>NC_041392.1:220928695-220936194 GCF_002162155.2 Triticum dicoccoides | reverse complement strand
GGAGGCGCGGGGCGCGCGTGGGCCGGGAGGGCCCCTCCCGGGCCCCGCGGGCTGGCGGCAGCGGCGAAGTGGGGCTGAGGGCGCAGGCGAATGGCACGGTGACAAGTGGCGGAGGGGGGAGATCCGGACACGTCCGGCTCGACACGGACATTGTCCGGCGGCGCGGGGAGGAGCGGATCTAGGGTTTTACCCGTGAATTGAAATGGGGGGTTCTTTATATAGAGGTGGAGGGAGCTAGGGGAGTCCAAATGAGGTACGGTTTTCGGCCATGCGATCGTGATCGAACGCTCTAGATGATGGAGAAGGGTTAGGTGGGTTTTGGGCCAAATTGGAGGGGTGTTGGGCTGCAACACACACGAAGCCTTTTCGGTCCCTCGGTTAACCGTTGAAGTATCAAATGAAGTCCAAATGGTACGAAACTTGACAGGCGGTCTACCAGTAGTAAACCAAGGCCGCTTGGCAAGTCTCGGTCCAATCCGGAAATGTTTAAACCCCACACACGAAATAAAGCTAGAAAAGACCACCGGAGGAGAACGAAGCGCCGGAATGTAAAACGGACAACGGGGAAAATGCTCGAATGCATGAGATGAACACGTATGCAAATGCAATGCACATGATGACATGATATGAGATGCATGACAACGACAACAACACACGGAGACAAAAACCCGAACCCGAGAAAATAAAATAACTTAACGCCAGAAACGGCAAGAGTTGGAGTACAAATTGGGAGAGTTACATCCGGGGTGTTACACCGTCATCCCAACGGACATAGAGTTCGACTCCCCACGAGTCACCATGTACACCAAGGAGGAAGAAGAAGAAGCACGACAAGACGGCATCGATCTGCTGGAAGAGGGCCAGCTGTTGGCACTCAGCCGGTCCAGCATCTACCAACAGAGCCTGCGCCGATACCACAACAGGAAGGTCAGGCCAAGATCTTTCCAAGAAGGCGACCTTGTGCTCCGGCTGATCCAGTGAATAGCCGGCCAGCACAAGCTATCGGCGCCTTGGGAAGGCCCTTTCATCATCAGCAAAGTACTGGGCAACGATTCCTACTACCTGATCGATGCTCAGAAGCCCCGAGCACGCAAGAGGAACGACTCCGGCAAGGAGACAGAGCGGCCATGGAATGCAAATCTCCTCCGAAGATTTTATAGTTGATGTAGTATGTACCATGCTACCTTTTGTATTAAAGTACCAAGACTTCGGGCCCCCCGAGGCGAGCTCGGGGACTGCCGTCTTTTGTCTGTATGATAAAAATTATGACTGCGAGGATGTTACTCCTTTTTATGCCGTTTGGCACCGGGCTCGATAAGTCGGCCTGGGGACTTGCCGCCTTGCACTATGAAATGCTTCCTACAGTCGGACAAGTAGTGTGTAAACGCCCAAACCGTCTACTGTCAGAAGCCGCAGCTCGCAGAGTGACTGTACGGTGGGCAGCAGTAAGGTAGAATGGGCATTCGCATGAAAAATGGCTAAGGACTCAAAGCATAAAACATAGCTCAAGACGGCTTCCAGCCTTTCTCGCAAACCGACTATCGGATAGTCGGATTGCCGTCTTCTATCTAACTTGCTCAAAAAATCTTGAAAACGGCTAAGTACTTTCTTTCCCAAAGTAGCCTAGCACTTGATCCAGCGACAGTCCGCAGAGCGGCTGTCCGATTGGCAAGGCAGGCAACTAAGAGAAAGTGGCAAAGGAAAAAAGCCAAAAGAGCATTGAGCAAGAAAAGATAGAACTCAGATAAATATATTTACATAACATAGGCCTTTGGCTGAATTTTCGAGTAGAGGTTCAAAATACACCCCGCGGGTGGAATTGTGCAAATTAACAAGTTCTTTAAAGACTACTGAAGCAGACAAAACAAAGATATAGCGGCAGCTTAGGAAGCAGCAGACGGACTCGGAGGGTCGGAGGAGGCGCCAGCCCCAGGCGTCGGGGCGGCCGGCCGGCTAGTCTCGGCTTGATCGCCTCGGGCAGTAGTCGGGTCGGTTGCACGCGGCTCGTTGTTGGAGGCACGGTCGAGCTGAGGCTGGCCATCTGCTCCGTCTTCTGGTGCCTCCGCCTCACCTCCGTCCTCCGCCTCGCCCTCTTCCTCGACGTTGGAGCCAATCACCTCCGCCGAGTCCTCGCCGTAGTCTGGGTTCATCCCAAACCACTCTGGCGGTACCTCCTCGCCGTCTTTAGACCGCTCGGGGACGAAGATGCTGGTGTCGGTGTACTAGGCGATCACTGCAGCATGCTTGACGAGGGCGTCTTCCGCGGCCGCTAGCTCCGGCTGGGCCTCCGACCGAAGCGTGGCCAACCGGTCTAGGTCCAGCCCCAGATACCATGCCTTGACGAACTCCAAGGCCGGGCGCGCTCCAGCTCGGGCCGAAGAGCCCTTCCAGGCCTCAAGATGACCAGCCGTGACCTCCAGCCAGTCGGCCGTCAGGCTGGGGGTGCGTGGAGCCTGCATATTCGGCCACAGGGCGACAATCACCTGGGCACCGACATGCTGAAGCCGGCGCAGCATCTGGTGAGCCGGCCGGAGGCGAGCCTCGATGCTTAGGATGTGCTCGTCAAGAGTTCGGGGGGCATCAGCGGCAATCTCTACGCCCTCCGCCCTCCGACCTTCACAGTCAGCCTCGATGGCTTGGATGGCGGCCTACGACTGCCCAGGAAAGAAGTCTGCAAAAGACACGAAGAAACGAAGAAGCAAGTCAAAAACGAGGAGTCGGCAGAATTTAAGTCGGCAATTCGAAGAAAGAAAATAAAAAAAACTCACCATCAACGATGTCTTCAATCTCGTGGAAGACGGAGGACAGTAGCGCCTCCTTGTCAGACTAGGAGGAGCGCTCTCTCACGAACTCGGCCAGGAGGGCAGTTTCCGTCTCCTCCGCCTCCCTCTGCGTCTTCATAAGCAGCTCCTTCTGCTCTACCAATTGAGTGGCCAGTAGATCCCGCTCCATGGCGAGCTTGCCGCACTCCTCCTCTTTGGCGCGCAAAGCAGAGTTGGCGTCGCTCAGCTGCTGTTGAAGAGCAGCGTTGGCCCCTGAGAAGAAGAAAGAAAGAAGGCGTCAAGTCATCAGTAAAGAAGGTCGCCGGGGAGATCCGGCCCGACTGCTCAGCAGTCGGCCCGAATCTCGGGGACTACAGCCTGCGGGTGCGCCAGCGCGCCCCCACGAAGAAGGAAAAAGGACTTACTTCGGCTCTCCGACAGATCGGCGGTCCGCTTGCCTAGCTCTTCGACATTACGGTTGAAGGCAGTGACGCGGAGGTTGTGGTAATCCTGCGATGAACATTTCAGACAAAAAGTTAATACCCAAAGTTCATCAATTGGAGTTCCGGGCTGCCTGCTCAGCAGCTAGCCCGAAACTCGGGGACTACACCCAGTGGGTGCGCTGGCGCGCCCCCACAGAGAGGAACAAGAAAAACAAAGACCAAAGGGAAAAAACATACCCGCACGGCTGCCCGCGACGCTAGGAATGCCTTGGTGCAACTCTGGAGAGCGTCGCCCTCAGCGCGAAGCTTCGCCTGGACATCCAGGAGCGCCTGGTTCAGCAGCCCTGTGCCGCCCCCTCGCACCCACCCAGTAGGCGCGACGCTTGTCGCCTCGGCGTCTGGGATCGCCGAGCTGGCGGTGCCAGTTTCCAGGGGGCGGGGCGCCGAAGTCGCCTTCTCCAGACGGCGGCGCGTTGGCGAACCGACTTGAAGAAGTAGCCTTGCCACGGCCTCGTCTTCGGTCGGCGGCACCGGAGGGCCCGCCGGCTGCCCGCCCTGCGCACCTTCAGACGGCGGCGAAGGCGGCAGCGGAACATTCACATCCGGCGTAGAGGCGTCGCCGCCCTCCCCCTCCACGACGGGGTTCTCCCAGCCGGCTTCCCCAGTCTGCCTCGTGAACTACGGAGGCGTGGCGCAGGGTTCAACAGGGTAACGAGAACCGCCGACTGGCGGCATGCGGCTTCCTCGGCCTGCTGCTTCACCGCGGCGGCGGCTTCGGCCTCCACCAGTTTTTTCTTGGCGGAGGCCTCTGCCCTGTCGGCCTCCGCCTTCTCCAGGCGGAGGGCCTCTTCTTCGTTGCGCTTCTCCTGTGCATTCCGCTCCGTCGCCTCCCGGAGGTCCGCAGCAGGGTCAATCCTCCGAGTGGTGGCGGACGTCTCTGCTGACCCCATGACGGAGGCGGCGGTGACCCTCTCAAGAGAGAGGGGAGCCCTGAAGCAAGATGAGCAAGCAGAGACTTAGACAAAGTCACAAAGAAAGAATAAAACTTTGAAGACAGAATACTTACGCGGAGACCAATGGCGGCTTCTTCACTTCCTTACGGAAGTGGATGGCCTTCGCGGCCGCCTCGTCCCGCCGGGTCACCGCAGCCGAACCCTTCGGCTTCTTCGGCCGACTGCCGAACAAGGTCGGCACGGCCCTGCGCTTCTTTCCGCCGCCTGGAGCGCCCGGCGCGACAGAAGAGCCCGCGCCCGGCTGGCTGCCTCCTGGCCGATGGCGAGGGGTGACTTCTCCCTCAGTGTTGTCATCAGGCCAGTCGGCGAAGGAGGCCGTGGGACTGAAGTCGCCTGCTGTTCCTCCTCCTCCCTCGGCGTCATATTCCAGAGCCGCCGCCCCCAGATCGAGGTCGTCGACGTCGCTCTCCGCCCGGTCGGCAAGGAACTCACGGGCCGGCCCCGAGGTGCCGGCTGGTGGGTGGAGGAGGGGATTGTAACCAAAGCCGGTTGGTCAAAACAAAACTCGGCAAGAAGAAGACAATCCAAAGAAAGAAAAGAAAGGCGACTCACCACGGGCGGGGGGTTGGTGTGGGAGTACGGCTCCTTGCCGAATCGCCAGTCCTCCAGGAGCCTACTATCCGAGAGGTAGTTCACCATGAAGGCCACCTCTTCGTGAGGCATGTCCTTGGTGCACATCCGACTCGGGTCGCGGTGCCCGCTCATCTGGCATATCATATGAGGGCGGCCTTGAAGTGGGAGAACTCGGCACGAAACAAAGGCAGCGAACAGGTCCGGACCTGTCAGACCCTCCGACCGCGTCAGCACTCAGAGTCGTGTGATGGCGCCGTCTCCCGCAGGCGTCAGCGACTTGGCCCGGTACGACCAGTTGGACAGTCGCCCAGCCGGCGGGCCGGCTTCGAAAGCCGGCAAGTTGACCCAGTCTCCCCTCACGGAGGCGTTCTTGACGTAGAAGTAGGATCTCTGCCACATCTTCACCGACTTGATCAGCGAGATGGAGGGGAAGGGATTGTCGGTCCCCGACCTTCGCACGACGATGAAGGCGCTGCACTGAGGCGGCACGCCCGCAGCCTGGGTGCCGAGCTTGGAAAAGAAGAACTCCCCCCAGAGCTCGAGGGTGGGGAGGACTCCGAGGAAGCCTTCGCACATGGCCACGAAGGCGGACAGCAACACCACTGCGTTGGGGGTGAGGTGGTGCGGCTGGAGGCCGTAGTATTCGAGGAAGGACTGGAAGAAACTGCTCGCCGGCAGCCCCAACCCGCGCAGGAAGTGTGAGCGGAAGATAACCCGCTCGCCCTCCTGCGGCACGGGGGAAATCTCCCCCTTTGGCACAAGACGCACCTGCACGCGATCCTCGCCGGGAAGCCGACGAGTCTGGCGGAGCAACTCAACATGGTCTTCATGAACTTCGGAGCCGTGCTAGGTACCCGAGCGCACTGGGGGAGGCGCGACGGCGGAGGAAGAACTCATTGCGAGCTGTCGCCGCAGCGTTCGCCGGAGCTTGGGCGTGCGGCGGAGCGAAGAAGAGAAGAGGAAGGAGGAGAGCGAGGAGCAGTAAGGAGGAAAGCGAGGAGCAGCAAGGAGGAATAGAATGAGGAGTAGTGGGAAGGAGGGGCGCGCGTGCCCCCCTCTTCCCCCTACTTATAGCCCCATGGGCTGCGAAGCCGAGGGGGCGGACGTGGGGATGTGCTGCGCCCACAACCCCACGACCCCCATGATCCACGTAAAGTTACTGCGCGCAAGTAACTCCACGGGAATCCCAACCGTCCACCGGGGCCACAGCGGATCCGCTCGACCGCCGAGGCGCGGTAGTGGCGGGCCCCGCCTATGGGCCTGTCCCGCTGCGCGCGTAGGCTGGCAGGACGGCCTAGCCACGTGCCCTCGCGTGACAGGCCTAGAACGGGCGGCGGCCAGGATGCTTAGCTAGCACACCACTTAAATCCCGCCGCGACGTTCGAAATACCGAGCGAGTCGGAATAGAGTGGGTCCGAGTTTAGCAAGTCCGACTCCTTCTAATCGGCCCGGCAGAAGTCAATCTAAGACCATGTGTTGAGCACCCGAAAAGAGAAACTACTGAGGCTTCTCGGCCGATCGTCCGTGGAACCCATTAGCTCTAGACCAGATCATATAGAAGGGAGAGAGCTAGCCTTGCCCTCTCCTACCACCAGAAAACAGCTCAAGGAGCAACCGTGTAAACACTTTGGCCATAGTGATCATGCGGAGACCCCGCAGAACAGCAGTGGTGGTATTATCTCCCCGGAGAGCCCCGAAGCTGGGTAAGATTCGCCGGCGTGCATGTCTTCGCCTCATCCCGTTTGCGGGCACCGGCGACGTTCTACTCACCCCCACCATGATAAGCCATGCGTTGGCATATGTCGCACCAAACCCCCGACAGATAGCAAGAATTATGTGTCAGAGGCCACTGCTAGCATGTCATCCCTGACTTGGAATTCTACGCACTTATGATTGGAACTATTAGCAAGCATCTGCAGCTACTAATGTTCATTAAGGTAAAACCCAACCATAGCATTAAGATATATTGGTCCCCCTTCAATCCCGTATGCAACAATTTCTATGCTAGGTTGAAGCTTCTGTCACTCTTGCCCTCCAATACATAGTCCTATCAACATACAACTAACCCTAGGGTGTGACCCATGCACGCAATCACATGATGGGCACCAAAGGACAACAACATAACCACAAGCAAATTAAATCAATCATAGCAATTCAGCAACCACCGATAGGACAACGAAAATCTACTCAGACATCATAGGATGGCAACACATCATTGGATAATAATATGAAGCATAAAGCACCATGTTCAAGTAGAGGGTACAGCGGGTTGCGGGAGAGTGGACCACTGTAGATAGAGGGGGGAAGGTGATGGAGATGTTGGTGAAGATGGCGGAGGTGTTGGTGAAGATCGTGGTGATGATGATGATGGCCACGACGGCGTTCCGGCGCCACCGGAGGAGAGGGGGAGAGGGGCCCCCTTCTTCCTCTTCTTCCTTGACCTCCTCCCTAGATGGGAGAAGGATTTCCCCTCTGGTCCTTGGCCTCCATGGCATGGGAGGGGCGAGAGCCCCTCCGAGATTGGATCTATCTCTCTGTTTCTCTCTGGTTCTGCGTTCTGTTCTGGCTCTGTTTCATCGTTTCGTATATATATGGAGATCCGTAACTCCGATTGGCCTGAAACCTTCGCCGTGATTTTTTCCGAATATTAGCTTTCTTGCGGCAAAAGAAGAGCGTCAACCGCCTTACGGTGGCCTCACGAGGGCAGG
>NC_041392.1:220914188-220928531 GCF_002162155.2 Triticum dicoccoides | reverse complement strand
TCCTTCCGAATTTCCCATATTTTTCAAAAATAAGCTCCGTCCGTTTTTATCCCGTTTGGACTCCGTTTGATATGGATATTCTACGAAACCAAAAACAGGCAACAGATAGGAACTGACACTGGGCACTGGATCAATATGTTAGTCCCAAAAATAATATAAAAAGTTGCCCAAAAGTATATGAAAGTTGAATAATATTGGCATGGAACAATCAAAAATTATAGGTACGACGGAGACGTATCAGCATCCCCAAGCTTAATTCCTGCTCGTCCTTGATTAGGTAAATGATAAAAAAAGATAATTTTTGATGTGGAATGGTACCTAGCATAATCTTGATCAGATGTATAATCATGGCATGAATATTAAGACACGGGTGATTCAAAGCAATAATCTTTCCTTTGACAGTAAGACAATAATACTTCATGCATACTAATAAAGCAATCATGTATTTTCAAAATAACATGGCCAAAGAAAGTTATCCCTACAAAATCATATAGTTTGGCTATGCTCCATCTTCACCACACAAAATATTCAAATCATGCACAACCCCGATGAAAAGCCAAGCAATTGTTTCATACTTTTGACGTTCTCAAAACTTTTCAACTTTCACGCAATACATGAGCATGAGCCATGGACATAGCACTATAGGTGGAATAGAATATGATGATGGAGGAGACAAAAAGGAGAAAGTCTCACATCAACTAGGCGTATCAACGGGCTATGGAGATGCCCACTAATAGATATCAATGTGAGGAGTAGGGATTGCCATGCAACGGATGCACTAAGAGCTATAAGTGTATGAAAGCTCAAACTCGAAACTAAGTGGGTGTGCATCGAACTTGCTTGCTCATGAAGACCTCGGGAGTTTGAGGAAGCCCATCATCGGAATATACAAGCCAAGTTCTATAATGAAAATTCCCACTAGTATATGAAAGTGATAACTCAAGAGACTCTCTATATGAAGAACGTGGTGCAACTTTGAAGCACAAGTGTGGTAAAAGGATAGTAACATTGCCCCTTCTCTCTTTTTCTCTCATTTTTTTGTTTTTTTGTTTTCTTTTTTTGGGCCTTCTCTTTTTTTTGGCCTTTCTCTTTTTTGATTTTTTTGATTTTTTTTATTTTTTCGTCCGGAGTCTCATCCCGACTTGTGGGGGAATCATAGTCTCCATCATCCTTTCCTCACTGGGGCAATGTTCTAATAATGATGATCATCACACTTTTATTTACATACAACTCGATATTACAACTCGATATCTAGAAAAAAGATATGACTCTATATGAATGCCTCCGGCGGTGTACCGGCACGTGCAGTGATCTAGCGTAGCAATGACATCAAAAAAGGACAAGCCATGAAAACATCATGGTAGCTATCTTACGATCATGTAAAGCAATATGACAATGAATGCTCAAGTCATGTATATGATGATGATGGAAGTTGCATGGCAATATATCTCGGAATGGCTATGGAAGTGCCATGATAGGTAGGTATGGTGGTTGTTTTGAGGAAGGTATATGGTGGGTTTTTGGTACCGGCGAAAGTTGCGCAGTACTAGAGAGGCTAGCAATGGTGGAAGGGTGACAGTGGGTATAATCCATGGACTCAACATTAGTCATAAAAAACTCACATACTTATTACAAATGTCTATTAGTCATCGAAACAAAGTACTATGCGCATGCTCCTAGGGGGATAGATTGGTTGGAAAAGACGATCGCTCGTCCCCGACCGCCACTCATAAGGAAGACAATCAATAAATAAATCATGCTCCGACTTCGTTACATAACGGTTAACCATACGTGCATGCTATGGGAATCACAAACCTAAACACAAGTATTTCTACAATCCACAACTACCCACTAGCATGACTCTAATATCACCATCTTTATATCGCAAAACTATTGCAAGGAATCGAGCATATCATATTCAGTGATCTACAAGTTTTATGTAGGATTTTATGACTAACCATGTGAATGACCAATTCCTGTCATCTCTCTAAATAGATATAAGTGAAGCCAGAGAGTTTAATTCTTTCTACAAAAGATATGCCCATGCTCTAACAAGTATAAGTGAAGCAAACGAGCATTCTACAAATGGCGGTTGTTTATGTAAAGAGAAACAGGCAATCCAAACATCAAATGATATAAGTGAAGCACATGAAGCATTCTATAAAGCCATACTCAAAAGATATAAGTGAAGTGCAATGAGCATTCTATAAATCAACCAAGGACTATCTCATACCAGCATGGTGCAAAAAAAAAATAAAAAAAAACCTAAATGCAAAAGACGCTCCAAGACTTGCACATATCGCATGAACGAAACGACTCTGAAAACATACCGATACTTGTTGAAGAAAGAGGGGATGCCTCCCCAGCATCCCCAAGCTTAGACGCTTGAGTCTCCTTCAATATTTACTTGGGGTGCCTCGGGCATCCCCAAGCTTGAGCTTTTTCCTCTCTTCCTTCTTCTCACATCGAGACCTTCTCAATCATCGAACACTTCATCCACACAAAACTTCAACAGAAAACTCGGTAAGATCCGTTAGTATAATAAAGCAAATCACCACTATAAGTACTGTTGCAAACCAATTCATATTTTGTTTTTGCATTGTGTCTACTGTAATATAACTTTTTCATGGCTTAATCCACTAATATAAATTGATAGTTTCATCAAAACAAGCAAACTATGCATCAAAAATAGAATCTGTCTAAAACAGAACAGTCTGTAGCAATATGAACATTCACCATACTTCTGATACTTGAAAAATTCTGAAAAAAATAGGAAAAATGAAAACTTTGTATAGGAAGACAGTGCAAAAACAATCAGAACCATTTGACGTCCCAGCTAAATATGTAAAATCGCGCACTACAGCCAAAGTTTCTGTCCTGCACCGTACAAACCATCAAGCAAATGTAAACATCCTAAAGGCAAACCTTGGCACATTATTTTTATAATACAATGGAATTGTACAAGGGGATAATTATTTTTCTTGAAAATTTTCTATAATCAAGATTCACAAAGTTGCTGTGAGCATGAACAAAGTTCAAGGAGCTCTCCCACTTCAACAGTGCTTGTCTTTCTCACTTTCACTTTCCTTTTTGAAAAGTTTTGGGTTCCCCTCTTTATTTTTGTTGTTTTTAAACTATATGAAAGCACTCAACAGAAATAAATGACTCTCTAAAACTTCCGGTTTGTCTCCCTGGCAGCGCTTTCTTTAAAGCCATTAAGCTAGGCATATAGTGCTCAATTAATGAATCCACCCGGATCCCAAGGTATATCAAAGCCAATTTTAATTAGCAATGATTTGTAATTTAGTAGTGAGCACAAATCAACATATATCAAGCAATTACGAAGTCTAACTCTCTTCATATGCATCGGCATGTCATAAAAGAACAATTCATGCACACCTAGTAAAGGCCAATGCATAGTATAAACAGTTTCTTGCAATTTTATCATGTTGGAAACATAGAGAGGTGGAGATATAGTTCCTCTCTCATAATAATTGCAAGTAGGAGCAGCAAGCACATGCATATTATATTTATTGAAATTATCATGTGCAACGGTAAAAGGCAATATAATCCTTAATAAAAGCAAACTTCTCTGATATAGTATAATCAGGAGAATTCAAAAAGATAATAGGATTATCATGCGTGGGTGCAATAGCAACAATTTCATGTTTAACATAACGAACTATAGCAAGTTCATCTCCATAAGCATAATTCATACTGGCATCTTGGCCACAAGCATCATGAAAAAGGGATATTTCAAAAGAATCCAAGGGATCATAACAGTCATCATAGCAATCATCCTTCGGTAAGCACGAAGGGGAATTAAACAATGTATGAGTTAAAGAGTTACTCTCATTAGAATGTGGGCACGGGTGATCAATCCGCTCTTCCTCCTTTTGTTCTTCGCTCTCCTCCTCATCTTTTTCATCCAATGAGCTCAAAGTGTCATCAACTTCTTCTTCCATAGATTCCTGCAAAATATTAGTCTCTTCTTGGACAGCGGAGACTTTCTTAATAAGTGCATTAATTTCATAATTGTATTCATAATTCTCATAGCAATATTTGAGGATAGCTAAATTTTCAGATCTATAACAAGCATCATCAATATCATCAAACTCTTTAAACATAGATTCAATTTCCTAAGCACCCATAAAAGCAACAAATTCTTCTATTTGTTCCACATCATAGTAATCATATATACCTCTAGCATAAGAAGCCAAGGTTTCATTATCATTAAATCTGCATGAAAAGGGGAGGTGTGGTGAATTCATCCTAGAGCAACAAGTATAATCATATTCCGAGCATAGTTGTCTAGCATACCACTTCAATATATAAATTTGATCCCATAATAGTTTCCCTTTTGTGTCAAGCGATAATCCCTAAAGTATTCATGTTGATCCAACGTTACTCCCATTACATAATTGAATGGGGTTTTCTCAGGATTATTAAAGTAGTACATAATATATTTCACATAACCAGCATCGAGGGTTTTAGGAGGTTCCCCATCTCCATGAGTAGCAAGTACACCTAATTTCTTTTGTATTTCGTGTTCCATATCCATAACTAAAGATAGAGAACAACTAAGAACAACAAATAAAAATTACATAGTGATAAAGCAAACAAGCACACACGAGAATATTCACCACACGCTATTGCTCCCCGGCAACGTCGCCAGAAAAAGGTCTTGATAACCCACAAGTATAGGGGATCGCAACAGTTTTTGATAAGTAAGAGTGTTGAACCCAATGAGGAGCTAAAGGTAGAACAAATATTCCCTCAAGTTCTATCGACCACTGATACAACTCTACGCACGCTTGACGTTCACTTTACCTAGAACAAGTATGAAACTAGAAGTACTTTGTAGGTGTTGTTGGATAGGCTTGCAAGAAAGTACAGAGCACGAAAATAAAACTAGGGGCTGTTAAGGTAAAGAAGCAACTAAAGTAAATATAGCGAGTGTGGAAAAGTGGTGGTAGGAGTTGCGAAATTGTCCCTAAAGCAATTGACTACTTTACTAGACCGATAGCAAGTATTATGTGGGAGAGGCCACTGCTAGCATGCCATCCCTAACTTGGAATTCTATGCACTTATGATTGGAACTATTAGCAAGCATCCGCAACTACTAATGTTCATTAAGGTAAAACCCAACCATAGCATTAAGATATATTTGTCCCCCTTCAATCCTGTATGCATCAATTTCTATGCTAGGTTGAAGCTTCTGTCACTCTTTCCCTCCAATACATAGTCCTATCAACATACAACTAACCCTAGGGTGTGATCCACGCGCGCAATCATATGATGGGAACCAAAGGACAGCAACATAACCACAAGTAGATTAAATCAATCATAGCAATTCATCAACCACTGATAGGACAACAAAAATCTACTCAGACATCATAGGATGGCAACACATCATTGGATAATAATATGAAGCATAAAGCACCATGTTCAACTAGAGGGTACAGCGGGTTGCGGGAGAGTGAACTGCTGTAGATAGAGGGGGGAAGGTGATGGAGATGTTGGTGAAGATGGCAGAGGTGTTGGTGAAGATCGTGGTGATGATGATGATGGCCACGGCGGCGTTCCGACGCCACCGGAGGAGAGGGGGAGAGGGGCCCCCTTCTTCCTCGTCTTCCTTGACCTCCTCCCTAGATGGGAGAAGGGTTTCCCCTCTGGTCCTTGGCCTCCATGGCATGGGAGGGCGAGAGCACTTCCGAGATTGGATCTATCTCTCTATTTCTCTCTGGTTCTGTGTTCTGTTCTGGCTCTGTTTCACCGTTTCGTATATATATGGAGATCTGTAACTCCGTTTGGCCTGAAACCTTCACCGTGCTTTTTTTCCGAATATTAGCTTTCTTGCGGCAAAAGAAGAGCGTCAACCGCCTTACGGTGGCCTCGCGAGGCTATGGGGCGCGCCCTAGGGGGGGGCGCCCCCTGCCTCGTGACCACCTCAGGCACTGGTTCACGTTGATTTTCCTTCCGAATTTTCCATATTTTCCAAAAATAAGCTCCATCCGTTTTTATCCCGTTTGTACTACGTTTGATATGGATATTCTGCGAAACCAAAAACATGCAACAGGGAGGAACTAGCACTGGGCACTGGATCAATATGCTAGTCCCAAAAATAATATAAAAAGTTGCCAAAAAGTATATGAAAGTTGAATAATATTGGCATGGAACAATCAAAAATTATAGATACGACGGAGACGTATCATACACTGAAGAAACCTCCATTCAAGTTTCATCATGCATGGGAGTGGAATGTACTAGATATAGACCACATCCACTATGCTGCAATGGATGGCTACCTTTGTTTCAATATCTATAAGGGTTGGATGAAGAGCAAGCACCAAGTGTGCGGTTCAAGTAAAGAAGTATCACCCAAGAGGAAGAGGGACAAGGATGAAGTCAAGCACGTGGATGAGGAGTCCGAGTAAGGTGGCAGTGTCGTTGCTCATGGTGGTTCTAATGCAGTGTCTACCAGATTAGTTGCTTAGTTTAATTTCAGGTGTGCTTAGTTTTATTAGAGGGGTGTGTTGTGCTGAGCCCCCAGCAGAACTGTTATGTTCCTTCTTGTTACTTTTACTCTTCAGTCTGTACTACATACTAGTATTTCATACAGTTCATCTTTTAGTTGGTACAGTACTACCAGTCATTTCTTCACATTATATACGTACAATATATATGGCCAACATCATATAGCCAGCCGTTTAGTTGTCAAAGAATTTCAGGGTGCTTACTTTTATTTGAGGGGTGTGTTGTGCTGGACACCATTATTGTGACTCAAATCTCTTTGGCCATTTTATAATGACATAAATACCGATGGACCAACATGCCAGCTCTCCCTCTATCTCACTACAGTAAAATAAAGTGTGGGGCCTACTTGATCCCAACATCGTTCTTATTTTCCTGCAAAATTATTTGTTTGGTTACTCCTAACAAGCGGGGCCACACTTATCATTGTGAGAATCGGCTTATTTTTGTCATACGTATAACATGGTCAACGGGTTTGACGTGAAAATAACAATGTCTAATGGAATTTTTGAGCAAACATCTAACTTAACGATGGCATTTTTGAGATATCTAATTGCATTTTTGAGCAAGCACCTCACGGATCGATGGCATTTTTGAGTACTTGTAACTTCTAATGGCAAAACTAAGTAGTGATACACAACTAGTGGCATAAATAGTAAGAATCCAAGAATTAAATAAGTATGCTAATTTCATTAATATAATTTAACACCCCATTTAAGCATGTACTATCTTTTTTAATAGTACTATATGCATAATTTGGCGACGAGCGCTCTCTATGTATCACCTTTTTTTCTTTAATTCCATCTTGTTAGTTTTGCTCCATGGCGCAATCCATCGATACTACTATTGTACGAAAGTATACATTTTTTAAAAGGCTAGAGGGCAAGGCAGTCTAGCTTGGTTGGTTTCAGGAGAGGCGAGGGCCTTTGTGATTTGATGGCTCATTACTGTTGGAAGGCGGGGCCTTGTGATTTGACTGCTCGTATAAATGTGCCGACGACCTGAGGAGGAGCAAAGAACCGTGCGGCATACTCAAGTTTTCCACTGGAGTTATACGACGAAGGAGCATGAAACACGGCAGCCCAGTGCTATATGGCGATAAAAATGATCTAATTTGCTAGTCATATCATAGTTAGCATTGTTCTATTCATGCCTCGCAGAGAACGTGACACGTGCGGTGAAACACACGAAGCAAAAGAAGAAACACAGGAGCAAAAGAAGAAGGAAGATTATCACCCCCAAAAAAGAAGGAAGACGCACACACAAGTTTGGGGCGCTGCTCTCTACTACATGAAGGGTTGCTGGCCACGGAGTCGTAATTGCTTCTTCATCGCCTCCACGACCTCCATCTCCTAGCGCGTCTCCTCCGCCATCTTCTTCATTCTATCCATGACACGGGATTTCTCGACGCGAGCCTTCATCATCTGTTCCACGGCCGCATTACGTACCTTGAAAGCAGTCGGGTGCTCGATGCGGAGCTTCTCCAACTCCTCCTTTTGTTCCATGATGAGGGCCAGCAGCATCTTCATCGGGGAACTACTATTCTCATGTAGCTTCTTCCAGCCGGCGTTCTCCTCCTTCAGCAAGTCGAGCTCGTGGCAGAGCTTCGCCTTGTCCTCCTAAAGTTGCAGGATTTCGTCAGTCGCCTTCTTCTCTGAGGCAATGCTCTTCTTCAGCAGCATCACCAAGCCGACAGTCAACTCCCCCTGCTCATTGAGCTTAGCAGGCATGTCGTCGAGGCTCTCCTTCAGCAGCTCCACCAAGCCGTGGATGAACTCCTTGTGCTTATTGAGGTGCTTATTGAGCTGATCGGGCATGCCAGCATGTGCGCCTCCGCGGCTAGGGTACTCCTGGGAGCCATCGCCTCCCGTGAGAGATCTTTCGAGGTCTCTGCGAGGCGGTGAGCCCACTTTTTTTCACGGCCTTGGTGGTCGCTCCCTTGTTACGAGTAGTTCATATAGTTCTCAACCTAGAGTTCGGCACACCGGCCATAGCAAGGACGGACGAACAAGAAATACTTATGAGGAGGAAGAGGTAGAGTGATTTTCGGCTAGGTACTAGATCCCCTTTTTATGACCTAGTACTAGTACTAGTACTAAAACATGCATAGTGGGAACACGTTCAGGTTTGACACATACTAGGTGTGAGCAGTTTTGCACTTAATTTTACTACTCCCTCCATCTAGGTGAATAAGTCATCTTAGGTTGTGCACCATGACCAAGAAGGAGGGGAGAAAGAGAGAACTTAATGTTTATTTGCTAATTAATAGCATTGCATGAAATTAACTAACCACTTCATGTCGTGTTTGGTAGTCTTGAGTCATTGAAAACATGCACGTCCCACATCTCTTATTGGTTGATATGTTAAGAAACAAAAAACAAGGTGGGAGCATTTGTATGCACTTTTGGAATGTGATGGGAACAAGCTAAAGATTAATTGATGGTTTTGGTTTCGAGGCTCGAAACGGCTCCCGATGAGTTTAGTGGAACATAAATTTCAAGTAATTCCTCCATCTCCAGTTTACAAGGCTTGCACATTAGGTCGTCAATGTAACTTATATAAAATAAATTGTTTACATAAAAAATACTCTGAACATTTGAAGTTTGTAATGATTTTTTGTAATGTATGTCTGTTATTAAGTTGGTCAAATTAACGACCTAGGTACACATGCAAGACTTGTAAACTGAGATAGAGGGGAGTACTACACTACTCAAATGATGTCGCACAAGTCAGTGATGTAACTAGTCGTACATGTCAGACCAAGCTGATGCGTGTCCCTTCGGTGAGACGTGGGGTCCGACCGACCGTCTGTTGGTGCAACCGACCGTAAAGTATTACGCGGTGGAGAATTTTGGTTGTGGCTTCGGTTGATTGTCACGACCAAGCATTCTAAAACTAGTAATAAATCAATTACCATCTTTTTCCAAAAAACCAAGTATTTTCACAGGAATACAGTACATATAGATGGAGTGATTGTCAAGGTTGCAAACCGACATGGCATTGCAAGTTCACTGCAGTAGCAACCGACTAGGTCACTGCATCGCTGGCAGGGAAGGAGGGCAGCTCATCTCACCTACGATGCATGCCCAGCGGCGCTGCCGCAACTGGTTCCGGGATTTGGCTTCTCCTACCGCCCATTTGAACAGTTGCACTGGCTACTCACGCCATTCCAAAGGCATGCGCATCCTTTCCTCCGAAGCCGACTTCGTGAATATGATCTCTACCATTAGCCCTAGCTCGAAATGAACGGGATGCTACCAGATGCTGACATCCCTCAGCATCTCTCCCCTGAGACCGACTTGCGCCTCTGCCTTGTGCTACGCCAGGCGCAGCTCCTCGGAACTTCTCTCCAATCGATGCGACGCTTCCTCGATCCGATTTGCCCTTGTTGCGCACCACCTGAAATGCAGCCCTGGCATGTCCTCCGGCGCCACCGATCTATGATTCCAGAGCAATGGATCCCCTCTAAAACATATTTGGGTTTCGCTCAAAGGCGGTAGTGCTGCGGGCCGCAATGAGAGGGCACCCGCGGGATCCTGGGATCTAAGGGATTATCCATGGTGGGATCCTCCATGGTGGGATCCGGTGGGCGAGGCGGGGAGGCGAGCCTAGGCGCTGGGAGAGCCCTATGAGGCTAATATAAAGATAGTACTACTCCACTCCGTCCATATTTAAATACGAAGGCCACCAACAGTAGCCCTGGCAAAAATGGATCATGTTGCCTCCGTCCTGGTTTATTAGCCCCCTTTTTTGTGCGACTTTTTATGACATGCATAAATATTGTGTTACTTAAAAATATGGTCAAAAATTGGCACAAAATACGAAGGAGACCAATGGAAGTAGCAACCCAGGATTTAACTACTCGCATGCACGCAGTGGAGTAGTAATGTCTTTCTTTGTTCGTCCCTCACGTCCACTCAAATTGCATGCGCTGTATTAATTGACCATCAATGAAGTGAAGGACTTTACATGCATCAAAGTATCACATGGGGTGGATCTTCGTACAAAAATATGTCCCCCCATGTACCCGCATGTGTGCGCGAGGGAATGAGTGCGTGCGTGGCGTGCGTGCACATCTTCGCTTCGTGCATGTACTGCTAGTGTGCCTTAGAGAGGACGAGTACATTCTTTTGGAACTAGCAACATGTCATTGTGATCAATCCACACAAGGAGGTCGTGACAACGCCTCCACATGTGTCACGTGGCTTCATGAACTGTAAGACAGACACTGTGTAGCGTACCATTGGAATTCTAATTTACGTGTTTTGCACATACTCGAAGTACTAGTAAGGTACACGTGCATTGCACGCATCAGATTTGGCAACCAACTTATGAATAAATACCGCACTATAGCATGTAAGCTTTGAGTCATATATGCCTGATGTAGACGTTCGTTTAATTCTTATAGTTCAACTCATTCAAAATCAATTAGTTTTAATAAAAAAGCTAGGGCCTCTTTGATTTGTAGGATTTCCAAAATGCGGGAATTGGAAAAACATGGGATTAGAGTGGAATGTCGTCTTGAATCCTCTAGGATTGTACGAGTGTTTGATTGTGCATAGAAAAAACGCAGGATTCTTTCAAACAAGTTTGAGTGGATGGGATGTTTCCTATAAATCTAGTGCAAATGAAGCCGATGGAAAAATTCCTATGGTTTACAATCCTTCGAATCAAACAACCAAGATAGGAAAAATTCCTTAAGGATTAGAATCCTCCAAAATTCCTTTGAGAATCCTTAGAATCAAAGAAGCCCTTAATCTATTTTACGATCCATGGAGTTGTGCGTTGTAAAGCATAAAGTGAAAAAAATGGCAATTCAACTAGAAAAAAAGTTTGAGAAGTTATGATACGGAACATTCTTGAACAAAGGAGAAGCACTTGTGTTTTGAGGTTTGTGCATTATGCTTAAGTTCAACCATGGAGTCTGCTAGATTGTACATGTGGCAAAATCCGGTCGGGGGCTAAAAGATGGTGCGAGGGTCCAAGTGGTGGGAGACTATGAAAGAGTGCACATGTGCGAGATCGATATTTAAAGAGAGGGGGCGAAAACATGCGCTGTTGCCCGTAGTGGCGGAGTCATGAAAAATAAATGAGCTAGGGGGCCAAGAATTGCTAATCCTTTACGTGGAGGGCCAATTCATCAACTTAAACCATTTAGAGGAACATCGATCGTTGCACATGCATGTGAGAGATAAAGAATGCCCAATATGATGGAGAGGGGGAGGTGTGTGTGTGTGTGCATGCATGGGAGACCGACCTGAAGCAAAAGATTGCATGCGTGCGATGGATAATGCCGACTGGTAGTGTGTGTGCATGCATGCATGGTAAAACTTAGTAGTATAATTATAAATAGAAGATGACTGTGTGGGTGTAAAAGACTAGGTGAGGTCATAATCAATGTAAAGTTGAATTCAAATATTTGAATAAGAGATCATGATGTTTGAAACCCATGCATGCATGAATATAACTGAGATATGTGCGGTGTGGTTTGGAAATGAGCATGGTGTACTTTATACACATTGAACAAGGTCAGACTGGTTTGAATTTGAGATACAGATGGCAGACATCATTTGGCCACATTGCATCCGCGCATGGACACACTATTCTAACTGGAGATGATGGTTGGCTTTCGCATCACATATCTATATCTATACCCCTATATTTTATATTTTTTATATAGTGTGCAGATAACTTTAACTTTGAAAGATGGTCGTTGGATGAAGCCAATCCGATGGTGTAGAGATGGCAAATTTGAGCACTACTGGCTGTTGGATATCATCTAGATTCCACCAGATTTTGCCACCTGTACAATCTAGAAGACTCCATGGTTGAACTTAAGCTTAATTAATGCACAAACCTCAAAACACAAGAACTTCTTCTTTGTTCAAGAATCTCCCGTATCAGAATTGCCCAAATGTTTTTCTACATGATTTGCCATTATTTGTTTTTACTTTATTCTTTACAATGCACAATTCCATGAATCTTAAAATAGATTAGCTTTCTTATAAAAACTAGATGATTTTGAACGAAATGACCTATAAGAATTAAACGAATATCTACATCATGCATATATGACTCAAAGCTTACATGCTATAATGTGGTATTTATTCATAATTTGGTTGCCAAATCTCATGTGTGCAATGCACGTGTACCTTACCAGTCTAAATGGTGTTTGTGTGTGTGTTGGGCGTGTTAAACACATTGTACATAGTATCATACATGATTTAGATTCCGAACATCTAGCTAGAGCATACATGTACTATGATTTGAATTCAACATAAAATGGATACATATATTTGAATTTGAGATTGTATGTACATGTAGTTCGTATTTATATAGGAATTTACTTCTCCTATATTCATGTCATGTGTTGTCAAGATAATATTTAGATGGTTGTATAACTAACTCGAGTACAATCCCATTCAAACAGGGAAAATGTACTCAAATTTAATTAGTCCATATGCTAGACAACACACATTGTTTTCTTATTGTTGAGGGAAGTGCAAATTGTTTTGGTACTGTACACGTTATGTTTGTTGTCCCGATTCTTTTAGTTTTTGTTGTTGTATTTGAATGCATTTCTAGTAATATAGTAAAACAGGACATGGCTCTCTCTAGTGATGAGGTGTGAATTGTTTTTTTGGTACACATTAAGCTTGTTCTCCCGAAATTTCAAGCCTCACCTTGTTATGCTGAAATTTCAAGCTAGAATATCTTCCTATCGTGCTGTGAAACTCCTGCCTCTTCAACCCGCGCCTTGTTACCCCGAAATATTTAAGATATATCTTTGTCTCGTTGTGCTCCGAAAATTCCTTCCATCTCAACCCGTGCCTTGCTATCCCAAAATTACAACGCGCGCGGAAACTCCCACCTCCTGCGAAATCTCGACACGCGAAATGCCTGTGATACCCCTGATCCGAAAGAACCACCTAGCTCAAATTGGTGGGTGTACTTTTGTAACTTACCCCACATTTCAGACAAGCGCGTCCCTAAGCCATGGTTCCCAGCTCCCATCGCCTCCTTTTCGACATTCGAAATCCCAGGCCGCCATAACCTCTCTGCTCTAGCCGCGAAACCCCACCCTCCTCCGTCCGCCACCTCACTGCTGCCCAGTCGGAGCCTCTTCCCTGACGACGTCATCCACAACAACACCTCGACGTCCCTCATCCACTGTACCAGATGAGGATCCATCGTCGATCTCGTCGTCCCGCCGGTTCAGCCACCCCGTCCTCCACCTCCAAGGAGCTGCCCCGACGTTCCCCTCGTCTTTCACGCCACCTCCATTCCCACACCGCAATCTTCACCTGCACCACCGGAAGAGCATCATCATCACTGCTTCCTCGGATCAAGCTGAGGCCTAATCAGCGCCACCAAAGAGGTTCTACACTAATCGCCGCATTTCCTTCTTCATTCGATCTCACGGTGCTGTCGACGCTTGGTCCTGAGCCGACATGGTGCGGTTCCATCCACGGCGGCGTTGCCGACCACTTCCTCCACGGCGTCGCTGCCTCAGCGGCAACGTCCACATCAGTAGGAGCTGCTGCTCCTTTAGCCCTCACTCACGTTGCTGCTCTACTCTTACTCTCGGTCCCCTGCCTGGTCTGCTCTTGCTCGTGCTGCTGCTCTCGCCCTTGCTCTTGCTTGCGATGCTGCTCCGATTTGGCTACACTTCAGAGTTAAGGAAGAACCAGCCGCAGCGGGGAGGGGGGCTCACCGGAGTGGTACCCCACTATCTATCTTAGGGCTCAGGGTGGGGGCGGTAGTCGCAGGCGGTGGTGGGGCGGTGGCGTCGGGATCGCCGAAGAAAAA
>NC_041392.1:220900364-220913542 GCF_002162155.2 Triticum dicoccoides | reverse complement strand
CGAAGAAAAAGCTCGGCACGGGGGGGGGGCTAGAGGTATGGCCGGGGCGGTGGTGGGCCGGTGGTGGGGAGTGGTTTCGGGGCGGGCGGGGCGGCGCACCGCCGGCCGCAAGCGGCAGGGGGCGGCGGTTTGGCCGGTGATGGCTTGCAGCTCAAGGGGTCAAGGTTGAAGATGAGCTACTACACGACCAGCTGCCCCGGATCTTGCATGCGCTGCTACTACTGCTTTTCTGCTACTAGTGCGTTAAGTTCCAACAACAAAATTTAGTTTCGGCAGTTAAGTTCAGTTTCGACAGTTAAATTTAGTTTTGACAGTTAAGTTCAGAGATGAGAGGCTGATGTATTTTACATCTAGCACTTTGTGGTTATGTATTTTACGTCATCTATTGGAGATGCTATTAGAATTCCACTCAGGTTAACATTGTCTCTCTTGTCCTGCTTCAGCATCGGCGTCGTACAACTCACTGAAGCTGCTCCAACGACAAAACCCTCCATCACAGCGGAGCAGTACCCCAAGCTCCATCCCCAGACGCCCAAGATCTTCTTCCCCTCCTCCAACAGCCAAGTCAGCCGGAGCATCCTCACTGACCAACCCAATCACGCTGAGATCACAATGGCTTCGACAAAGAGGTTGTACAATTCTTGCTTCTCTTTTTTTACTCTACATGTTATATATATTGTCCACTAAGCACACGTAATAACGTGAAATACGATTATTTTATCCTACTCTATGACAAGCAATGATGTACCAGGCAACTTAGCTATCTGTGATGGACTCTCTTGAATGACATCATTATTTATCTCTATGCATTTGTCGATGGGCCTAAGAGTTGAGCTAGTAGGGCAGTGGCCTGGGTCCAAAGTAGTAGAAGTAGCACAAAAACATTTTTTGAGTGTTGGCTTTTCCTTTCTCAAGCCTGCCTACTAGAATCGCGAGTGCTTGAAAGGAAAAGTGAAGGAAAAACATAGGAATTGGAAAGTTTCCTATGGTACTACTATTCATGCATTTGGTTCAAAGGAATGGAGCAAAGGAAAACTGTAGGATTTGTTCCTTTAGTGTCTCCTTGAAAGAAAAACTGTAGGAATTTTAATTTCCACTTGTCCTCCTTTTCAAATTCCTATTCATGAAGCACAAGACTAAGAGATAGTAGCATAATAGCATTATAACCGTACATTTTCTTGTGGTTTGACTTAATCTCACCATGCTTCTTTGCATCTTGTGATCTTCCAATTCTTGTGAACCAAATACCTAGATTGGAAGAAATCTTGTGTTTTTAAATTCTATATTTTGCACGTGCATTCCTATCCTATCCCTCTCTATTTCCTATCCCTGCATTCTTATAATCCTCAAATTCAAACAAGCCCTTACACAATCACTTATGTTATAGATACGTGTCAAAGAAAACCTTGTGTGGTTTGTCCTGCTCCAGCTGCGATGTGTTCCACCCCAGCTCAGCTCATCCAATGATGAAAGGGTTCACCACAGCAGGGATCCGCTCTCCAGACTGTCTTTCGCCGCCTCAGATCTTCTTCCCCGCCGCCGGCAGCCATGACAACTACATTACCATCATCAACTGAGCAGATGACCTTGAAGACTACACGGGTCCCGCAAGAGAGGCCGCACTCTTCCGTGTCTTCTTATGTTATGCATCACTTAATATGATGACATGCTACTTTACCGTCATGTTCACCTATTAGACGCTGAGTCAGGTCCAAACTAATGCTGAAACTTGTGTTTTTAAATGGTTGTGGGGTACATATTGGGGCAGCAATCAGTACTATCTGTCTACTATCTGGTTAATCTCGGCTTTCTACTATGAGTTTCATGTTGGATGCAAACAAACATTAAAGGAGCCATTATCTGTATTTTTAACTAAAGCTATTATCTGCCTGCTATCATTGGTTTTGGGTCTATCCACAGTTTGCTACCAGCACTCTGGATTTGTGCATGCACTCCTTACATAATCTCACTATGTTTTATTCCTATGCATGTCAGTTATTGTACATAATGGAACTGAACATGTAGAGCAAAAGAGATGAGCCTTGCGTGGAAATAAAATTTCATGCAGACGTTGCTCCATCGTGGGCGCAAAGGCAGCCCCCATCCACCCATTTCGTATTCTAATCAAGAGGAAGATAACTGTTCTGAGGGGGATTCAGAAGGAGAAGACCACTCCTATTTACCCCATGAGGTCTTCGCTCTAACTTGGCATGCTGGTGTTGATAACATCATGCATATGGTGCCTTGCATTACTTACTCTATGGTTTGGGATTTCTTTGAAGGGAATTGTGACATTCAGAGTATTAGTATTGCTTACATTACCCTTATTCCAAAAATTGCCAATTCGGAAACCATGAATGATTTCAGACCTATATCTCTGGTTAGATTACCACTTAAGTTTTTCACTAAACTATTGGCAAATAGGGCTCAGAATATCATTACATCTGTTATTCATCAAAACCAATATGGCTTCATCAAAGGTAGAAACATACAAGACTGTTTGGGATATGCTTTTGAGTATCTTCATCTCCGCCATCAATCCAAAAGACCCATTATCATTCTCAAACTTGATTTTGAAAAGGCATTTGATAAGATTAAATACAATGCCATTGTTGCCATGCTTAAAGCCAAATGATTTGGGCCCAGATGGATTAATTGGGTATCCAACATTCTTAACTCTGCTTCCACTGCTGTGCTACTCAATGGAGTTGCAGGGAAACAAATATGTGTAAAAGGGGAGTCAGACAAGGAGATCCATACTCTCCTCTTCTTTTTGTTCTAGTAGCTGACCTCTTAAAATCTGTGATTAATGCTGCTTGGGCAAATGGGGAATTATCCCTGCCTATAAATCATGCCTATGGACAAGATTATCCAATTATCCAGTATGGTGATGACACTCTTATGATAATGCCAGCTGATGTTGATCAAATTATGCATCTCAAATACCTATTAAATCTATTCAGTCTCTCAACAGGACTTTTGGTGAACTACAGCAAACCTTCCATGATCCCAATCAATATTGATCAGCACACTGTCTCTGACTTGGCAAACTCATTTGGTTGCAAGGTTGAAAGTCTGCCTTTCACATATCTTGGGCTCCCCCTTGGCACCACAAAGCCTACTGTTCAAGATCTTATCCCATGTGATTTCAAAAATTGACAAGAGGCTATCCGGGGTTGCCAGATTTATGAACCATTCTGGTAGGCTAACCTATGTAAATTCTGTTGTTGCTTCCATGCCCATATTTTCTATGTGCTCTCTTGAAGTCCACTACACCATCTTGCACCATGTGGATAAATCTGCAGGAATTTCTTATGGTATGGAAATGATATTAATAAAAAAGGAAAATGCCTTGCTAGCTGGGAAATGATATGTAAACCCAAGAACCTAGGAGGGCTGGGAGTCCTCAACCTTAGAATGCAGAATCAAGCTCTCCTTATCAAACAGCTACACAAGTTTTTCAACAAGGCTGATATTCCTTGGGTTAAATTGATCTGGAATGCTTACTCTCATTCTAATGGAGTTACACTCCCATGTAACAAGAAAGGATCATTTTGGTGGAAAGATTGTCTCAAATGTTTAGATCTATTTAAATCTATGACATCTTGTCAAGTCAAATCTGGCAATACTGCAATGTTATGGAATGATAACTGGGATGGCAATATCATGAAACTCAAATTCCCTGAGTTGCACTCATTCACCCTACAGGAGCATATATCCATTATGGTTGCCAAAAACATGGAAAACAGATATGATATGTTCCAGCTTCCTCTATCCATTGTTGCCCATCCGTAGTTTCACATCCTGTCTGACCAACTCAACAATATCAGTGAAAACAATGACAATGAAAAATGGAGTTTCAATTGGGGCAACATCATTCACATGACTAAGAAGTTCTACAAATTGGTTATGGGACAACATGATACTGCTGAGCCTATTAAGTGGCTCTGGAAATCATGTTGTCTCCCCAGGCACAAGTTCTTTTGCTGGTTGATGCTCAATGATAGAATTAACACATGTGATCTGCTTACTAGGAAATCCTTTCATCTGGATTCCACATCCTATGTTTTATGCAATAATGAAGATATGGAGGACAGAACCCATTTACTATTTCCATGCACATTCAGCCAAAACTTCTGGTGGAATATTGGTATCAAATGGAACACTGATTTGACCATTCATGACATGATTACTAATGGCAAACTGAGATACAATCTACCTTTCTTCATGGAAATTGTGACTGTGGGATGCTCGAGTACATGGAATCAGGGAAATGGACTAATATTTGAGCATATACCATGCTCCATAACATCATGCACGTGTGACTTCATCACCACTTTCAAGCTCACCATATTGAGAGCCAAGCCTAGCCTCAAGGATGGCATGTCATCCTGGATAGATAACATTTGAATAATTATTGTATTTATACCTTTCTTTTCTGTAAAGCTTTCCACCTGGTTGCTCCCCCAACAACCATTGTATCCAGCACTTTTATTTTATATAATGAAAATGACACACAGTAGGGCTTTGCCCTACTGTTTTATGGTCAAAGAAAACTTTATACATCAAATATGTCATCTGCTTAGTTTCTTTATCGTATATGTGAATCATGCAATGCCATCTTGTTTAGCCAGGCATCATATATGTGAATTTTGCAATGCCACCCTCGTTAGCCAATCATCTTATATGTGAATTATATCATGCCATCATTTTTTTATTACGTGTTAATTTTTTTAAAAAAATTAGTACATTCAATTACTCTTCCTGTGCATCAGCCATTCGACATGGTCATGGAAAAATCTGGAGTGGAAACAAGGTCTTCAGAGCAGACAATGTTGTCTGATGAAGTGCATGTCTTGCTGGTTACAGATAGCTCCTCAGAGGAGGATTCAGAGACAGATGACCAGTCCTATCCCCCCCCCCCCCCGAGGTGCATGCTCCAACTTGGCAGGGTTATGTTGCTCATATCATGCATATGGTATCTTGCATTCCTATGTCCTTTGCTTAGTTTAGACATGCTTTGTGTGAATGCCACCTGTTTAGTGTCTAATTACCATATATGTGAATTATGCAATGCCATCTTGTTGCAAAACATCATATATGTGAATTATGCAATGCTATCTTGTTGCAAGGCATTATATATGTAAATTATGCAATGCCATGCAGTTTACCCAAGCGTCATATATGTGAATTATATCATGCCGTCCTTTTTTTGTATTTCTCATTGCATTTGTCGACAATGTTTGTATATTCAACTGCTCTTCCTATGCATCAGCCATTTGAATTGGTGATGGAGAAATCTGGAGTGAAAACAAGGTCTTCAGAGCAGACAATGCTACCTGCTGAAGCAAATATCTTGCTGGTTACAGATAGCTCTTCAGAGGAGGATTCAGAGGTAGATGACCAGTCCTATTATCCCCTGGGGTGTATGCTCAAACTTGGCAGGGTTACATTACTCATATCATGCATATGTTGTATTGCAATGCTTGGTGTTTACATCATATACGCAATATTGAATGCCATCTCCTTAGTTAACACATCATATATGCGATTGCCCTCTGCTCACTTGCTTGGTATATAAATCATATATTTGAATTATATCATGCCATGATATTTACATAGACAACATGTATCTGAATTATGGCATGCCAACCCATTTTCTAAAGACATAATATAGTTATATCATCTCATCCTGTTTACATAGTCATCATATTTTGAATTATGTCATTCTATCCGTGAATTATATCATGCCATCATGTTTCCATCGATGACATGTTTGTGATTTATGACATGCCAACCACTTTAATAGACACATCGTATAGTTATATTATGTCATCATGTTTACATAGTCATCATATTTTGAAGTATGTCATTCTATCTTGTTTAGTTAGCCATCATACATGTCAAATTGTGTCATGCTATCCTATTTAGTTAGCCATCATATATGTGAAACTATGTCCTGCTATTCTGTTTGGTTATACAACATAAATGTGAATTATTTCATGCCCTGTTTTCTTCCCTACTGTCCATTGCACCTGTCTAACTTACAATGTCTGTACATTCAATTACTTTTTTTGTTTATCAGCCGTTTCAATTGGAGGGGGTGATGGTAGTATCTGTGGGAGTAAAAACACGGTCTTCAAAAAAGATCATGGTACCTGTCGATGCAGATATAACCATGGTTGTACTTGCCCAAGAACCAGCCCCACCACACATAACCCAGACTCACACAGATTGTACCCCTACCCAGTTGGACAGAGAACCAGCTACACCCCTTCTAACCCCAACCCCAGCAGATAGTAACTCAGTTCCAGTTGACACAGCACCGTCTCCACCACAGAGCACCCAAACACCATCAGTTAGTACGGAAACTACAGTGCCCAAAGCACAAGGACCACCACTTCGAACCCCAAGTCAACGCTTAAAGAATAAGAAGAACTGTTCTCAAGTCAGGTTCTGTAGCTATGGTCCATACTACTTTGCTCTTGCATCACTATATTTACTCATACCAACTAATTTCAAATTTGAAGGATGCAATTGAAACTCCAATGGCGCAACAGGTATGTTTTAAACATGTTTATTTAACGCGTTTGCTATTGTAACTTGCTCTATGTTGATTTCATTTCAATTGAGTAAACAGTTATGTTCTCATGTCATGCACATTACAAGTGTTGTTATTGCTGTGTAGTTTCCCACACTTATACTCTGTCTATGTTGCTTTGTATTCAATAGATATGATTTGAACTGTCTCTATCTTGATTTGGCAACATAAACTAGAATGATATAGACCATATAGTGACCATACTACATAGATATATGTTTGTTTCGTGTTGTTATCATGTCCACCTTACTACTAAACTGGTTTACCAAAATGACTTTCATATACAACATGGTAAACATGTGAAGTGTTTGTTTGTTTCTCTTTTAGAACGCGGATAAAATATTGGAGAAGAGTACCCCGTTATGCAATGGTAAAGGAAGTAATGCAGATAAGGTTCAAGATAGTGAGACATCCCTGTTGGTCTCCAAGAAGCTGATAAAAACTATATTGAAGACACTGAGACAACCCAAAAGTCCTGCCTTGATGTAGCGTTCGAGTTACTGGCTACTACTGTTGGCACCAACTCTTTGAACTTGCTGCCTGAATCAGTTCCGCTTCTTGATTTTCAACTTCAAGTTGAAAGACATCGATCAGATGTTATGCGATAGGAAGCTGAAGGACTGAGGAAGTCCCTGCAGAATTCAGATGCATACTTTCTGGTGGAACAACATGTGCTGGAGGATTTAAGCGCCAAACAAGAGAAAGTTAATAAGCTTGCTAAGCATCTTGCCAGCATTATGGGTACCCAGGATATTGTTTCTTGTGCTCTTCTGAAGTGATTTCAGTTCTGGACTTGTTTTGTTGCGGCGTTTATTTGCACTGGTCGCCAACTTCGACAACCAGTGTATATGATATGCGGCTTTGTTCCCTATATTTGCACTGGTGGCGAACTTTGATGCCCAGTGGATGTAATATGTATAATAGCTGTGATAGCCTAGTGTAAGGTGCTTGCTTATTTATTTCCTTGTTGTCTTGTTTATTTCTTTGCTAGTAGTCAGTGCAGTTCTTTTTCCGTGGTTTGCTAGTGGCCGCAATAACATATTTTTTAAAACTAGGCCACAATAACCATGGGCTACATATTTACTTTATTTACCATGGACCTCCTACGGGCCGTAGAAACAATGAGCCTTCTAAGGGCCGTAGAAACAATGGGCCTTCTATGGGCCGTATGATCGATCGGCCAAACATGGGCCAATAACAGACCGCATTATGGGCCGTAAATGGGCTAGATTTGAGATCGTCCATTCATGGGACGACCATAACGGGTCGTCGTTAATTGGCCGTATTTGATGATGTTACAAAAATGGCCCAAAGGATTAACGAGCCGCAAACGGGCCAATTGTTACCGCGGGCTGAATTTGGCCCACAAGAAGAAAGGGCCTGTAACGGTCCGTAAGTAACCGAATGCTGGAAATAAGCCCAAGAATAAATGGGCCCTGAGAAGGCCAAAAGATAACACAGGTTGGAAACGGCCCAATGGAATAATGGCCCGTTAATTGGTATAAAGCGGTACACTGTTCATTGCGGGCCAGATTCACCACAGGTCGTTAATGGGCCAAGAGTTACAAATGGCCTCGTATGGGCCGAAAGAAATCATGGGCCGTACATGGGCCGAAAGTTACAACGGGCTGGAATCATATTGGACAGCCCAGATGAAGATAGTGGGCTTAATTCTGATAGGCCATAATGGGTCGTGAGTTAGCGGGCCGTAAATAGGCTATATACGAACCAGCCGTTAACAGGCTTTCCATGGGCTGGCCCGGCCTTTTGACCAAGTCAAACGGGCCGGCCTTTTCACTGGAATGGGCCTCTGTTGGGTCGTGCCATGTGTCAATGTATCATAGGCCTCCTATCCAATGAATGGATGACATCTGTCCTAATGGTGAGCCAACGGGTGTTTCCTCTAGCCAATGACAATTTTACATGTGGGAAATCCTAATTGGTCTGGGCTGCTAATGGTTTATTAGATCCAAAACCGGACCCGATAGCGTAACGGCGACCCGTTATGGTGGATGCCACATGTCGGTCACCCTTGACGAAAGAAATTCTATGATGCGCGATTTATCATCATGGAAGTGGACACTTCCGTGATGATAATTTTGGTAATGTCATGGAGCACTTTTATGAGAACACAGGTATGACTATCTTGATTCTGTCATAAAATTGTCATAGATGTACATGCATGATAGAAAACATGACTTACTATGACAAACACATATAATCACGGAAGTGTCTTTTTTGTAGTGTGTGCAGGTGTGAATGGGGAACGTACCAGATGGGTCGAGAGGGTGGCGGGCGGGGTGAGGTTTTTGTGACGTGGGTATGGTGAGGGTTTTCTTTTTCCTTTTTCGAACTGGGCGGCGAGGGTTTTCTATCCCACAAAGAATTTTGGGACGACGGTTTCTAGAGCGAACCGTGTGTGATCGACGCAGCAGGCAAAATGAAAGTCATTGCACACAGTTCCAATTTTGGGAACCGTGTGTGATTGATGTACTACATCCGTCCTGGTTTATTGGTCCCCCATTGTAATTTTTACCAAAATTTGGTGAAATATTTAACATACTCGGACATAGATAATAAGCGTACACGTACATAAGCATAGTTCAACCATAAGTACATAGTTCAACCATCATTAAGCATACTCAAGCGTACATAGTTCAATCCATCCCACATCTCATCTCACATGCGGCCAACACGATCCTGAAGCTACTCCAGGTACTCGGTGTACGCGCCGTTTGCCACCCTGCGAGAATACTTCTGCTTGAAGGAGCCAACGGCCCATCCTCTTGCATGCGCCAGAACACATAGATACGCGTCATGAAGCTTGTGGTTGCAAAATGGGCATCCATAGCCGTCATTACAGGTCCTAATACGCCTTTATGCATTCCTGCATAAAGCTCCCTCGGGATTCACCTCTTGTACCTCCTCTAGGCATCTTCATCCTTGCTGTACACATCGTCAGACAACACCTATATAAATAGTAAAACAAATTTGGTATCAAATCACTGATTACATGCCATGAAGTAGGATTAGGAATTTATGGCTATTTATTTATACATATCCAGAGATTATGGTTCGATTTTTAAACACAATCCTCTATGTACAGACCAATCTTGAAGAAAATAATGGCACAAACATATTTAGGTCATTCAAAATCAATTGTCAAGTCCTGGCTAGGAATTATTAGCACGAACACTAACCCTAGTCGGATTACTAGCAGAAATCATTTACATAGATGAACCAACTAATCACTTATCACCTATACCATTCGAAAAATCAATACACTACACGGATCTAATGAAACTTACTCAGTTTTCATGGATTGGGAGAACATAACCACATGATTTTTATTCTAAAAAGGGGGAGGCATGAGTAACCAAAGAAACCATATGATCTATTTGACACATAAATGGGTATAGATGACTAACCAGCTGTCCGTGGTCGTCGGAGTCGTCACCGGAGTGGTCGTCGGAGTCGTCACCAGAGTGGTCACCGGAGTCGTCGCCGGAGTGGTTGTCAGAGTCAGTGTGGAACTCTGCCTCCGACTGTGGAAGCTCGACGCCGTCGACAATGTCAGGGTGCAGCGATAACTCGCCGGCGGTGACGGCAACCTTTGTCTCCATCTCCACGCCATGCTCCGGTGCTTTAGCAGCCCCGACATCGCCACTCCCTACGATGGGTTGCTTCGGTGGCATCCTCATACACTGATGGCTTTGAGGACTAAGAGTGGCGTCAAGAATGCAAGCGGAGAAGAGAGGATTGTGTGTGCTTAGCGAGGATGGGGGCGTGCGGCAACTCGGGCGCACCATTAATATGGAGTAGTGGGAGAGAGGCGGGCGGCGGTCAAACTGATGGCTCTCCTCCCAGTGAGCCTGCACACCAGACTGTTGGCATGCATACCAAAGTTTCACACAGCTACTCGCACGCCTCCTGATGACACTACGCAGCGAGCACGCCTATGTCAATTCACACACCTGCACGCACGCCTCCCCGTCTGTCTGCGCGGCGGACTTCTCGCATGCATCCCGTCAACTCACGCCTGCTCGCACGCCACAGGGGTCACGCGGCGGCACGTATATTGTTTTTCTATTTGGATGATTAATGATGTCGCTTTATTGCTTAATCGAAGCATGGCACGTATACATTGTTGGTCTAACGCTCACAGTCCGAATAAATAATCTATTTGGGATATTGGTCCCAATTATTAATAATCTCCCGTCTGTAATTAGATAAAGATTACATCAAAATTGGTCTCAAATTTGAAAAAATAAAGTATAATGCCACTTTGTATTGGTGTCCATATGAAAACAGTATAAGTTCCATGAACTTCAAATAAGTTTTGGATGTAATAGAATCTAAAAATCGAGATTCTCAATGTTTGAAATTTGTTGCACGGGGAGTAAACATGCACCCACTGAGACACATGTGTTTTTGCAACCCATTTAGGTGCAGTATCACATGTGCATGTAGCTCAAATTTGATTTTTGCACATTATACCCATAGAAAATCAATCAATCAATGTACTAAAACGTCTTAATGATCTCTGTGATTTTTTTGAAACTAAAACGTCCCTCCTTTGGTAACATGTATGTTCACCGCGGGATAATTAATTTAACATGCATCCTAGTTGCGGTGGATTCGCGGTGTGTGTGTGGGTGTGTGCGTCTGGGGGTGGCGGGTGGCTCCTAGTACACTACGAGTGGTGAGCCACCGTGTGGGTTGGCCGTTTTGTTAGGCAGGCCGATGCCACATCAGTCGTGAAATTGTTATTTAAAACATCACATGACCCTTTCATACATAAATGTTTGGGCCACAAGTAGTGGATGTTTGTCCTACACGACACTCGATACTCACGTGTGATGCTTTTTGTTGGCCCGCAAGGTCGTTGTCCATCACTTTGACGAAGAACTGGCAGTGAGGTTAATTTGAACAGCAAGGTCGAATCTTTTTTGTTTGTGTTATGGTGGTATATAGTACGCGTCAAAGAGGAGGGAGGGGACTATCATATATACTATACGTACACGTCCGCGAACGAGTACACCTCACTCAGTGTCGAGACTTTTTGGTTACCGAGGCACGTGCCACATCAAAATTGTGAAATTGGTTATTCAAACATCACACAACACCTTTTTGTGCCACATGCATATTGTTGATGCATGCATGCATCACTTTGACCTACATCGGGAGAGGTTAATTAATTTCACCATTGATGAGAGGATTCTTTTGGGTTGTACATATATTATGGCAGGAGCATATAGTATGCAGTGAAGAGGGGAGAAGGGGACCATGATATGTAGTACGCTTCATATGAAACTCACTCTGTGTGGGTGCATGGTTTACAGTTTTTGAGGCATGTGGCACATCAAAGTTGTGCATTTTGGGTACTGAACATATATATGTTTGGCCCACATGCAAAGCGGTGGTGGTTTTCCTCTCGCACCCACTTAGGCGGTTAACAGCGATATCGATGCTTTCCATCTGTGGGCCCGCTTGGTCCGTCATTACTTTTTGCCAGACAACAAGAGAGGTTAATTTGACTTAGGAGGGGATTATTTTTTTTTGCTCTGGGATGACATGCATGATACAGTTTGAGCACACACACATGCATGTGTGCGCATGAATCCCTCCCATCGAGTCGAAGTGGCTAGTACAACGACACCTCATGAACCGATCTCGCTCTGTGTGGGGAGCTAGTGTACGATTTTTGACACATGCTCCACATCAATGTTGTGTATTCAAACATGCATGCCCGCATCACCTCCATACATATGCATGTGTGGTTGCCTTCGAACGATACACTCCCTCGCGTGGTTATCGGCAAGAAGCCTATATATTTGTGGGCCCGCCTAGACATCCATGATCACCTTGACCAACAACAAGATATGTTACCGTGGCGGATTCTTTATTTGGTTCGCGTTATCGTAGTTCAGGCCATGGTGAGATTCCGACCTAATTAAGTTTGAGCGCATATACTATGGACGTATGCATGCATGAATCCCCATCGTTGGCTTGAAGTGTGGTGTAACATACATATGCATCGTTAACCTAACCCTCACTCAGTGTGGGGATTTCTAGTTCGAAATCACGATGCCACATGAAAGTTGTTCCATTTTTACTAAAAAACAAACCTCTCAATACATATGTTTGGGCCACACGCATGAAGTGGTTGTCTTCGGTGACTAGCTACTTGTGTGATTATTGGCGAGCTAGCCCATCTCCCAGGTCGCATGGACAACCATCAGTTTGACCAACAACAAGAGAGAGGTTGTACGACCAAGGTGGATTATTCTTGGTCCGTTTTACGGTCCATCTTGGTGAGATATATGCCTCTCTACCTCGCCGACTGATAGTGTGTTTGTGGTGGGTGCTACTTTGCACTTTGCTAGGTGAACCTCGGTTGGGGGGCATGCATTCATAGCTTAGGATTCCCTTCGTGGCAACACGAGGGGGTGGGGGCTGCTAGCTACTTCGCACTTTGCTAGGTGAACCTTAGTTGGGGGAGGTGGGCGTGCATTCATAGCTTATGATTCCCTTCGTCCCGACATGATGGGGGGCTGCTAGCAACTTCGCACTTTGC
>NC_041392.1:220820340-220899807 GCF_002162155.2 Triticum dicoccoides | reverse complement strand
GGGGGCTACTAGCTACTTCACACTTTCTAGGGTGAACCTCGGTTGGGGGGGCATGCATTCGTAGCTTAGGATTCCCTTCGTGCCGACACGAGGGAGGGGGCTGCTAGCTACTTCACACTTTGCTAGGTGAATGAATCTCGGTTGGGGGGATCCATTCATAGCTTAGGATTCCCTTTGTGCCAACACAAGGGAGGAGGGGAGCTGCTAGCTACTTCACACTTTGCTAGGTGAACCTCGGTTGGGGGGAGGGGCCATGCATTCATAGCTTAAGATTCTGTTCGTGCCGACATGAGGGAGTGGGGGCAAGCAATACCGTGCACTTTTCGAGAGAGGTGCCACATCGAAGTTGCATTTGGTATTTGAAAATCAAACCACCCTTCTGATACACAAATTTGGTCCACATACAAGTGTGTTCATGTTCTGACCCTCTCCCGCGTCATTTTTCGCCAAATTTATGAACATTAGACAAGTCGGATGACACAACAGACACGGTTCACTCAAACTAACCGCGTGCCACGCCGGTGCACTTGTCATGCACATATCTGCATAGTACATTGGGCTCCACGAGGCTCCCCCTCTCAAAAATATCTGCCTACCTTGAGGGTTTTTCTATTTCATAACACACGGTTGTTATCTCCGGACCGTGTGCGATGTTTCTTATTCCCAATCACGCCTACATCCCTAGAAAATATCTACCCGCATCGAGGGTTTTTGTGTTCTACAACACAGGGTTGTTACATCCGGACCATGTGCGATGTGTCTTGTTCCCAATCCCACCTGCATCCCTAGAAAATATCTGCCCTCCTCGAGGGTTTTTCTGTTTCATAACACACGGTTGTTATCTCCGGACCGTGTGCGATGCACTATCATCAAAATTTTCTGCGATGCACTATCATCAAAATTTTCAATAGCCCTACATTTCACTCCCGCATAGTAAAATTTTCAGTACCCGCATCATTTCCTAAAACACCCTACGCCCCCCCTTCACACACACACACCCTCCCTCACTCAAAACCCTAGCAAGGTCCCCGCCGCTGCTGCCGCCGCCGCAAGGCCTCCATTGTCAACATCTGCGGGTTTTCCCATGCAACTTACCCACCGATCTCTATACCCAGGCTTCCCTGAGTTTCTTAGATGACGTCTGCCAAACGCCCCCTTTCCCATAGATCCCCATCCCCATCCCCCACTCCATAGCATCATAGCCTAAGCCCGGCTACGCTTCCCATGGAGCTCGAGGAGCGACTGGCCCAAAAGAGGTGTATAGCCGTCTCTTCGCCCAACGTCGCCGAGGAAGCTGACGACCATTACTGGCGGCAGGCACTCAAGCAGTGGGCTAGAGTATGCGGGCATGTTTCGGCCGCCGGCTACGACATCGAGGTCATCGACAGCGACGGCCTGAGGCGGGCTGTGTCACAGGTTAAGTGGCCCACCCCCAACCCCTTGGGTTCAACCGCCGTCGATCTCATCCATGGCCCCGCCACTGATATCCTGTGGCTCGCTGTCGACAAATTGCCATTCTCGCCATAGAGCCCCTTTTGTCATTTCTGAAGGACATGTTCTGCGACGCTGGCTTGGGATCCACAGCGTCCAAGTGAGACCTCATCGACGGCGACCACGAGGAGGGCACCCTCTCCGGCTCTTCCAAGGGGAAAGAGCGCATCTGCTCTTCCAAGGGGAAAATGCCCATCTGCGACATCAAGGAGGGCACCCTACAGCCGCGCTCCTCCAAGGGGAAGGATCCCATCTGCGACAACATGGAGCGCATCCAGGGTCCGTGCTCTTCCCACGGGAACGTGCTTATCTATGACATGTGAGGAAACCCATGATTTGTTTTTCCATGCCTCTTCACAGGAGGAAACCCATGGTTTGTTTTGTCAAATCACTTTTGTAGTGTAGTGAGAATATGTCTAGTTTTAATTGCTATATCTGGTTCTTTGCACTATGTCTTGTTTATTTCAGTCGTTCACAATGTGATGCTCTATATGTGCAATTATTTACTGTGCAATACATTTCATCAATCTAGTTTTAAACATACTGATAGGAATGCATATATTTGCTTGTTCTTAAGCCTGTTATAGCTAGCATATGCCTCTTTTAAAGTTTTTTGATTGTTCGGTTATTTGTAGTTAGCATATGTTCAGTTTCAAATGCTATCTTTGGTTGTTCGTAGTATGCCTTGTTTATTCCAGTTATTCACAACGTGTTGTTCTATATGTGCAAGTATGAACTGTAACATCCCAAAATTCTAAATTTTGGAATGCTAATAAATAGATAGATTTAGTTGTTTGTTTAATTGTTGTGTGATTGATTGACTGAAAGTGAGTGAAATTCGAACTTTTTGAAAGTTAAATGAGAGGGAATAAAAGGACTTTCCCAAACTTTCATTTTGCATTTATGATCTTCGTGAATTCAAATTCTTTTCAAATACAAAACCCTAGAGAGAAGATGACATAACTTCTTCCATTTAAATAAATGAAAAGGGTGTTTGGAAAAATATTTGAATTCCATTTGGAAATATTTTTCCAATTCAGAAACTTTAATCAACTCAATGATTTTCACGAGAGAAGATAATATGACTTCTTCAAAATATATGAAATATGAGATGGAAGTTTTAAAAGAATAAATTCAAAGTCCTTTTGAAATTATTTTTCAATTTGGAGTTATTTGGATTTTACTAAAATTATTTTTCTCCAAAAAGAAAATATATGGAAAATAGGGTAACATGATTCCCTACATCAGAAAATTGGAGAGAAATAAATTTGACTTAATTTCGGTATTTTTAAAATGATTTTTACTGGATTTTACTAGAGCAGTAGCACTCCTTTCTTTATTTGAATTTATGTGGATTTTATTTGACTCTAGAAAAATGTTCAGCTTGTAGGAAATCTTTTTCTGAAAATTTTGATATATTATATGCCTATATAGTATTTTTGTTTATTTTGTTTTATTTTTTTTTGACTGGAAAGTCTTTATTTAAAAAAACCTTCTTCTCCGGACCGGGCCAACTGGGCTGAATCCCAGCCAGCCGGCCCAGCTCCACCTTCCCCGACCTCCTGCAGGAGACCGAGCCCCGCACGCACCGCCGCCGAGGTTTCCGACCCGGGCATGCCCTCGAGGTTCGCCACCCCCGCCCCCTCCCCCCCTATATATAGCGAGGCCCCGGGCCCCGCCTCTCTCTCCCCATCCCACTTCTCACCGCCGCCGCATGCTCCAGCACCTCCACCGGAGATCGCTGCCTCCACCCTCTGCTGATTCGCCGCCGCTGCTCGCCCGCGCCGCATCCACCTCGCGCCGCCGCCGCGTAGCTGTTGCGACCGCCAGCGCCTCATCGCTGCAAGCGCCGCACCGCTCGTCGCCGTTGCCGTAGTCGCCGGAGACGCCCGCCTCACCGCCGGAGTTGACCGAACTGGCCGAACCGGAAAAACCACTGTCGACCGGTCCATATCGGTTTTTTAAGAAAATTGTTTTGTTTTATTATGCAGCGGACATTTTCCATTTAGATCTCCTTAGCGAACATTTTTTGTTAGTTAGCGTTTGGCAGCGAATGTTCGCTCGATAGGATTTTTCTTTTTCTTTTTATTTTCGGTCCAGGGACCTATTTGTAGTATTTCTTTTATAGATTAGTCCCTGTACTTCAATCGGTCATTATGTTTTTGCTCGTTAGTCCAAATCCAACGAAACCAACGCCCACTTCTTCGTTATGATCCCCTCTATCGAGTAATCCAACTCGAACATGTTTTTGAAAGTTTAAAATTTGAATTAGAACAGATTTGTATTCAAACTTCCTTTGATCATAACTGGAGTTGCGTAGCTCCGTTTGAGTTGATTCTTTCTGCAAATTATAGCTCTTGACCTACACTTTCTGATAAGGCAGCATTGCCATAATTTTGGTACTGTTAGAAATTGTTTTATGTTGCAAGAGTTATTTGCTTGGTTTTGATGTTCTCCGAATTGTTTTCTTCGATCTTTCTGGTCTTTTGAGTGATTGCTTATGTGTGGTTACTATTTCTTGCTTACGATAGATTGACCGGAGTGAGACGAGTAGATCTATCAAGAGTGTTGAGTGCGAATCATCTTCATCAACATTGCAGGCAAGTTCACACTTTGATCATATCCCTTTCATACCCAGTTTTTATGCATTACTTTCACCATCAAACATTGCATGGTTAGGAATTGACAACATGTGGGTATTGGGAAGTAGTTGATGAGGTAGGAACCTATTGCCCTGCATTCAAACCTTGGGTGTTACTTTTACGTTATGCTCATATTGCTATGCTATGCTCATAGACGTGGATTGGTTTGAGAGAATTCATGACAAATGTGAGAGTTATTATTTAATGGTTAACTTAATGTGGCTACTTTAGTACACATCTGGGTGGATTGGTTGGGGCACCCTGGAGCACCCACAGGTTTGCCCGGGCACCTGGAGAACCTAGTGTTTTCCCAAGGGGATCCCGAAGGACCCGTGTGATCACCCTATGGAATGCCACCCAGGCTCAAAGGGATCATAAGATTATTCATGCTAGAAACTTCTGTGTGCAGCCACAAGCTATTATGGGCTCTAGCATAGTTGAGTAAGTTGTGTGAAGCTCTTGAAGAGATAGACTAGCAGGTAGTGGGTTGTATGTGGTATAGTCTATCCGGAGTAGAGAGTTAATGCTTCTGAAAGACTGTGTCTCGGTCATCCATTTCTCAAACATCATGTAGTGCGAGAAATCCAACGGAGGATATCGAGTGTTGTGGGGAAAAGTGTGCAAACCTCTGTAGAGTGTACAAACTAATCATGATTAGCCGTGTCCCCGGTTATGGACATCTTGAGTATCTGGTTCTTGGATTATCATATTGATCTCATCACGTTACTTAAATAATTTTTTGGGTTATTGATGTTAATTTTGGATTGAGTTGGAGGAACCTTCTCAATATTTTCAACCAACTTTGTAGTTAAATAAATTGTATTCCTTTGCAGTAGGAAAATTTTGGCTTTTCGCAAAAACACTATAACCATAGAGCTTTTCCACCAGCCAAATATGCATGTAGTGATAGTTATTATTCATCTTTATCCTCTGGTATGAATTTGCCAGTACATTCAATGTACTAACCCTTTGAGGCTGCAATGTCTCATGTTGTAGGATTCTTACAACGAGTAAGTGATACGTTAGGGTTACGATTTCTACACTCAACTTTGCCGCTGGTGTTGATGGGAATCCATAACCTTGTTACTTCCGCTATTTTGGATTGAGGTAATAGTATTTATGTTACTTTATACATGTGATTTACCTATTTTATAAATCCTTGAGTACTATGTGTGTCAGCATACCGATCCAGGGATGACACTTAAGCACAGAGACTTGACCGTCCGAGGTCGGGTCGCTACAAGATGGTATCAGAGCACATGTTGACTGTAGGACGTGACCCCTAGAAATTGGCAAGCCCATAGGAAAAATTTCCTCTAAAAACTTTCTTTTCAAAAGGATCTTTTTCCTCTCTTTTCTCTTCTGAGCTTATTCAAAAAATTTCTTTTAGTGAGACTATACCCCCCCCCATTTTTCCCCTTTTCCCCTTTTTACCATGCGAAGATTCAGCTGATGAGACCACTCCGAGAAGGACAAGATATCAGACAAGTAAGATCATTTCAGAATGAAGAGGATTTTACCGTGCATTATAATAATGGAAACTGCAATGATTGAAGACTCCGAAGACTAGGAGAATTTGAAGGCCCCGTAGAATTTCTAGATTTGTATGACCTAGGAAGGCTACCCTATTGGAATTTTTCAGACTATGGATGCCGTCAATACCGGAGATCAAGGTGTATCGGAGAAAGACCGGAACATGGAGCATGAGAACTCAAAGTTTTGTCAAGAAAACCCTAAGGCAAGAGATACCAACTAAGGAACATAGCTCATAGCAATGACAAGGGTAGAAACACGGTTATTCGTGATGTCATCACCACTGATACAATGGTCACTGAGCTGAGCTAAGCATGCATTTCTTTGGAAGGACTAGATGGTAGAAGGCTGATGGAGCATCTATCAGCAAAACATGAAGTTTTACCCTTAGCCGGTGTATCACTAGGATCTAGAGTAGTACATCAAGAATTTTAAGATGGAGCTCCAGGAAGCCGTATTAGACAAGGAAGCATTTCATGAAGAACTCAGGAACCAGAAGCTGAAAGTAGCCAAGCTGGAGGAGCTACAACCTCGAGATACCGGAGATTTGTCATGAACTAAAGGATAGTAGGACCATGGCTGATGCCAAGATGTTGAAACCCAGAAGTTTGGAATGCAATCCCAGAATATTAAAAGACATCACAATAGACTTTGCGACAATAGAGATGATCTGGCAAAAGGACTTGAGAAGGACAAGCATGATCGGAAGAAGCCATCAGGGACATGAATAAGACTTGAGGAGTTTAATGACTTTGAAGATTTATTGACCTTTAGAAGACCAAACCCCTGTTATATGCCTACATTAGATGCGACGTTTGTGAGTTGTCATTTGTTTGATGTTTTTCTGACAGCCACATATAAAATCTGTCTTTTCAAAACCATTGTTTGTATTGTGTGCATCCCTCTCCCTCTCTCTCATCTCACCCCAAAACCCATGGACCCAATAGAGGATGAATGGAGATGAACTCATATTTTCTGGACCGATGATTCAATTGGAGACAGACCAATGGATTAAGAACATGGAGAATCATATGAAGAATAACCCTATAGTTGGAAAGGATATGACCCAGCATGCTCTTCAGTGCTTTGAAAGAGGTGCTGCTACTTGGTGGAGGATGTACCAAACCATCAATGGATGGCAAGGAGTAACCACTTGGAAAGAATTTAAGTTCACTTTGCCAAAGTCTCGGTTTGTGTCCCAGAAATTGAAGCCTTATGGAAATGATATGAAGAAACCCGGTGCATGCAAGATTTGTGGAGAAATAGGACACACCCATAAAGAACATAAGGATGAATGCCCTAATTGTGAAGGAAGTCACCTAGTTAAAGAATGCCCAACTAGGCAGATTACTTGTTTCTTGTGTGAAGAGACTACCTACTATCCTGCTCAGTGTCACATTTACCCCATGGTACGAAGAACCATATAGCAGAAGAAAGAAGTAAAGAAAGGAGCCCTTATGGAAACTTTAGAAGCACCTATGATGAAGGAAGAGGTGGAGAACACACCCGAAGAAGACCAAATGAAACCCTTCACCAAGTCATGCTATTCATGTGGAGAAGAAGGACACATCTCCCAGAATTGTATGAATGGGGATCTAGTAGAATTCCCGACGGAGGAAGTAGAGTATGACCCACAGGAAATAGAAGCCCTGATTGGAACGGAAAAGTCCAGGAAGGACCTGAGTCATTTCACCTGTTATAGGTGCAAGGAGTCAGGGCACTACCTTAGCAACTGAACAAAAAAAGGAAGCCGAGGACCCAAGGAGGCTATGTAATCATGAGGAAACCTCGAGACTTGTGAGAATTAATATGTTTTCGTTGTAATGAAGCAGGGCACTTTGCTAGAGAATGTCCCAAGGACAAGCAGACTTGTGATAACTAGTGGTGTCTGTAAGAAGTATAGCAATAGTAGTGAGAACATTTCTTTAGTATTGAGGTGTTGAGTTGAGGCGTGTAAAGGAAATGCAGGAGATTATAATAAGTTGAGTATCAATAAAGTTAGCATTGTTGGTACTGATTTGGAATTTATGAGTTGTTACTCTATGAAGAAATACTTTTGACCATTTTCGAGGATATGAGAAATAAAGTCTATGGAAGATTGGAGCATTTTAAGGGTGCTAGTACCCTGTGAGGACACTTGACCCCTGGAAAGGATGAGGATACTCCACAAAGTGGATTTTGGACAAAATTAAGTATGAGTTTTATCTCGATATGTGCGATACCCCGAGAGTATGAAGGGAGGAAGTACTATTTGATATAAAGGAGGTATGATGTTGGTAATATGGAGCAATTGTAACTCCATGATGAGTCGGAGTAATCACGTATTAGTTTGGTGACAATAGAAGGAAGGGAGACAGTACAATTGGATGGATTTTAAGTATGCTAGGAAGCTGGATGTCGGAATAATGATCAGTTGCCCCAAGGATGAGATCAAGGTTTATAAGTGATGAGATGGGCCATAACCCACAGGCCCCAGGACCAGCCAAGAAGCAAGCACACTCTTGCTGAAGGAAAAACCCTGGAGAAGTTATGATTTTATCAACAGACGATCTTATAGGAGTTTACGCAAAACCTGAGAGTTGTGAAGGAACGATAGATGGTTGTTTGGCTTGCAGAATCAATGGATTCATCCGAACCTTGGTTCATTGACAAGAGAAATTTTGCAATGCTTGTGAGGATGACCGAGTGTTAGAATGCGAGATTCACAGAAGCGTATAAAGGGTAATGATTTGGGTGCGGGATGGATTGATCACCATACCGACTTACTGTTATTATTCGCCTTGCTATACGGGATGGTAAATCTGAGTGACTTGCCTATAGTAGAGAGACGATGATATTAAACCTTGTTTGAACCTTAGAAGGGTATAGCAATTTTTTCCCTTGTACAAGGCAGCTGCTGTCAATCGTAGGTTATACGGCGAGGTTCAACCCAGACCCATTTCCTGCAGGAGAAACCATAATTGGATGACCGCCATGAGATATCGATAGTTGATTAGTATTGGTGCCAGACCCGTCAGCTAAGAAGACCCAGTCTCGGAATAACCTTACCAGGATGAAAGTATGGCAGAATTGAGGAAAAGGTTATGCCGCTGCCGGAAGAGCCAGAGAAGGAATTATCCTTACGATCTGAGAAGACCGGCCCTGTCAAGAATAAGGATGGAGTATATGAGTATTGATGGGACCGTAACGATGTTTCTAAGGGTGGTAGCACCCCAGACTCCCTCTAATGATCAATGGATTTTGAGAAGACCCCCAAACCCAACCTATTTGTTTCTAGCCTCTCCGAATCTCGAGGACAAGATTCATTTTAAGGGTGGTAGGTTTGTAACATCCCAAAATTCTAAATTTTGGAATGTTATAATAAATAGATAGATTTGGTTGTTTGTTTAATTGTTGTGTCATTGATTGACTGAAAGTGAGTGAAATTCGAACTTTTTGAAAGTTAAATGAGAGGGAATAATAGGAATTCCCAAACTTTCATTTTGCATTTATGATCTTCGTGAATTCAAATTCTTTTCAAATACAAAACCCTAGAGAGAAGATGACATGACTTCTTCCGTTTAAATAAATGAAAAGGGTGTTTTGAAAAATATTTGAATTCCATTTGGAAATATTTTTCCAATTCAGAAACTTTAAGCAACTCAATGATTTTCACGAGAGAAGATAATATGACTTCTTCATAATATATGAAATATGAGTTGGAAGTTTTAAAAGAAGTAAATTCAAAGTCCTTTTGAAATTATTTTTCAATTTGGAGTTATTTGGATTTTATTCAAATTATTTGGAGACACTACCTCATTGGAAAAAGGTGCAAAAAATTTACCGACCACAAAAGCCTCAAGTACATCTTCACTCAACTAGATTTAAATCTCTGTCAGCGAAGATGGTTAGAGTTGGTCAAGGATTATGACCTTGGAATAAATTACCATCCATGCAAGGCCAACGTCGTTGCCGATGCGCTCAGTCGAAAGCCCGTCAGCTTAAATGTCATGTTAAAATCATTGCCTACCGAACTTCAAGAGGAGATCGCTCAGCTCAACCTGGTCATCGTAGATGCTAGCCTCGCTAATATTTTGGAAGTTACCCCCACACTTGAGATGGAGATCCGCAAGGCCCAGCCAGCTGTGACCAATCTACAAAAACGTGCCAAGGGCCAGATGGCAAAGCATGCCTCTGACTTTTCCAAGGACGAATTCGGTACCCTCCGATTCCGTGGACGTATTTGTGTGCCAAATCAACCTGAATTGAAGAAGAAAATCCTGTCAGAAGCCCATGAATTTGCATATTCCATTCACCAGGAGGTACAAAAATGTATGAGGAACTCAGACAAATATTCTGGTGGGATGGAATGAAGAAAGACATTGCTTATTTTGTAGCCTGTTGCGACATATGCAACAAGGTGAAAGCAGATCATCAGAAGCCAGCCGGACTTCTCCAACCGTTGCCAGTCTCACAGTGGAAATGGGATGCCGTTTGCATGGATTTCATCATAGTATTGCCTAGGACTCAGCGAGGCAAGGATGCAATCTGGGTTATAATAGACACCTTAACCAAGGTTGCTCATTTCATTCCAACCAGTACCAGATACAGAACAAATGAACTTGCACAGCTGTATGTGTCCAGAATAGTCAGTCTGCACGAAGTACCCCGAACTATCACTTCTGACCGAGGTTCTTTGTTTACCTCCGCTTTTTGGTCCCATCTCCATCAAGCCTTGGGGACAGAACTGAAATATAGTACAACCTATCACCCTCAGACAGATGGACAGACAGAGCGGGTAAATCAAATACTCGAAGATATGTTGCGAGCCTGTGTGCTAGACAAAGGTGCTAAATGGGAAGATTGCTTGCCGTATGCGGAGTTCTCTTATAACAACAGTTTCTAGACCAGTCTAAAGATGTCACCATACGAAGCTCTGTATGGCCGTAAGTGCTGCACTCCTCTAAATTGGTCTCAGACTGGAGATAGTCGTATCTTCGGAACGGATCTCATGCTGGAAGCTGAAAAACAAGTTAGGGAAATCCGAGACAGGTTGCAATTGGCCAAATCTCGCCAGAAGAGTTATTATGATGCATAAGCATCGGCAGGTTAGTTTTGAACCCGGAGAACACGTATACCTCCGAGTCACTCCTATGAAAGGAGTCAAGAGATTTTAGACTCATGGGAAGCTGGCACCCAGATTCATTGGTCCATTCCCGATTACGTCTCGAGTGGGTACGGTTGCATATCAACTGGAACTACCCCCGGAATTGGCAGACATACACAACGTGTTCCATGTTTCGCAATTGAGACGATGCATATCCCCGCCTGAGAAAAGGACTGCAATGGCTGAGATAGAATTGACAAAAGATTTAACTTATGAAGAAAGACCGTTCAAAATTTTGGATCAGATGGAAAGGGTCACTCGCAGTAAAGTCAGAAAATTTTACAAGGTTCAGTGGGAGCATCACACAGAGTCAGAAGCAACTTGGGAGCAGGAAGAATTCCTTAGGCATCAGTATCCAAAATGGTTTTCCCAAGCAACCGAATCTCAAGGATGAGATTCATTCTAAGTGGGGGAGGTTTGTCATAGCTTGGGTTTTGCCCTTTCTTATCTGCTTGATTTTTCATTTGAATTTTTTTGAAAATTGGAGTTCTTGAATCTTTTCATATGGACTTAAACACTTGAGCATCCTTGGCTTTCACCCAAGTGCTTCACTTCCCTCCTAAATCATCATTTCACTTCTGACCCACCCAAAAATAATCTTTGGGATATTTTTCTTAAATGAAAAATATTCATTTTCTTTCAAAAACCCTAAGCCAGATCTGTTTGCTTCAAAGCAACCCCAATTTTTATGGCTCAGAAAAATCTGAGATAATTCACAAATATTCTGTGAACCCTAGTGCTCCTCCCTGAGCAAAAATATTTCATCACTTTTTTGAATATTTTTGCTACAGAAAATCTTTTCTGTTCTGGACAGAAATGGTGGTTTCTACAGCAACTACCATTTTCCATGCTCCATTTAACCTGAACTTTCTTGTCCATCTTTACCTTAGTAACTTATCACTAGCCTCCAAAGCACAGTTGCAAACTCCAAGCCATTTGACCACAGTAACATCACAAAGTTACTAACCAAAAACTTACTTGGTGTGTGAAAACTTCTCTACTGCACCTTGATCCAAACCTGTCAGGACCCCGATTCCAAGTCACATCGATCTAGCCGGTAACATCTCATATCACATTGCGGCCTCACGCACGGTATCCCCACGGGTGTCGCCTTACCATGGCCCGGGACCGTTTGCGCCTTTTGGCTCACGTATATGATAGTGTCACTAGTATCCATATGACAGAGAACCTGGGCCAACATGGCTAGTCCTGAACCCAAAGCGGCACAGACCTATAGAAACAGGCATACATGAATCACATCGAGCATGTCGGTCATCAGTGTGTGAATCGAGCTGTAGCACTGGGCTAACAGGACTCCGGGGAACCCAGGCTGTAGCAGGCTAGACAGGACTCCGGAAGTCACCGTGTGACATTTCCCGGAATGGACAAACATAGGAACGAAGCGGAACACATGCCGTCCGGTCAAGTGTCCTGAGCAGTAGTGCTGGGCTGGCAGGACTCCGGTGAACCGGGCTGTAGCGGACTACTATGGCTCAAGGAGCACTAGACTACATTTCCCCATAGGAGAGGCTGCCAAGGATAAACAACTAGATTGTCGGATCCCACGCATACCAAGCATTTCAATCATACACACAATATGCTCGATATGTGCAAATACAACATGGCATCACAACAAAACTCTACAACTCAAGTACTTTATTTAAAGGCTCCAGAGAGCCATACATAACATGTTCATACAGGTAGGGGTCACATGACCCGATACTCAAGTCATACAAGCATACAAGCACATGCGGAAGCAAATAGTCTGAGTACAGACACTAGAAAGCAAGAAGGCTTCTCAAAGCCTCTCTATCTACATAGGGCCCTCCCTGGCCAGGATCACCACCTGGGTGGCAAGTCACTCATCGACGTCGAGACCTATATAAAACCCATCGGAGGGGGCGGTGTTGTCGTCTGAAAATAGTAATTAAGCAAACATGAGTACAAAGGTACTCAGCAAGTCTTACATCAGAACCTACTATACATGCTCATTCTCAAGAAGGTGGTGGAGTTGTTGCAGCAAGCCAGCTTTGACTCTTGGCTAAGCTATCCTACGAGACTCCAGTAGTAAAATAGTTTTCGCACACGAGTCCACTAATCACCAACACAATACTCCACCGGGGGTCCTCCCTCGTCATCCTATGAGAGGGCCATCCTCGGTACTCACACTTATCTTGAGTTTTTTAGTAGTATCCATTAGCTTGTCTATGAATTGTATAGGCAACCAAGTAGTCCTTTACCGCGGACACGGCTATTCGAATAGATAATGTTAACCCTGCAGGGCTGTACTTCATCATACACGCTTTCACCACTTACCGCCATTTACACGACATGTACTCGGCAACCTTCAAGCAGAAGCCCAACGAGGGTGTCGGCCACGGCCTACCTAAACACTCAAGTCTCTAGTACAGGTTTATCGCCTATCCAGGTTCCATCCGCAGGGAGTCCGGCCGAGGTTTCCACATACGGCCCCGAACGATGTGAACAGGGTCCCGAGACGCCAAACGGGCGCCCGACATACCCGGCCACGGTGTATCTACCGCAACATAGCCCACCCCTAGGGTCAGTGATATGCACGGCCGCCAACACATAACCTACAAACACCAGAAACTAATTGCAACTCCTGGACAGAGTACTAGGGTGATTAAGAAGCCGAGAGGGTCCATTGGTTTCGGGCCCAATTTATGGTAGTAACTGAATCTTAAATCACATATACAGATCTTAGTTCTTAGGGACGGCCTCAATGAAACAGCCCACCATGTACTCCTACATGGCCTCTCATCGATACCTTTACCAAATCATGTTCAACACATCCCTCACATTACCGACATAATCATTTCACTCTAGCCCATCACCCAGATGAACCAGACCTAACACAACTCTAAGCATAGCAGGCATAGCAAGGAAGGAGCACATACATGGCTCAATCAACTCCTACACATGCTAGTGGGTTTCATCTAGTTACTGTGGCAATGACAGGTCATGCAGAGGATAAGGGTTCAACTACCGCAGCACACAGCAGTTTGAAACGTTGTTGTCTTAATGCAGTAAATGAGAGCAGAGGCGAGAACATGGGATTGTATCGATATGATCAATGGGGTTGCTTGCCTGATGGAGTGGTAGTAGGGTACTACCCTTAAGTTGGATACTCGGAGATATCCGCGGAGACAGAACCTACCACGAAGGACACACAGAACATAATCAACACATGACAATATGCAACAATATGATGCATGCTATGACATGGCAAAATGATGTGTCGTTCCTAATGAAATGTGAAACAAGTTTAAATGGGTCCATTTGAACCAAAGATTCAAATGGAAGTTAAAGTTCTTATGCATAATAAATGTGTTAGCTCGTTTCACCTAAACAGCAAGGTTAAAGTGGTTTGTCATGCATGAAACCATTACAGATGGATAGATTGAATTTTTCTGATCATTTTTCATATATAATTTGTTCGATTTGGAGCTATGGTTGATTTTCTATGATTTTTAGAAGTTTTGGCTATTTTCTGGAATTTCCTATATAAAAATAAATCCAAAAAATGAATAATTGCGTCAGCACTGCGTCGCTATGACGTCAGCGAGTCAAAGGCCCCACGGCCAGTCAAACCTGACTGGTGCGCCCCGTCTATCAGTGTCTCAGCTAACTAACAGAGTTAAGTTAGTACTAATTAACTGTCAGTGGGGCCTGGGACCACATGTCAGTGACCTAAACTAACTAAAATTAGTTAACACTAATCCTAAACTAATTAACAGGCCGGCCCCACCTGTCATAGGCTTAGGGGGAGTCAACCTGGGCCCACACGGGTCAGGCGTGGTCAACTCACGGTCAGCGGGTCAAAGCCTGCCAGCGTTTAGCCGCCGGCGAGGCCAGACGCGGCGGCGCGCTGCGGGATTTGCCCACAGGGCATCATTTGCTGCGGGAGAGCAGCTACGGGCAGCTGGTGCTCGCCCGCATCCAGCTGTGGTGATGGCTTGGCCGTGGAGTGGCCGGAGCATCGCCGACGACGAGCTTGGCAGAGGCCGAAGCTCGGGTCAGCTCGTGCGCGTGGCTACAGTGGCCTGGGCGGCGTGGTGCTAGCACCTACAACACCTACACGATGCGGTGAGCATGCTGGACATGCTAGCGGGACCGCTAAGCGGCCGGAGCTACATCGGCGACGAGCTCAGGCGGTGGCGCGTTCGGACGGAAAAGGCACGACGGCTACAGTGCTCTAGCGACGAAGCGGAGAGAAGGGGGAGGAGCAGTAGCTCACTGGGAAGCTGCATAGAATGTCAGCATGCTCGAGGAAGGCTCGGTGCGGTCGGAATGTCGACGGGGATCTCGGCGGCCCGAGGTTGAAGACGACTGCGGCGGGGACGATGCAGGGGCTCCGGCGTCGTGCGGCTTGGCTAGTCGATGTAGTCGACGACGGCGAACCGCCCGGACACGGTGAGAGGGCACGGGGACGGCGTTGGACGTGGCTGCGGCGAGCGGCGGCGATGATGACGTCTCGGGTGTCAGGACCCCAACTCAATGCCACATCGATCTAGCATGTAACACCCCATATCACTTTGCGGCCTCACGCACGGTATTCCCACGGGTGTCGCCTTACCTTTGCCCGGGACCGTTTGCGTCTTTTGGCACACGTATATGATAGTGTCGCTAGCATCCATATGGTAAGGAGCCCGGGCTGACATGGCTAGTCGTAAACCCAAAGTGGCACAAACTTACAGGGACAGGCATCCATGACCCAACATCGAACGTGTCGGTCATCAGCGAGTGAATCCAGGCTGTAGCACTGGGCTAGCAGGACTCCGGTGAACCGGGCTGTAGCGGGCTAACAGGACTCCGGTATTCATCGCGTGACATTTCCCCGAAGGGACAGACACAGGAACGAAGAAGGACACATGCCGGCCAGCCTAGGTGTTCCGGAGCAGTAGCAAGCTACCATGGCTCAGTGGAAACACTAGGAGACATTTCCCGGTAGGAGAGGCTACTAAGGATAAACAACTAGATAGTCAGATCCCACACATACCAAGCATTTCAATAACATACACACAATATGCTCGATATGTGCAATACAACATGGCATCACAAAATGACTCTACGACTCGAGTAGTTTATTCAATAGGCTCCGAGAAGCGAGACATTACAAACATGGGTCTCATGACCCAACAATCAGAGCATACAAGTCAAAGCACAAACGGAAGCTATCATGTCTGAGTACAGACATCTATAAATGAAAAAGGCTGAGAAGCCTGACTATCGATCAGATCCTGCCGAGGGCACAAGATCGTAGCTGAGGTATCAAGCTAAACGTCGAAGTCCAAGCGGAACTAATAGTGAGACTGAAGTCTCTCTGCAAAAATATAAAATAGGCAAACGTGAGTACAAATGTACCCAGCAAGACTTACATCAGAACTAACTACATATGCATCATTATCAACAAAGGGGATGGTGGGGTTTAACTGCAGCAAGCCAGCTTTGACTCGGTGGCTATCCTGAACTACGACTGCAAGTAACTCTTTTGAGGTGGCGCACACGAGTCCACATATTCACCATATCAATACACCACTATGGATCCGCTCCCGTCTCCCTACGAGAACGCCATTCATAGCACTCACGCTTATCTTGCGTATTTTAGAGTATCCACTTTCACTTGTCTATGAACTGATATAAGCAACCCAGAAGTCCTTTTCCGCGGACACGGCTATTCGAATAGATGATGTTAACCCTGCAGGGGTGTACTTCTTCACACACGCTCTCACCACTTACCGCCGTTTACACGACATGTACTCGGCAACCTTCAAGCGGAAGCCCAACGTGGGTGTCGGCCACGGCCTGCCCAAACACTCGAGTCTCTAGTCCAGGTTTATCGCCTATTCGGGTTCCATCCATGAGGAGATCCGGCCGGAGTTTCGCTCACAGCCCCAAACGATGTGAACAGGGTTCCCAAGACACCAATCGGGCGCCCGGTACACCGTGCCACGTGCCTACCGCATCACAGCCCACCCCTACGGTCAGCGCTGCGCACGGCCTCCAGCATACTACAAACACCAGAAACTACTTGCAACTCCTGGACAGAGGACAAGGGTGATCAAGAAGCCGAGAGGGTCCATTGGTTTCGGGCCCAATGCGTGGTAGTAGCTGAATCATGGATCACAAACACAGAACTCAGTTCCTGAGGACGGCTGCAATGAGACAACCCACCATGTACTCCTACATGGCCTCTCACCGCTACCTTTACCAAATCGTGTTCACACACTTAGTTCACCCATAGTAGGACATGTTCACACGCCTCTGATTCATCCCCGACGAATCAGACCTGACTCAACTCTAAGCAGTAGCAGGCATGACAAACAAGCATGAATGAGTAGGCACAACAGGGCTCAAACAACTCCTACTCATGCTAGTGGGTTTCATCTATTTACTGTGGCAATGACAGGTCATGCAAAGGATAAAGGGTTCAGCTACCGCAGCAAGTAACAGATGAATCGGTGTTGTCCTAATGCAGTAAAAGAGAGCAGGAGCGAGAGAGTGGGATTGTATCGGAATGAACAAGGGGGTTTTGCTTGCCTGGCACTTCTGAAGATAACGTTGAGTCTTCATCAGTGTCAACGATCACATCATCGGTATCACGTCTATCGAGAGGGGACAAATACCGGCAACATAGAAGGGAACACAATCAATGCAATGCGCAATATGATGCATGATCATGACATGGCAAAATGAATGTGTTTTGGGCTAATGCAACTAGCAACAGATTAAATGAAGTTGGTTTGAATACAAGATTCAAATTCCAACTCCATATATGATTATTTAAATGCCCTTTATTTGTTTTGTCCAAAACAGAGGACAAACATTGTTCAAACATGCATGAAAATGGTACAGATGGATTCCTTGAATTTTTCTGATAATTTTTCATATATAAATTATTTAATTTGGAGTTACGGTTGAATTTCTATGATTTATTGAAGTTTTAGCTATTTTCTGGAATTTCCTGATTATTTTTAAATCCAGAAAATACTTATTGCGTCAGCAGTGCGTCACCGTGACGTCAGCAGGTCAACAGACGCTGCTGCTGGTCAAACCTGGCGTGTGGGGGCCACACGTCAGTGACACAGGGTTGTTTAACCCACTGACAGGTGGGACCGGTCAACGGCCACGTCAGCTAGGTCAATTCCGACGCGTGGGGCCACTGTGGTTAGCTTAAACTAAACAGGGGTTAACCATGGTTAGTTAAGGGCGTGGGGCCCACAGTCAGTGGCCAAGGCCTGGGTTAGCGGGGGAGGTGGTTAGGCCCTAATGACCGGCCACATCAGCTCTCGCCGGAGTGTAGCCGGCGACGACCACAGAGCACGGCGGGGGACGCCGGACTTGCGCTAGGGGCATCGGATCGACGCGCCAAGGGCAGCAGGAGGTAGCCCGCGCCCGTGCGCATCTAGGGGGACCAACGGGAGGTGCGGGGGTGGCCGGGGTTCGCCGGAGTGGAGCCCGAGGCGGCGGCCGGAGTTCGGCCATGTGCGGGGTTGGGCTGCGGCGCGCTAGGAGAGAAACTGATGGTCCAGACGGCATCCGCGGGCCACCAGAAGCGCGCTGGTGCCACGGGTTCGAGCAGAGGGGATCGGGTCAGGAGAGCTACGCGGCCATGGCGGACGGCGGTGCTCGGGAATGTGGCCGGGGGTGCTACGGCACGGGAACGAGCAAAATGAAGGAGGGGAAACGGAGTGGAGCTCACAGGGGTTGCGACGGTGGCCTCGGGGAGCTCGGGGAGGCACCGGAGCCGACGAATTTGACGAAGATGGCCGGCGGTCCCGAGGTTGAAGAAGACATCGAGGGCGGTGTTGCGGCACGTCTGGGGGCTCGTGGCTCATTGAGGAGGTAGAGGGAGGACCGGCGGAGCTTCCTGGGGCGTCGGTGAGGCTAGGGGTGGCCGGTGGCCATGGGTACGGCGACGATGACGGTGAGCTCCGCTCGGTGGTGTGCGCGGGAGGGAAGCAGAGGAGGGAACGGGGTCCAGGGGAAGAGAGGGGAGGTGCAGGGGGCGAGGGGGAGTGCGTGGCTCCCTCGGGTGCCTCCAGCGGCGAGCAGGTAAGCAGGAGGTGGCCGGAGCGTGCGCGCGCGCGTCGGGCACACGCCCTCCTGCCTACTGGCAGGAGGTTGAAGACGGTGGCGACCACGGTGGGCTGGGCCGCACAGTGCTGGACCAGCACAGGAGCTGGGCCGGCTCTGGTGGGCTGCACGGGTGAGGCCAGGTAAGTCCAGGTAAGTTTCTGTTCTTTTTATTTTTTTCTTCTGTTTTGTTTTTATTTAATCTTTTGCCACTGTTTTGAATTAAAAATAATAATTCAAACAATGCCAAAGCTCCTCTGAATATTTTTATTTTGCTATATGGACTTTCCCAAAAGCTCATAAAATATTTCAGGGGTATTTGAAATTATATTCTAGTTATATGAATATAATTCAAATTCAAACAGCTAATGATTTAAATTCAGAGTCCCAAAATAAATCCTTTTAAAATGTTCATTATTTTTGGTTTGGATCAAAACCCTTGCCAAAAATATTAAACATCTAAGAAGAACATTTTTTGGAACAATGAATGAGATTTTAGGGTTTTTGCCCTTCTTTTATTTAGGGTTTTGAGGCTTCTAAATTCCTCAGTTCAAGTTTCGAAAATATAGACATGATGCACACATGAAGCTAGCCTAGAGCACTACCAGCAGCTAGGGATGTGACAACTCACCCCCACTAAACAAAAATCTCGTCCCGAGATTCAAGCTTAGGGTAAGGTGAAGGGGGAACGCAAACTAGCACAATCTTCACGATCCAGGTTGCACTTCATAGGAACGTTGTTTCGATCACCATCTTTGTCTTGTCGTCTTGCTCTGAGAAATCCTGCCAACATGACATGGAGGAAAGAAGGAGACCCTAGAAGGGTCAATCTTCTCGAAGATCGAACAACTCACGGAATGAGACATAGGACCATCTCTCGGGTTGAGACACGAGATACACATCAATAGGGGTGGAAGAAACGGATGACGAAGGTTCACTGGGTAGACAACAATTTCATACCTAAGAAGGTGGTAAACGATTGTCAACGTAGCGAGGAGTTGAGTTGCCATCATACCACAACGAGACACCTTAGAGAAGGTGACTCGTAGAAATATCCCCTTAAGTGGCAAGAAGAATTACCTTTGATATAGAGATCATTGAGACTCTCTATATCAGCCTAAGGCAAATCACAGCAATCGATTGGCGGGGGTCGGTAGAATGGCATACTTGGACTTGGATGATGTGGATTACCTTGTTGAAGACAACGTAATAGATGATTTTGCTTATGACCGGAAATGGAAGAGACCCATGGTAGAATGACACATTGGCGGTGCAAGCTGGGAATAAAATGCAAATGCTGGGAATGATTCTGGTAACTGGGGAAGAACCCAACAATAAAGAGTGAATTCACTGTTTGAATAGGTCATAGCATTGCCGAGGAAACTGAGAGCAAACCCAGTTAGTGCCGGTGATAACACGTAGCGCTTGTACGTGCTCTCAAGAACTTGAGCATTTCCACAATCATCAAGGTTTTACCAACATCCGTGTCAAGGATGCTGACAACACAACATACTACCATGATGAATAGCGATGGACGATGCAGATGCAAAGGAGGATAACACTTTCTCAGATTTCACCTTAGCGAGCCAAGGAACAAAATCTGGACGATCGACCGAGAGACATTTAGCACTCCGCTTCTAATGTTCTCCTTGATGTACTAGCGTATCCCATTCCTTGAAATGGTCTGGTATCTAGAACGTCAAGTAAAGGTCGGACTTCGGGAGCAATAGAATCCATAAGGAACAGTTACGGAGGTAAATCCTACGAAATCCTTATGGGGAGGTGGCCAACTTCCTCAAACAAGATACTACAATAATAGGTCTTCCGGCTGGGTGTGTTGGCCACGACATCCACTTTACCGGTTATCGAGAGACCGATATTATAGTTCTTGGGAAATGTTCCAAACCATCATATCTACCTGAGATTCAGATCTGGTTGGTGTCAGGATATTCCAGACTCATCGAGTCTAGGAAGGAAAACGAAAGTTTGCAACACAAATCGACGAGATGACGTTGCGAGATTCTCGGGAAATGAACTACGATAGTAAGCTCCAAAACATGAGCTGGTTCTGCTACAAACATGTGAACACGTTGTCCCAGACAAGCATGACCACGTGGTAGTCTTATAATAAAACACTACCGAGTTCAGGTGGGGAACCATCAACGAGGATATCAAAATCCTTGCATAAGGTATACTCTTAAGAAGGAACTTCTTCTCCTTGAACAAATCAATCAGTGGCTTGGTGTGCTAGGGATACATATAGATTGAAGGTTGCAAGTCTTCAAACCACAGAATTCTTCGCACATGTGCATGACTGACTTGCGATGATTCCAGAGGAAGCAACATTGACTTTCTCGAGTCCACGGCGGCAGCTTGCATCAAATGCACATGAACTAGAGGAAGTCACTTCTTTCATCAAACAAATACTTCATGAGCTAGCATGAAGAAAATGCTTTCAAAGTTTCCAACACTAGCTTAATGTCCAAGAAAATCATGGAGGAGATAAGGATGTTGTCAATGGGCTCAACAACAATTCATCTGGGTTTCCTTTTAAAAGGAATTCCATAGTTAAGTGAACAAGTGATAGCATTGGTCAGACCCAAAAGTTATAATGGTGTATGTTCGAGGGATCAACCACGAGTAAGACAACATTACGAATATCGTTGGTTCTGGTCTGATTGGATGATAGCCCATACTCCAATCAAAGGTTAGATGAAATGATAGGTCCAGCAACTGATTACAGGGACCAATCGATGAAGATATCATCTTTCTTCAACACACACTACACAAGAATATCCCTTAACATGAACTAAGTCAGGCAAGCTCTTATCTTCCAACTCTCCAAGTTGTTGTCTAGCTTAACCAACTAGCTCAGGGTATCCAACACGGATTCTTGGAGAAGGGGTGGTTTACAAGAAACCAACTTGATCACGAGCTCAACATAACAGTCAGGGAACAACCTGGTAATACTTCCGAGAAAATATTCGGAAAATCACGAACCACCGGTATGTTACTAAGCTCGAGAACAATCTTGCCTTTCAGGGCAAGACGATATGATCAAATGGGTGAGGACTTGACAAAATCCTAACTCATCAATCGAAGGGTGCACCAAAATAAGGACTAGGTAGCACGATCAGTCTTAGAAAGATGATTCAAAAACCAACACGCTAAGAATGAGGTTATCGTCCATTTAACTACCAAGCAACGAGGTTGCTGGGAGTATTGATTTCACACATCACAATTCATTTGTCGGTATTCCGGTTGCAATAACACAGGAACCGAGGAATGAATAATGATGGCAAAAGTATCACTATGTCAAGAATTCACAAAAGGTGGCGCAATTCTCATGAAATTCCTGTCATAAAGAAGGTAATACTTCAGGGTAGAGCAGACCAGAAGCTGGATTGTAACTTGATCTGCGGAACACAACTACTTTGACCCAATCCTAAATATGGATGAGATACTGGAGTTTGTTTCTCCTAGTTATTCTGCGATAGAATGGCTTGACAGACCACAAGAGTAATAGGCATCGATAAACGAACGCACGCATACTCTTGACTATCAATTGATAGACGAAGGTCAGTAGACAACTAAAGAGAGACAACTCAAAGGAACATATAATTTTCTGAGTTGTGGATGCATGGTTTAGCACGTCGAACGAAGTTCAACATATTTCTTCCAGATAACCCATGCAGAACGGTAGAACTGGCAGAGCCACAATATATAATGGAGAACTCATCAAGAATAATCCTGTTGTGATATTTCAGTTCAACGAGGAACTTCTGCCATAAATAGTTCATGCTATTTGGAAGAAGAAGATACCACGGACTTCAAGGACTATCGCAAAGGTTACTAATATCCTAAAGGCACTAGCAATTACTATCAACATGAAGTAGGTAGAGTGAATCTCGGCTTCAAGAACCCAGAAACAGAATACCTATTACTAAGTAGCATCACGGGATGCTTTCGAGAATGATGGCCAGAATCATCACACTGGGACACCAATCATGGCTAAATTACTAGGTGATCCCCTAAGACACCTAGGGTCATAATAATAACTCCAACATATATGCCAAGGTAACGGAGTACCTCAACTCGCTGATTAGTGTGGTTAATCTGGCCCATGGGAACATTGAAACGGGAAGAAAGGATTTGCAAATGCATCAGACTATTAGAAACCTGGGATGACTCGGACAGCATAACGGCTGTAAATGCTCAGAAGAGATTTGAGACATTCACAAAAATGGTGGCATAACCACTCAGAAGCACAATATCAAGGTTTCGAGATCAACAATTAACATACAGAAGTAGAAACTGAACTCAAGCTTAGAACCATCAATCCTACAAGTCTGCAGATTAGTAACACGTGATCCTGATAGAAAGAAGAGATAGCCTAGTTCTTAATCCCCGTAGAAGAGAAGATGATGACTCAGATCAGAAGGCCATGAGGTATAAGGAGTAAAAAAAGAGCCTTACGTTCCATCCCACAAACAATTCCCTTATATAACTAAAGAATTTCTAGACTCAACTTCGACCAGTTTGGCTTGGTAATCCTACAGGCAGTCAAGCTCTGATACCAACGCTGTCAGGACCCCGACTCAATGCCACATCGATCTAGCATGTAACACCCCATATCACTTTGCGGCCTCACGCACGGTATTCCCACGGGTGTCGCCTTACCTTTGCCCGGGACCGTTTGCGTCTTTTGGCACACGTATATGATAGTGTCGCTAGCATCCATATGGTAAGGAGCCCGGGCTGACATGGCTAGTCGTAAACCCAAAGTGGCACAAACTTACAGGGACAGGCATCCATGACCCAACATCGAACGTGTCGGTTATCAGCGAGTGAATCCAGGCTGTAGCACTGGGCTAGCAGGACTCCGGTGAACCGGGCTGTAGCGGGCTAACAGGACTCCGGTATTCATCGCGTGACATTTCCCCGAAGGGACAGACACAGGAACGAAGAAGGACACATGCCGGCCAGCCTAGGTGTTCCGGAGCAGTAGCAAGCTACCATGGCTCAGTGGAAACACTAGGAGACATTTCCCGGTAGGAGAGGCTACTAAGGATAAACAACTAGATAGTCAGATCCCACACATACCAAGCATTTCAATAACATACACACAATATGCTCGATATGTGCAATACAACATGGCATCACAAAATGACTCTACGACTCGAGTAGTTTATTCAATAGGCTCCGAGAAGCGAGACATTACAAACATGGGTCTCATGACCCAACAATCAGAGCATACAAGTCAAAGCACAAACGGAAGCTATCATGTCTGAGTACAGACATCTATAAATGAAAAAGGCTGAGAAGCCTGACTATCGATCAGATCCTGCCGAGGGCACAAGATCGTAGCTGAGGTATCAAGCTAAACGTCGAAGTCCAAGCGGAACTAATAGTGAGACTGAAGTCTCTCTGCAAAAATATAAAATAGGCAAACGTGAGTACAAATGTACCCAGCAAGACTTACATCAGAACTAACTACATATGCATCATTATCAACAAAGGGGATGGTGGGGTTTAACTGCAGCAAGCCAGCTTTGACTCGGTGGCTATCCTGAACTACGACTGCAAGTAACTCTTTTGAGGTGGCGCACACGAGTCCACATATTCACCATATCAATACACCACAATGGATCCGCTCCCGTCTCCCTACGAGAACGCCATCCATAGCACTCACGCTTTTCTTGCGTATTTTAGAGTATCCACTTTCACTTGTCTATGAACTATGCAAGGGGTCCAAGTTTCCATATCCGAGGAATCCGGCTATTCGAATAGATGATGTTAACCCTGCAGGGGTGTACTTCTTCACACACGCTCTCACCACTTACCGCCGTTTACACGACATGTACTCGGCAACCTTCAAGCGGAAGCCCAACGTGGGTGTCGGCCACGGCCTGCCTAAACACTCAAGTCTCTAGTCCAGGTTTATCGCCTATTCGGGTTCCATCCATGAGGAGATCCGGCCGGAGTTTCGCTCACAGCCCCAAACGATGTGAACAGGGTTCCGTGACACCAAACGGGCGCCCGGTTTACCCGGCCACGTGCCTACCGCATCACAGCCCACCCCTACGGTCAGCGCTGCGCACGGCCTCCAGCATACTACAAACACCATAAACTACTTGCAACTCCTGGACAGAGGACAAGGGTGATCAAGAAGCCGAGAGGGTCCATTGGTTTCGGGCCCAATGCGTGGTAGTAGCTGAATCATGGATCACAAACACAGAACTCAGTTCCTGAGGACGGCTGCAATGAGACAACCCACCATGTACTCCTACATGGCCTCTCACCGCTACCTTTACCAAATCGTGTTCACACACTTATTTCACCCATAGTAGGACATGTTCACACGCCTCTGATTCATCCCCGACGAATCAGACCTGACTCAACTCTAAGCAGTAGCAGGCATGACAAACAAGCATGAATGAGTAGGCACAACAGGGCTCAAACAACTCCTACTCATGCTAGTGGGTTTCATCTATTTACTGTGGCAATGACAGGTCATGCAAAGGATAAAGGGTTCAGCTACCGCAGCAAGTAACAGATGAATCGGTGTTGTCCTAATGCAGTAAAAGAGAGCAGGAGCGAGAGAGTGGGATTGTATCGAAATGAACACGGGGGTTTTGCTTGCCTGGCACTTCTGAAGATAACGTTGAGTCTTCATCAGTGTCAACGATCACATCATCGGTATCACGTCTATCGAGAGGGGACAAATACCGGCAACATAGAAGGGAACACAATCAATGCAATGCGCAATATGATGCATGATCATGACATGGCAAAATGAATGTGTTTTGGGCTAATGCAACTAGCAACAGATTAAATGAAGTTGGTTTGAATACAAGATTCAAATTCCAACTCCATATATGATTATTTAAATGCCCTTTATTTGTTTTGTCCAAAACAGAGGACAAACATTGTTCAAACATGCATGAAAATGGTACAGATGGATTCCTTGAATTTTTCTAATAATTTTTCATATATAAATTATTTAATTTGGAGTTACGGTTGAATTTCTATGATTTATTGAAGTTTTAGCTATTTTCTGGAATTTCCTGATTATTTTTAAATCCAGAAAATACTTATTGCGTCAGCAGTGCGTCACCGTGACGTCAGCAGGTCAACAGACGCTGCTGCTGGTCAAACCTGGCGTGTGGGGGCCACACGTCAGTGACACAGGGTTGTTTAACCCACTGACAGGTGGGACCGGTCAACGGCCACGTCAGCTAGGTCAATTCCGACGCGTGGGGCCACTGTGGTTAGCTTAAACTAAACAGGGGTTAACCGTGGTTAGTTAAGGGCGTGGGGCCCACAGTCAGTGGCCAAGGCCTGGGTTAGCGGGGGAGGTGGTTAGGCCCTAATGACCGGCCACATCAGCTCTCGCCGGAGTGTAGCCGGCGACGACCACAGAGCACGGCGGGGGACGCCGGACTTGCGCTAGGGGCATCGGATCGACGCGCCAAAGGCACCAGGAGGTAGCCCGGGCCCGTGCGCATCTAGGGGGGCCAACGGGAGGTGCGGGGGTGGCCGGGGTTCGCCGGAGTGGAGCCCGAGGCGGCGGCCGGAGTTCGGCCATGTGCGGGGTTGGGCTGCGGCGCGCTAGGAGAGAAACTGATGGTCCAGACGGCATCCGCGGGCCACCAGAAGCGTGCTGGTGCCACGGGTTCGAGCAGAGGGGCTCGGGTCAGGAGAGCTACGCGGCCATGGCGGACGGCGGTGCTCGGGAATGTGGCCGGGGGTGCTACGGCACGGGAACGAGCAAAATGAAGGAGGGGAAACGGAGTGGAGCTCACAGGGGTTGCGACGGTGGCCTCGGGGAGCTCGGGGAGGCACCGGAGCCGACGAATTTGACGAAGATGGCCGGCGGTCCCGAGGTTGAAGAAGACATCGAGGGCGGTGTTGCGGCACGTCTGGGGCCTCGTGGCTCGTTGAGGAGGTAGAGGGAGGACCGACGGAGCTTCCTGGGGCGTCGGTGAGGCTAGGGGTGGCCGGTGGCCATGGGTACGGCGACGATGACGGCGAGCTCCGCTCGGTGGTGTGCGCGGGAGGGAAGCAGAGGAGGGAACGGGGTCCAGGGGAAGAGAGGGGAGGTGCAGGGGGCGAGGGGGAGTGCGTGGCTCCCTCGGGTGCCTCCAGCGGCGAGCAGGTAAGCAGGAGGTGGCCGGAGCGTGCGCGCGCGCGTCGGGCACACGCCCTCCTGCCTACTGGCAGGAGGTTGAAGACGGTGGCGACCACGGTGGGCTGGGCCGCACAGTGCTGGACCAGCACAGGAGCTGGGCCGGCTCTGGTGGGCTGCACGGGTGAGGCCAGGTAAGTCCAGGTAAGTTTCTGTTCTTTTTATTTTTTTCTTCTGTTTTGTTTTTATTTAATCTTTTGCCACTGTTTTGAATTAAAAATAATAATTCAAACAATGCCAAAGCTCCTCTGAATATTTTTATTTTGCTATATGGACTTTTCCAAAAGCTCATAAAATATTTCAGGGGTATTTGAAATTATATTCTAGTTATATGAATATAATTCAAATTCAAATAGCTAATGATTTAAATTCAGAGTCCCAAAATAAATCCTTTTAAAATGTTCATTATTTTTGGTTTGGATCAAAACCCTTGCCAAAAATATTAAACATCTAAGAAGAACATTTTTTGGAACAATGAATGAGATTTTAGGGTTTTTGCCCTTCTTTTATTTAGGGTTTTGAGGCTTCTAAATTCCTCAGTTCAAGTTTCGAAAATATAGACATGATGCACACATGAAGCTAGCCTAGAGCACTACCAGCAGCTAGGGATGTGACATCGGGCGACTTCGGGGAGGGCGAGAGAGAGGGACCAGAGGGAAGAGCGAATGTCTGCGAGGTCGGGGAGAGAGAGGGGGATCATCCCACATCGACAGCTCGACGAGGGGAGCGGCGAGGCGGCGGACAGCTGGGTGGCGCGCATGCTGTGCTCGCCACTGAGCAGCTGCTTGCCTGCCTGGCCAAGCCAAGCAGCTCGGTGGAGCGTTGGCTGGGCTGGGCCGGCAGGTGGGCCAGCTGGGTGGCGCCAGGTAAGCTTCTCTCTTTCTCTCTTTTCCTGTTTGTTTTCTTTTTCTATTTTACTGTAACTTTAGGGATTTATTAAAAATACTTAGGCACTTACTAAAATCCTGAAAAAAAATGTGGGCTCTGTTGGGATTATTCCTAACAGCCCTCACTTAACTCCAGAATTATTTGGGCATTTAAAATATTTTATAGCATTTAAATGCCCAAATTCAAATACTTATGATTTAATTCAAAGAATCCAAAATGTCCTAGAAAAGAGTGCACCATTTTTGCCAGGGGTTTTAACCCAATCCAGAAATGATGAACATTTTGTGAAGGGTATTTTGGGTTCATTGAAAATAATTTTAGTAAACCCTAGTTGTTTCCAGGGGGGTTGCTGGGGGTTCTGTCATCCCCAATTCAAGTTTCTATGCAAGTAGACATGATGCAACACTCTAATGCATGAACGAGCTAGGGTGTGACAACTCACCCCCACTCAAAAGAATCTCGTCCCAAGATTTAGGATCCTCCGGGAAGAAGGTGGGGTACTCGAGTCGAAGACGATCCTCCCTTTCCCAAGTGGCTTCTTTCTTGGCATGGTGTGACCATTGAACCTTGAGAAACTTGATATTATGGCGTCGAGTGGTACGCTCGGTTGATCAAGGATACGAATGAGATATTCCTGATATGAGAGGTTATCTTGTAGATCAAGCGTTTCATGGTCCACTCCATGGATAGGATCCGCGAAGCAACGCCTGAGTTGAGAAACGTGGAAGACATCATGAACTCTGGAAAGATGTGAAGGTAGTTCCAATTGGTAGGCAACTTCTCCTCGTTTGGCAAGAATGCGAAAGGGTCCAATGTAACGAGGAGCCAATTTTCCTTTGATACCGAAACGATGGGTTCCCTTTAACGAAGTAACCCGAAGGTAAGCCTTCTCGCCGACTTCATAAGTCATGAGCTTATGTTTACGATCATATTGGCTCTTTTGACGAGATTGGGCTGTTTTCAATTTCTCTCGAATAACGCGAACCTGCTCTTCTGCTTCCTGAATCATATCCGGGCCAAAGAGTTGTCTTTCCCCGGTTTCTGACCAGTTAAGAGGCGTTCGACATTTTCGTCCATAGAGAACTTTGAAAGGAGCTTTGCCCAAGCTAGCTTGATAACTATTATTATAAGCAAACTCCGCGAATGGAAGGAATTTCTCCCAACCCATTCCGAATGAGATGACAGAAGCTCGGAGCATATCTTCCAGAATTTTATTGACTCGCTCTACTTGACCACTTGATTGAGGATGGAACGCGGTGCTAAAAGAGAGACGAGTTCCCATAGCATTTTGGAAACTTTCCCAAAATCGAGAGGTGAAGAGACTCCCATGGTCTGAGTTAATTTCCAATGGGACACCATGAAGAGATACTATTCGGGAGATGTATAAATTAGCTAGCTGGCTAGGGGTGATACTCTCACGAACAGCTAGAAAGTGGGCTACTTTGGAAAGACGGTCGATCACTACAAAGATGGCATTATTCCCTCTCTTGGTCCTGGGAAACCCAGTAATGAAATCCATAATGATTTTATCCCATTTCCACTCAGGAATAGCCAAAGGTTGAAGGGTGCCAGCAGGCCGTTGATGCTCTGCTTTAACACGATGACAGACGTCGCAGCTAGCAATGTATTGAGCAATTTCTCTCTTCATCCTAGTCCACCAAAACCTCTGGCGTAGGTCTTGATACATCTTAGTACTACCGGGATGAATGGTGAGAGGGGATTCATGAGCTTCCTTAAGGATTAGCCGCCTCAGGTTTCGTGCCTTGGGAACCACTAAGCGGTTTCCAAAGTATACGACACCTTGATCATCAATGGAGAAACAATTCACGACTCCTTTCTTAATGTTTCTCTTAATACGGGAGATTCCCGGATCTACCTTCTGTGCCTTGATGATCTGATCCGTAAGGGTAGGTTTCACCACCAGGGTGGATAGGAATCCTCGAGGAACAATGTGAAGATTAAGCTTACGAAATTCCTCATGGAGAAGTGGTTGACTTTGTTGTAACATCAGGTTGTTACAATAGGATTTACGACTTAGTGCATCAGCCATTACATTGGCTTTGCCCCGGGTGTAAGTTATTCCTAAGTCGTAATCCGAGATCAACTCGACCCAACGTCTTTGCCTGAGATTCAAATCCGGTTGGGTGAAGATATATTTCAAACTTTGGTGATCGGTGAAGGTCTTGCAACGATTACCGAGGAGGTAATGTCGCCAAGTTTTAAGTGCTTGGACTATAGCTGCAAGCTCTAGATCAAGTGTGGGATAATTTTCCTCATGTGGGTGTAATTGCCGTGAAGCATAGGCAATTACCTGACGTTCTTGCATGAGTATGCAACCTAGTCCTTGTCGCGAGGCGTCGCAATAGATAATAAAGTCCTTGGAGAAATCTGGTGGTACCAGTACGAGAGCAGAAGTCAGACGTCTTTTCAGTTCCTGAAAGCTGAACTCGCACTATGGGGTCCACTTGAACTTTTTATCTTTCTTGAGGAGTTCAGTTAGATGTTTAGCAACCTTGGAGAAGTTCTCGACGAAGCGGCGGCAGTAGCTCGCTAAGCCAGGGAAGCTCCGAACTTGCTTGACCATATCAGGTGGAGTCCAATCAAGGACGGCTTGAACTCGCTCGGGATTGACAGAAATAGCCTTACCAGAGATTACATGGCCTAGATAGGTCACTTCTGGTAACCAAAATTCACACTTGGAGAATTTGTCATAAAGGCGATCGTCTCGAAGTTTCGTCAATACCAGCCTTAGATGTTCGGCATGTTCCTCCTCATTCTTGGAGTAGATGAGTATGTCATCAAGGTATACTACGACGAATTTATCCAAATACTCCATGAAGACCGAGTTCATTAACCAAGAGAAGGTGGCTGGGGCATTGGTTTAACCGAAGGACATAACGGTGTACTCATATTGGCCATAACGAGTAACAAAGGCCGTTTTGGGAATGTCCCCATTTCTGATTTTGATTTGATGGTAGCCCAACCTCAAATCCATCTTGGAAGAGACTAAGGATCCAGCGAGCTGATCATACAGATCGTTGATCCTGGGAAGCGGATACTTGTTCTTGATAGTGACCAAGTTGACAGGTCGGTAATCTACAACCATCTGATCCGTTCCATCCTTCTTCTTAATGAAGAGGACGGGGCAAGCCCAAGGAGAGGAACTAGGACGGATGAAACCCTTTTTCAAGGACTCATCGAGTTGGTTCTTAAGCTCGGCTAGTTCTAAGGGTGCCATCTTATAGGGTCTTCTAGAAATTGGAACGGTTCCTGGAACAAGGTCTATCACAAACTCGACATCCCTGTCAGGTGGAACACCTGGCAGTTCTTCTAGAAAGACATCCGGAAAGTCCCAGACTACTGGAATATCTTCAAGGTCTAGAAGGGGGTTGGCATTTAGAGAGTAAAGCTGGCGCTTGGCCACTCGAGTTAAGAGATTGACAGTCTTGCCCGATGGGTGAGTAAGTTGAACGGTTCTAGAGGCACAATCAATCTTAGCATAATGAGCTGACATCCAGTCCATACCCAAGATGATGTTTATGTCCGAGGACTTGAGAGCTATTAAGGATGCAAGGAAGACAAGTCTATCGACAAGAATTTTGTTCCCATGCCTTACTCTAGAGGTTTGCCATCTGGAGCCAGGGGTTTGAATTTCCATGGTAGTGGGCATGTCACAGAATGTTGTGTTATGCAATCGAGCATAGCTCTCAGATATGAATGAATGAGATGCTCCAGTATCGAAAAGAATAGATGCCGGATGGCAATTAACAAGGAGCATACCAAGCACGACGTTAGGATCCTCATCAGCCTCCTCGGCTGAGACATAGTTGACATGACCACGTGCAGTGGTGACCATCTTGGTGTAGAATGTCTTTCTCGTTGGCTTACCACGACCAATGGACTTTCCAGACTGATTGGGGTTGTTGTTCTAGGGACACTCTCGACTATAGTGTCATGGCTCTCCACACTTGAACCATGTCACAACATTGGGGCATGGAGCAGCATTAGCAGCGGGGCCACCATAGGGCTTGGGCGGTGCAAATTGCTGGTTGGGATGAGGCGCCTCAAAGGATGGCCTTGGAATGAACCTGGGTGGCAGTGCCATGATTGGAATCCACACCCGACGCTTCTGAGATCCACAGCCGGATGAAGGGCCAAAATCACGAGAGTGCTTGCGTGAAGCGTCATAGTCAGACTGGCCTGTCTCAGCACTGATGGATTCTTTGACCAACTTCTAAAAGGAGGTGCACTCGTGCAGACGAAGATCGCGGCGAAGTGCAGGGTTAAGTCCCTTGCGGAACCTTGCCTGCTTCTTAGCATCGGTGGATACCTCTTCAGGAGCATATCTTGCCAGATTCCCAAATTCATGACTATATGCATCCACAGTCAGTCTTCCTTGTGTGAAATTCAGAACTCTACCCTCTTGCGATCTATGAGACCTTCTAGGATGTGATGTTCACGGAAAGCCTCACTGAATTCAGCCCAAGTAGTGATTTGGCCGACCGGGCGCATAGCTTCAAAATTTTCCCACCAAAGGCTAGCAGGGCCTTCGAGGTGATAGGCAGCATAGGTAACCTTATCAGCTTCGGCTATTTTGGCAGAACGTAGCTTGTGGGTGATGCTGCGAAGCCAGTCATCCGTGTTGAGGGGCTCGACAGAATGGTTAAACTTTGGTGGGTACAACTTGATGAAGTCATTGATTGACACCAAGTCATTTCGTTGATGGCGTGCAGTGTTCTGCTCAATCCGCTCCAGCAAGCGGTTAGTCTCATGCTTGTTTCTTTCCGCCTCTAGCATCACTTCGGCCAGAGAAGGCGGGTGAGGCAGATTTTCACCCCTAACTGCCCTGGCTTCCCCCTGCTCCAGGGCAGCAGGGTTGCTACGGGTGTTGACCATCCTAGGAGAAAACAAGACAACGGTTTAGATAAGGATGGCACAAACTTAGCAAGGAAGTGCAGAATGTAATGGATAACATGGAATGCTAAGATGTTCATTGCACGACATGGTAATATAGAAACTGCCATATATATACCATTGGTCATACACACCGTACATAGTTTAGTACAAGCCTAGGCTAGAGTACAACTACGGTGAAAGACATTACATCTCATCGGAGGCATTCCAAGATCCTATAGATTATTTTTCTACACCTCCGGAGCGTGATACACACCAAGTTGTATCCCATGGTTCACGCAGGACTGTGGAGAATACAACTATTACAATACTAGTGAAACTACTACTAGCTCAAACGGCTCCGTAGTAGTCCTCATAGTAGTCGCCACCAAAGCCTGGAAGTGGAACATGATCATATGGGAACAGACGGTCCTGCGAAGCCTACGGACCATAGGGACTCGGATGTGTCCTCGGTCCCACAGGTGGTGGCAGACGGGGACCACGAGGAGGGGTGATGCCTCCTACATCGCGCCACTCCATACAATCTGGCAATCCAGACCATACAGGGTACAAGTCCCTCATGTCCATGTATCCTGCCTGCACCGCAGGTGCAAACCGAGTCAAAGTGGCCCAATGATCAGCACGAGCGTGGAATAGCTCCATATGCAAGGCCCGATTTTCGCGGTCCTTATCCTCGAGCATCTCAGCAGTGGTGTGGAGTAGTGACTCCTCATGTGTAGAGTCATAGTACAAGGCCTGGTAGTACCCCTGTGCTCCGGGAAGTGAGGCTGGCATGAATCGAAAATCGGTATTCTGTAGCAAGGCAGTCCTGGCTCGAATGATAGTCATCATTGAATAGGCTGCATCCTGGACAGACATCTCAATAGTGACCCCGAGTCCATAGGAACAGTGAAGGGACTTAGTGGCTCCAGGATAAGAGGGATATATCCTAACGGTACAGAGGTACTGGCTCTGGTTGAAGTCTCTGAACTGCTCCTCGACAGTATATTCCGGATACCACCGATAGCCTGACTCAACCATCACTCAAACAACATGGCCGTGTGGCCGGGCACATCAAGGCACCGGGTCAGACGAACCACTTGGTTCTGCGAATGGGTGGCCATCTGGAAACACAGAATAATGCAAAGGCATTAGAATTTTCTAGGGGAAAACGGACAGCATAACGGCTGTAAATGCTCAGAAAAAGATTCAAGACATCCACAACAGTTTACAATACCACTCGACAACATCATACCAAGGTTCTGCTTTAACTGGCAACATACTAAAAGTAGTAGAAACTGTACTGAGGCGTGTAACAACAATCCTATAAGCTACTACGGATTAGTAACACGTGAACCTCATATAAGAAGAGAGCCTAGTCCTTAGCACATGTTGAATGAGAAGAGAATGACTCAGATCAGAGGGCATAAGGTAAAGGAGTAAAAGAGCCTTACGTTCCCTCCCACAATCAATTCCCCTACATATAACTAAAGCATTTCTAGACTCGACATCGACCAGTTTGGCTGAACGAATCTAGAAGCAGTCCGGCTCTGATACCAATGCTGTCAGGACCCCGATTCCAAGTCACATCGATCTAGCCGGTAACACCTTATATCACATTGAGGCCTCACGCACGGTATCGCCACGGGTGTCGCCTTACCATGGCCCGAGGCCGTTTGAGCCTTTTGGCTCACGTATATGATAGTGTCGCTAGCATCCATATGACAGAGAACCCAGGCCGACATGGCTAGTCGTGAACCCAAAGCGGCACAGACCTATGGAAACAGGCATACATGAATCACATCGAGCATGTCGGTCATCAGCGTGTGAATCCGGGCTGTAGCACTGGGCTAACAGGACTCCGGGGAACCCGGGCTGTAGCAGGCTAGATAGGACTCCGGAAGTCACCGCGTGATATTTCCCCAAAGGGACAGACAAAGGAACGTAGTGGAACACATGCCGGCCAGTCAAGTGTCCTGAGCAGTAGTGCTGGGCTAGCAGGACTCCGATGAACCGGGCTGTAGCGGACTACTATGGCTCAAGGAGGACTAGACTACAGTTCCCCATAGGAGAGGCTGCCTAGGATAAACAACTAGATTGTCGGATCCCACACGTACCAAGCATTTCAATCATACACACAATATGCTCGATATGTGCAAATACAACATGGCATCACAACAAAACTCTACAACTCAATTACTTTATTTAAAGGCTATAGAGAGCCATACATAACATGTTCATATAGGTAGGGGTCACATGACCCGATACTCAAGTCATACAAGCATACAAGCACATGCGGAAGCAAATAGTCTGAGTACAGACACTAGAAAGCAAGAAGGCTTCTCGAAGCCTCTCTATCTACATAGGGCCCTCCATGGCCAGGATCACCACCTGGGTGGCAAGTCACTCATCGGCGTCGAGACCTATATAAAACCCATCGGAGGGGGCGGTGTTGTCGTCTGAAAATAGTAATTAAGCAAACATGAGTACAAAGGTACTCAGCAAGTCTTACATCAGAACCTACTATACATGCTCATTCTCAAGAAGGTGGTGGAGTTGTTGTAGCAAGCCAGCTTTGACTCTTGGCTAAGCTATTCTACGAGACTCCACTAGTAAAATAGTTTTCGCACACGAGTCCACTAATCACCAACACAATACTCCACTGGGGGTCCTCCCTCGTCATCCTACGAGAGGGCCATCCTCGGTACTCACACTTATCTTGAGTTTTTTAGTAGTATCCATTAGCTTGTCTATGAACTCTATAGGCAACCAAGTAGTCCTTTACCGCGGACACGGCTACTCGAATAGATAATGTTAACCCTGCAGGGGTGTACTTCATCATACAAGCTTTCACCACTTACCGTCGTTTACACGACATGTACTCAGCAACCTTCAAGCGGAAGCCCAACGAGGGTGTCGGCCACGACCTACCTAAACACTCAAGTCTCTAGTCCAGGTTTATCGCCTATCCAGGTTCCATCCGCAGGGAGTCCGGCCGAGGTTTCCACATACGGCCCCGAATGATGTGAACAGGGTCCCGAGACGCCAAACGGGTGCCCGGCATACCCGGCCACGGTGTATCTACCGCAACATAGCCCACCCCTAGGGTCAGCACTATGCACGACCTCCAACACATAACCTACAAACACCAGAAACTAACTGCAACTCCTGGACAGAGTACTAGGGTGATTAAGAAGCCGAGAGGGTCCATTGGTTTCGGGCCCAATGTATGGTAGTAACTGAATCTTAAATCACATATACATATCTTAGTTCTTAGGGACGGCCTCAATGAAACAACCCACCATGTACTCCTACATGGCCTCTCATCGATACCTTTACCAAATCATGTTCAACACATCCCTCACATTACCGACATAATCATTTCACTCTAGCCCATCACCCAGCTGAACCAGACCTGACACAACTCTAAGCATAGCAGGCATAGCAAGGTAGGAACACATACATGGCTCAATCAACTCCTACACATGCTAGTGGGTTTCATCTAGTTACTGTGGCAATGACAGGTCATGCAGAGGATAAGGGTTCAACTACCGCAGCACACAACAGTTTGAAACGTTGTTGTCTTAATGCAGTAAATGAGAGCAGAGGCGAGCACATGGGATTGCATCGATATGATCAATGGGGCTGCTTGCCTGATGGAGCGGTAGTAGGTATTGCCCTTCAGTTGGATACTCGGAGATATCCTCGGAGACAGAACCTACCACGAAGGACACACAGAACATAATCAACACATGACAATATGCAACAATATGATGCATGCTATGACATGGCAAAATGATGTGTCCTGCCTAATGCAATGTGAAACAAGTTGAAATGGGTCCATTTGAACCAAAGATTCAAATGGTAGTTAAAGTTCTTATGCATAATAAGTGTGTTATCTTGTTTCACCTAAACAGCAAGATTAAAGTGGTTTTTCATGCATGAAACCATTACAGATGGATAGATTGAATTTTTCTGATCATTTTTCATATATAATTTGTTTGATTTGGAGCTATGGTTGATTTTCTATGATTTTTAGAAGTTTTGGCTATTTTCTAGAATTTCCTATATAAAAATAAATCTAGAAAATGAATATTTGCGTTAGCACTGCGTCACTGTGACGTCAGCGAGTCAAAGGCGCTAGGGCCAGTCAAACCTGACTGGTGGGCCCCGTCTGTCACTGTCTCAGCTAACTAACGGAGTTAAGTTAGTACTAATTAACTGTTAGTGGGGCCTGGGCCCACATGTCAGTGACCTAAACTAACTAAAATTAGTTAACACTAATCCTAAACTAATTAACAGGCCAGCCCACCTGTCATAGGCTCAGGAGGGAGTCAACCTGGGCCCACACGGGTCAGGCATGGTCAACTCGCCGGTCAGCGGGTCAAAGCCTGCCGGCGTTTAGCCACCAGCGAGGCCAGACGCGGCGGTGCGCTGCGGGATTTGCCCAGAGGGCATCATTTGCTGCGCGGAGAGCAGCTACAGGCAGCTGGTGCTCGCCCGAATCCAGCCATGGTGATGGCTTGTCCGGGGAGTGGCCGGAGCATCTCCGGCGACGAGCTTGGCGGAGGCTGAAGATTAGGTCAGCTCGTGCGCGTGGCTGCAGTGGCCTAGGCGGCATGGCGCTAGCACCTACAACGCCTACGCGATGCGATGAGCATGCTGGACGTGCCAGCGGGACCGCTAAGCGGCCGGAGCTACGTCGGCGACGAGCTCAGGCGGCGGTACGTTCGGACGGAAAAGGCACGGCGGCTACAGAGCTCTAGCGACGAAGCAGAGAGAAGGGGGAGGAGCAGTAGCTCACTGGGAAGCCGCAGAGAAGGTCAGCGTGCTCGGGGAAGGGTCGGTGCGGTCGGAACGGCGACAGGGATCTCAGTGGCTCGAGGTTGAAGACGACGGCGGCAGGGACGATGTAGGGGCTTCGGCGTCGTGCGGCTTTGCTAGTCGATGTAGTCGACGACGGCGAACCGTCCGGACACGGTGAGAGGGCGCGGGGACGGCGTTGGACGTGGCTGCGGTGAGCTGCAGCGACGGTGACGTCTCAGGCGACGTCGGGGAGGGCGAGAGAGTGGAACCAGAGGGAAGAGCGAATGTCTGCGAGGTCGGGGAGAGAGAGAGGGGTCGTCCCACGTCGACAGCTCGAAGAGGGGAGCGGCGAGGCGGCGGGCAGCTGCGTGGCGCGCATGCTGTGCTCGCCGCTGAGCAGCAGCTTGCCTGCCTGGCCAAGCCAAGCAGCTCGCTGGAGCGTTGGCTGGGCTGGGCCGGCAGGTGGGCCTGCTGGGTGGCGCCAGGTATGCTTCTCTCTTTTCCTGTTTGTTTTCTTTTTCTATTTTTCTGTAACTTTAGGGCTTTATTAAAAGTACTTAGGCACTTACTAAAATCCTGAAAATAATTGTGGGTCCTGTTGGGATTATTCCTAACAGCCCTCACTTAACTCCAGAATTATTTGGGCATTTAAAATATTTTATAGTATTTAAATGCCCTAATTCAAATACTTATGATTTAATTCAAAGAATCCAGAATGTCCTAGAAAAGAGTGCACCTTTTTTGCCAGGGGTTTTAACCCATTCCAGAAATGATGAACATTTTGTGAAGGGCATTTTGGGCTCATTGAAAATAATTTTAGTAAACCCTAGTTGTTTCCAGGGGGGTTGCTAGGGGTTCTGTCATCCCCATTTCAAGTTTCTGTGGAAGTAGACATGATGCAACACTCTAATGCATGAACCAGCTAGGGTATGACAAAACCATATCATGGTAACACTCAAAACTATCATGAAAAACATGCCAGACACTGAATTTATGCTTAGATCGACCTGATGTCATAGTTCACGTGGTGCCACGTTCGTCCAGGCATGCTGGCATGCAGCCGACATGCTCTGCGACGCGCCTGAGCCGCTGTTGCTCGCGTGCTCGCTTCCCCGCCTGCCCAACCATGCCAAACCTCGCCACCATCATCGTCTCAACGTCCTTAACTACTCCTTGGCGCTCGCCGACGCCGGAGCTCGGCGCAGTGAGCACGGGCAAGGTCCGGCCAGCCCAATAGTGCGGAGCGCACTGTTCTCGTCATCATCCTCTTGATCCTGTGCTCGTCTCCACCCGCCCACAGTGGCCGCGTGAGCTTCGTCGCCTTCTCTCCCTCTCACTGACGCCGCTCGTCACCGGGCGCTGTGGACAGGTGTCCACCGGCGGAGCCCGAAGCACCCTCGCTGCTCGCCTATAAATAGAGCCCCCCCAGCCTCCTCTAGCACCATCCAACACTCACACACACCCCACAATCGAGTAGGAAGCCAGAGCCCGGTCGGGCAGGCCTCGGGCCGCCGTCCCTGAGCTCGAGCTCGCCGGCGATCCCCTCTGGTCGCCGCAGTAGCTCCAGCCCCTCCCAGGCCTGGGCGACCCCTCCAGGGCCTCCGCCTCTCTTAAGTGAGTCCGTCTCGCCCGCTTGGCGCCCCTGGAGTGGCCTCTGCTCGCCGTCTTCCTCAACTCCGATGACCACCATGTTTTGCCTCCGCTTGCGAGGTTGATTCCGACGCCGTCCGACCGCCCTAGCTACGCTACTGGTACGGGAAGGTGCGCCTCAACCCCCTCTTGCCATCCCTCCCTCTCGTTTGGGCCAAGGAGCCCTCATCGCCGACGAGAGCTCCGGCGAAGCCGCGGCCTTCTCTGTTTCCTTCACCCCTATCCCCCACCTGACTAGCGGGGCCCGCTAGTCATCCACTCTGTATGCGCGTGAAGCGGTACGAGTGGTGCGCCACTGGGCTTTACGCCTTCGACGTCACCCCCCTAGTCTATTTCTTTTATTCAAATTCGTTTGAATTTACAGAACACTTCAAACAGTTATAACTCTTCAACCATAAGTCCAAATGAATTGATTCTTTTTGCATTGTGTCCTTTGATTAGAAATCTAGCAGCTCACCAAAGACGAGATTTCTGGTGATTTTCAGAAGTGTTCTTGACATTTTCTTTTTGTATTTAAAATTATTTTCAGAAGGTGAGGCTTGTCTTGAGGATCACCAGGAGGCTTGTGAACCTCATCTGCACTAAGGCAAGCCAGAACAACATTTTCATGACGCCATTTCAATATTTGAGATTTTCTTACTTGAATGAAATGATTAATCCATGCATTTAAGTAATTATTGAGTTATTTATATTCTGTTAAATATTGGTTAGTTGTTATGATTGATTTACAGAATGGTTGAAACTAGTTTAGGGGATAAAGCAAGTTCAGATTTATTTGAGGATATGCTAGAAATAATTTTGTTCTGCATGTTAGCAATTATTTAAAGCTATGTTTTTGCCTTCATAGATTGATAAAAATTGGTTAGAAAATGTTGTGTTAAATACTTGTTTAATCATATTACTTGTCTTACAGAATGTTTGAACCCAACTTCATGATAAAGGAATTAAGAGTTGTTGATAGTGAAAATCTTTTTGTCAAGCATATGAGAAATTTATCAGAGTTACTTTCTTGCGTAAGAATTTAATAAAACTTGTTGCAAAATATTTTGGTTATGTTGTGAGTCATTTTGAGCAAGTAGAGTAATTTGAGTTGTTGACGTTTATGCTTGGTATGTATCGGGATGACAACGGTCATTTTTATCATTTTATGAAGCATGTGTTGTTTTGCATTTCATGGCATGCTATGACACCGGTCATTTTTAGTTTAAAGTTGAACCTGAATATAACTCAACTTGAATATACTGTTGACTGGGTCATGGTGCCGCTGAATCGAGTCTCTTTCCAGTGCAACCACATTTGCCTTTGTGGGAAGGCCTTGATTTGGTCCATTGACACGGCCTCTGGTCGGTGCCTCCATCTAGAGAAGGTTATGTCGTGCTTGCCCTGGCCCGGTAAGCAGACATAATCTTGTGTGCTCGTTGATGATATTATGGTACCGAGTCCCCGAGTGGGAGTGTTTTGACCATGACGGTGGTCGGGGTGTCTTTGGTAGACACAGGGCCACCCAGGACTAGCCCGTTGGGGATTTGGGTCAGAGTGGCCGGGAGAGTGCTGTGGCAATGGGAGGGTTTTGTCGAAATGTCGTTGGTCCTCCCGAATGGGAGTGCGAGGCCATGTGTTCCGTGGCGTGGGTACAGTGTGCTACCTCTGCAGAGTGTATAATCTATCGATAGCCGAGTCCATGGTCACAGACACCTCGTAGTAGGTCCCACCATGAGTCAATGTTTAATAAAAAATGCACACTAAGATATGAACTTTGCATTGTTGATGGATGGTAGAAAGGCGATCGAGGCATTTGGGACCAAATGATGGTCGTGGTTGTGATCGCCGTAAGGATCACGAGTTGTTCTTGAGAAAGACCACTTTGGTGGTGTGTTTGTGATCCAGAGATGATCACGGTTGGTAAGCTGTCACGAGGGACGTTCAAGCATGATCACAGCATGTTGACATATAGTGTTGCATTTTTAATAATTAGTTAAATATCATGATATTGTTTGTCATTATGATTATGCCTATTGTGAGCTTGCAAGTACATTCAATGTACTGACCTGGCATGTCATGCCAGATTTCAGGAAAGTATCATTGGAGAGGAGCGCTGTCCGAGTCTAGATCGTGTACACATTTGTGTCCCTGTGATATGGAGCTTCCGCCACGATGTTATTGCGCTGCCGCGTAGTTGTTCGGGTCGAGGCCCCTTTATGTTCACTAAATAATGTACATATAGTTCAGCCGCACCGAGTGTGCCGCTTGGCCTCGACAGCTGTTGTAATGTAAACTCTGTTCTGCTAGCATCAATAAAGAGGTTGTTTTTCTGTACCAAGATGTTGTGTGCTGCCAGAAGACATGGTCTCTGGGCTGGCAATGCATGGTAAACCGGTCGCTCTGAGCCGAGGTGCCACATTTATGTTGCAAGAGTTATTTGCTTGGTTTTGATGTTTTCCGAATTGTTTTCTTTGATATTTCTGGTCTTTTGAGTGATTGCTTATGTGTGGTTACTATTGCTTGCTTACGATAGATTGACCGGAGTGAGACGAGTAGATCTATGAAGAGTGTTGAGTGCGAATCATCTTCATCAACATTGCAGGCAAGTTCACACTTTGATCATATCCCTTTCATACCCAGTTTTTATGCATTAGTTTCACCCTCAAACATTGCATGGTTAGGAATTGACAACATCTGGGTATTGGGAAGTAGTTGATTAGGTAGGAACCTATTGCGCTGCATTCAATCCTTGGGAGTTACTTTTATGTTATGCTCATATTTCTATGCTATGCTCGTAGACTTGGATTGGTTTGAGAGAATTCATGACAGATGTGAGAGTTATTATTTAATGGTTAAATTAAGGTGGCTACTTTAATACACATCTGTGTGGATTGGTTGGGGCCCCCTGGAGCAACCAGTGGTTTGCCCGGGCACCCGAAGAACCCAGTGTTTGCCCATGGGGATCCCGGAGGACCCGTGTGATCGCCCTATGGAATGCCATCCAGGCTCAAAGGGATCATAAGGTTATTCATGCTAGAAACTTCCGTGTGCAGCCACAAGCTATTATGGGATCTAGCATAGTTGAGTAAGTTGCGTGAAGCTATTGAAGAGATAGACTAGCAGGTAGTGGGTTGTAGGTGGTATAGTCTATCCGGAGTAGAGAGTTAATGCTTCTGAAAGACTGTGTCTCGGTCATCCCTTTCTCAAACATTATGCAGTGCGAGAAATCCAATGGAGGAGATTGAGTCCTGTGGGGAAAAGTGCGCAAACCTCTGTAGAGTGTACAAACTAATCATGATTAGCCGTGTCCCCGGTTATGGACATATTGAGTATCTGGTTCTTGGATTATCATATTGATCTCATCACGTTACTTAAATAATTTGTTGGGTTATTGATGTTAATTTGGGATTGAGTTGGAGGAACCTTCTCAATATTTTCAACCAACTTTGTAGTTAAATAAAATTTATCCTTTGCAGTAGGGAAAATTTGGCTTTTCACAAAAACACTATAATCATAGAGCTTTTCCACCAGCCAAATATGCATGTAGTGATAGTTATTATTCATCTTTATCCTCTGGTGTGAATTTGCCAGTACATTCAATGTACTGACCCTTTGTGGCTGCAACGTCTCATGTTGCAGTATTCGTACAACGATTAAGTGATACGTTAGGGTTACGATTTCTAGACTGAACTTTGCCGTTGGTGTTGATGGGAATCCACAACCTTGTTACTTCCGCTATTTTGGATTGAGGTAATAGTATTTACGTTACTTTATACATGTGATTTACCTCTGTTATAAATCCTCGAGTACTGTGTGTGTTAGCATACTGATCCAGGGATGACACTTAAGCACAGAGACTTGACCGTCTGAGGTCGGGGCGCTACATGAACTGTGCAGTTCAATTTCATTAGTACCAGTTTCAACAATACCACTATGAATGACTACATTTGGTTGCTGCATCTTGTTGTTAACATGCCTTTCCATTTTTATTTAACCATAACCAGTGTACTTAGACCGGCACAATACCAGTTTGAATTACTATGTTTGTTTGTTGTTAAATGTTAGGCTTGTTGCAGTTAGCACACCTTCTGAGTTGTTTTGCTTTACTAGCGTGCTTAAACCTGCACACTGAAGCTATCTATTGGATATTATTTTGTCTGCCATGTATAATTTTGGTTGATGTTTAGCTTATTGTGCTTAACATGCTTCTCGGTGTACCTACACAGGACAATTTTGGGAACGAATGTTGTTTTCCATCGAGGTTAGTTTCATCCCATGGCTTATATCTGCTCACTGTTCGGGATATCGGTAGCTGGTACCATATATGTCGGCGGCTGATAAGGGACTAATCGGTGAATCAGACTTTTAACTGAATATATCTGCAACACATTTTTTGATAGGTTAACTAGGGCCATATGTAATATATCTGAGGCTACATAGCAACATGCACTGTACTTAATGTCTAAATATGCAATCCTAGGCTACATAGCAACAAGGAAGAGTGTTACATTAATATTCAAATGATGTCTAGATATACGTAGAAGAGCAGCAACAGCAGCAACAACAACGTAGCCCTGTTTGGATACTCAACTTAGCTAGAGGTTAGAGTTAGCTTCTAGCTCATAACTAACCCTGAACTAACTCCATCCAGAGAGTTGTTTGCATGGAAGGGTTAGATTGACAATAAACGCACTGGGAGAACTAGCTCCAATTAGCACCTCTTGGGTTGGATAGTTTTTTGGGTAGGTTATAGATGCAACTAGCTCAAACTAGCCCTCATGTTTAGATATACTTTAGGGCTATTTGAGCCCGAACTAGCTCAAACTAACTGTAACCCATGGATACAGCAGTAGTTAATCAGCTGATAATTTGTAAGAATGAACTAAACTCCTTCCGGTCCATAATATAAGATGTTAATTCATCTAATATGTGAGTATATTGGATATTATAAGATACTCCCTCCATTCCTAAATATTCGTCTTTTTAGAGATTTCAAATGGACTACCACATACGGATGTATATAGACATATTACAAAAGAGTGTTGTACTACATCATTGTGCAATTGTTGTTTAGCTTCTAATATTAACTTGGTGCTTTTAGGTACATATGTCATTGGTAAATATCCGCATTTTGACCCTTTCTGCTTATGGGGCAATGAGATATCGATGAACCAGCATCAAGTGAGGAAGCTGATAAAGATTGTTAGTAAAATGGGTCCAAAGATGGCAATTAAACTATTTGTTTACACTTTATCCAAGATAACAGCCAACTACAGGATGGTAAGTAAGAACTCTGCAACCTTTTTACTGCCCATAATGAGTTGTGTTAGATGACAATGTCTGAATCTTTTTTCTTTGCAGTGGTTGCCAAAGCAGTTTAATCAAGATTACCTCTCAAACTACATGATTTGTGGGCATGCAAAGGTTAAAGTATTTCTACCAGAACACGATGATTGTCTAGATGTTTTCATGAAGACCGTGAAGGATGGGCGGTCGGCCATCACAAGGGGTTGGACTAGAGTCGTGCGTGCCTTCTGCATGGAGGAGGGCACAATATGGCATTCTGCTTCACCTTATTCAGCAACCAGAATATATTTCGCCTCTTTACCATCTTTAATAGTACAAGTATACAACTATGGTTCATCATTCTTTATTTGGTTCTTATGTAATTCTTGAACATATGTACCTATGAATCAAATAATGCATTGGTTGTTTGAACCTGATGGATATGAATAAAGCTGTAGCATACATTCAAATTCAAATCCAAATCCAGTACAATTTTCTTGGTGGTATATCAGGAGGTTTTGTAAACACGAACGTTTGCAATATGGAACATAATCCGAGACGGTTCACAGAGAGGAAACATGTGCAAGCATGCACACAGTTGCCATTTGCAAAGCGTGTGCGATGTCAGATAATATCACAAATGGTGCGGGCAAACTAAACGTTTGTGTTAGTTGCCTTGTCGTACACAATTCGCAACCATGAACTGTTTTTGATGAAGTATGCATCGTAAACATTGCACAACAGAATAGCGTGTGCGATAGTTGTCGTGTACGATGATGTTACGACGGTCCGACGTTTCGTAATCCTGTCCAACACTCATACGACGATTAGCTAATCTTCTTAACGGTGAACCATTTGTGATGGGTCGCGCATCATACACGTTCTATAATAGGGAACTGTTTGTGATGGGCCGCGCATCGTAAACGTAGCACCACAGAATACCGACTACGATGGCAATGCGAGCAGAAACAATTATGAGTACTGTAGGGGCCCAATCCCCGACGGTTTCTGGCTCGTGTGGGAAGGACCCCCTATCGCCCACACTCACTTGGTGACGGTTCCAAATGCCATCGCGGAAAGGGGTAAAAAATGTTTGTTTAGGATCGACGTGTACCAGTGCTTCTTCTTAATTTTCTTGGGGGTATATCAGGAGGTTTTGTAAACACAACATAAAACATATTATCCATAGAAACTTTAGCATTCCTTAGTTGCTTTTCATCATAACCCCTTTGGTTTCCCGCAACAATCCAAGAATAGTGTTAATTAACATTATTATAAACTTGTTGGATTATTTCTAGAACGAGGACCTCCTTTTTAAGATTCTCATCAAAGATCTTATTATCCCTAAGAAAATGCTTTAGAGCATAGTCAATATTGTAAAGAATTTCATCTATCACGGGTTTTTCACGATTCATACCATGAAAGTCAAAGATTTCCCTAGCTTCCCGAATTATGTAGTCAAACACGTTCATAAGAACGAGAGTGGCCAATTTTTTGGCTCTAGGATTCTTTATTTCGGGAAGCTCAAAAAACAATCTTTGCAGGGTAGGATGAGTATGAATAAATTTACTTTCAAGTTTCAGAACTAGTGCTGAAATAGCATCCGCCTAAGATCTAGTAGTTTTAATTATAGGAGCATCATCAAGACTCAGATTTCCATCACAATTGAAAAATTCTTGGATACCTTCTTTCCCCATGACGTTTCCTTGCCCCCAAGATAAAAGTTTTAGCATCCAGATTGCCTGTACGTCCAATCTTATGAGTCAGGCCATCATCTGTTGGTTCCATACCAAAATCACTCATGATTGCAAGCAAAGAATATATATGATGAGAAAACGGCGAACGGAAAGAGAGAGGCGAATAAAATGACAAATTTTGTGAAGTGGGGGAGAGGAAAATGAGAGGCAAAGGGAAAATAATGTAAATTGCAAGGAGATGAGATTTTTGATTAGGAACCTGGTTATGTTGAAGATCCTCCCCGGCAACGGCGACATAAATTCCTTTTGATGTCACTTGAAGCTACGTCGGTATTTCCCCAAAGAGGAAGGGATTATGCAGCACAGTGGTGATAGGTATTTCCCTCAGATATGAAACAAAGGTTATCGAACCAGTAGGAGAACTAAGAAACACAACGTAAACAACCCCTGCACACAAATATCAACACCTCACAACCCGACATGTTAAAGGGATTGTCAATCCCTTTTGGGTAACAGCGCCAGAAACAGTGCGTGGATGGGAGATAAAGTTGTAAATATTGATATATCGAACGCCAAATGAAATAAATTGCAGCAAGGTATTTTGGTTTTTTTGGTTTAGTAGATCTAAAAATAAAAGCAAATAAAAACAGATCGCAAAGGCAAATATATGAGAAATAAGACCCGGGGGTCGTAGGTTTCACTAGTGGCCTCTCTCGAGAAAAATAGCAAATGGTGGGTAAACAAACGACTATTGGGCAATTGATAGAACCTTAATTATGATGATATCCAGGCAATGATCATTACATAGGCATCACGTCCAAGATTAGTAGACCGACTCCTGCCTGCATCTACTACTATTACTCCACACATCGACCGCTATCTAGCATGCATCTAGTGTATTAAGTTCATGGAAAAACGGAGTAATGCAATAAGAACGCTGACATGATGTAGACAAGATCCGTTTATCTATATGGTGGTAGATATAGATCTCGTCTTTTCATCCTTAGTAGCAACGATACATATCTGTCGGTTGCCTTTCTGTCACTGAGATCGAGCACCATAAGATGAAACCCACTAGCGGGCACATCTTCTCATTACAAGATAAATAGATCAAGTTGGCCAAACAAAACCCAAATATCAGAGAAGAAATACAAGGCTATAAGAGATCATGCATAAAAGAGATCAAAGGAACTCAAATGCTTTCATGGATATAAAAAGATAGATCTCATCTTAAACTCAAAGTTCATCGATCCCAACAAACACACCGCAAAAGAATTACATCATATGGATATCCAAGAGACCATTGTATTGAGAATGAAGAGAGAGAGAGAGAGACAAAACAATCTAGCTACTAACTACGGACCCGAAGGTCTACAAAGAACTACTCATGCATCATCGGAGAGGCACCAATGGAAGTGGTGAACCCCTCCCTGATGGTGTCTAGATTGGATCTGGTGGTTCTGGACTTTGCGGCAGCTAGATGAATATTTCGTCAATGCCTCTAGGGTTCTATTATTTTCGGGGTATTTACAGAGCATAGAGGCGGTCCTGGGGGCACCCGAGGTGGGCACAACCCACCAGGGCGCGCCAGGGCCTCATGGCATGCCCTAGTGGGTTGTCCCCTCCTCGGGACTCCCACCAGGTGTAACCAGGGCCTATTGCCTTCCTTCTGGCCCATAAAAAATCTCCGTAAAGTTTCATGGCATTTGGAATCCGTTTGATATTGATTTTGTGTGATGTAAAAAACATGGAAAAAACAACAACTGGCACTTGGCACTATGTCAATAGGTTAGTACCAAAAAATGATATAAAATGACTATAAAATGATTATAAAACATCCAAGATTGATAATAAAACAACATGGCACAATCAAAAATTATAGATACGTTGGAGACGTATCAAGGAGGTGCCGCTAATCCTCGTTGTTGAGCCTCTAGCTCCAACTTGGGCGTGGCACATAGTCCATTTCCTCCAAACAAGAGAACTTCCTGAAGAGCAAGAAGAAGATGAAAGAGTAGCCCGGAGGGCTGGTATGTATCAGTTCAATGACAACATGCTATACAGAAGAAGGCCCAACGGTGTGAAATTGAAGTGCATTTGTCGGAAGAATGAAAGGAACTACTGGCAGAGATACATAAGGGTATGTGTGGCTCCCATATTAGATCAAGGGCCTTGGTTGGAAAAGCTTTTCGGCAAGGTTTCTACTAGCCCACATCCTCCAAGATGAAATTGTGCTAGTCACCAAGTGTGAAGCCTGACAGTTCCACTCCAAAAGAATATCCATCAGCCTGCTCAAGCTCTCTAAACAATCCCTTTGTTATGGCCATTTTCAGTCTCGGGGCTCGACATCTTGGGCTGGAGGAAATATGCCCTAGAGGCAATAATAAAGTTGTTATTTTATATTTCCTTATTCATGATAAATTTTTATTATTCATTCTAGAATTGTATTAACCGGAAACTTGATACATGTGTGGATACATAGACAAAACACTGTGTCCCTACTAAGCCTCCACTAGACTAGCTCGTTAATCAAAGATGGTTAAGTTTCCTAACCATAGACATGTCTTTTCATTTTATGAACGGGATCACATCATTAGGAGAATGATGTGATGGACAAGACCCATCCGTTAGCTTAGCATATTGATCGTTCAGTTGTATTGCTATTGCTTTCTTCATGTCATATACATATTCCTTTGACTATGAGATTATGCAACCCCCGGACACAGGAGGAATACATTGTGTGCTATCAAACGTCATGACATAACTGGGTGATTATAAAGATGCTCTATAGGTATCTCCGAAGGTGTTTGTTGGGTTGGCATAGATCGAGATTAGGATTTGTCACTCCGAGTATCACAGAGCTATCTCTGGGCCCTCTCGGTAATACACATCATAAGAAGCCTTGCAAGCAAAGTTACTAATGAGTTAGTCGTGGGATGATGTATTACAAAACGAGTAAATAGACTTGCTGGTAACGAGATTGGACTAGGTATGAAGATACTGACGATCGAATCTCAGGCAAGTAACATACTGATGACAAAGGGAATAATGTATGTTGTCATTATGGTTCGACCGATAAAGATCTTCGTAGAATATGTAGGAACCAATATGAGCATCCAAGTTCCATTGTTGGTTATTGATCGGAGAGGTGTCTCGGTCATGTCTACATAGTTCTCGAACATGTAGGGTCCGCACGCTTAACATTCGATGACGATTCAGTATTATATGAGTTATATGATTTGGTGACTGAATGTTGTTCAGACACCCGGATGAGATCACGGACATGATGAGGAGTCTTGAAATGGTCAAGATGTAAAGATTGATATATAGGATGATAGTATTCGGACACCGGAAGTGTTTCGGATAGCATCGAGTATTTATCGGAGTACCGGGGGGTTACCGGAACCCTTGGGCGGAATAATGGGCCTTATGGGCCATAAGAGGGGAGAAGACCAGCCCACAAGGGGTGGCGCCCCCCTGTCGGTGTCAAAACCAGCAGATCTCGGGTAGGGGCTCCTGAACTGTGCGTCTAAGGATCGATGGTAACTGGAGACAGGGGACAGGGGACACGATGTTTACCCAGGTTCGGGCCCTCTTGATGGAGGTAATACCCTACGTCCTACTTGATTGACTTTGATGAGTATAGGGGTTACTAGAGTTGATATGCCATGAGATTGTGATAGCTAAACGCTAGATTTCTAGCCTATGTGATTATGATTGCCTCTACGGACTAAACCCTCCGGTTTATATAGATACCGGAGGGGGCTAGGGTTGTACACGGTCGGTTTACAAAGAAAGGAATATTCATATCCGCACGCCAAGCTTGCATTCCACACAAAGGAGAGTCCCATCCGGACACAGGCTATCTTGTATCTTCATGGCCCATTAGTCCGGCCCATGTTGCACAGCCCGGACTCCCGAGGACCCCGTAATCCAGGACTCCCTCAGTAGCCCCCGAACCAGTCTTCAATGATGACGTGTCCGGCATGCAAATTATCTTCGACATTGCAAGGCGGGTTCCTCCTCCACAGTTCTCCAAGCATTTGAAACAAAGAACTGTATTCGGATCCACATCTTTGGTCTTCGTTCTTCATCTTTTCATTAAATGTTATATCCTTCGACTTCTGCGCCATCCCCGCTCCAGCTCCCACGTGTCAGATGAATACGAAGGGTCCAACCGTTTCTACACATAACACCCGGGCCGTGTAAGGAAGGCGTCTATTTAAAGAGATTGAATCTCAAAAGCCATTCCACACCAGGCAGAGAATCCTTAGAGCTTGTCACAAAAAACCACGCAAACATGGCTAGCGCTCCCAGTTCTTCTTCTCTCCCCCACAGTCCGCAAAAAGGTGATTGGGAGAGTTGTTCTGTATCCCACACCCAGCTGACCAAGCTCCAGGTGCAGGGATACCCCCCCTGCGGATCTAGTCCCCGTTCGGGCGGGATTAAGCTCCTTTACTGGCAAAGCCCTGGCGGAAAATTTCCCAAACCCTTCAGAAGGGAGCGAGTATGTTTCGTTTCCTTTCTCCTAAGAGGCGTTGGATTTCCAGTCCATCCTTTCCTCCAAGGTCTCCCGGAGTACTATGGCCTTCAACTGCACAATCTCACACCGGGCTCCATTCTGCACATCGCGGGTTTTGTCGCTCTCTACGAACTGTTCCTGGGCTGCGAGGCCCATTTCGAGCTATGGAGAAAGCTTTTCTGCCTCATACCTCACTCCAAAAAGGGATCCATACTTGAGGTGGGCGGCACCAAAGTATGGCGCATAGCCGGAATAGGATACCTGCCCGACACTCCGAAGAAGGCATCCTGGGAGTGGCCCACGGAGTGGTTCTATATTGAAGACGTTGTTCTTTAGGACCCAATCCGACGTGGCCTACCTGAATTTTCCAAGGGCCCGTTAAAGAAACGCCACAGCTTGCGTCCCTGGAGCCTCAAGGAGGAGGACAGTGTGGAAGTTAAGAAGTTAATGGACAAGATAAAGGTACTTGCCCAGTCCAGACTGTCCATAATTGAAGTCATGGCGATTTCCATAACGCGCGGTGTCCAACCACTCCAATCCAGAGGACTCCCCATGTGGAACTACAACGGGGAGGATGATACATCCCGCTATGGGTGTAAAGGTCCAGATAACTTCACCGCCCTGGCTGCCATGTTGGCTGATCTTTATAAAGGGGAGAAAGAAGAATTCACTCGCCTCAAGTGCCGAGATGGCTTTTCCATGTACAACCCCCCAAGCTAGGTAAGCTTTCAATCCAACATCTCACTTAATCTCCTTCCTGAGTCGTAATTAGTTAATCCTAACCTGACCATTTTTACCAGGAATGGAGAAAGGCTACTGCGGGGATCTATAGCCCCGCTCTGCAGCTAGAGGACCATAATCGCGACCTGGATCTTGGATTCGAGGAGGATCTGGATATATCCGTGGATCTCAAGGAGGGGGTCTTCTATCAGGCGAGCTATGATGGCACAGAAGTGGCCATCGAAGCCGATTACCCTGGCCTCCTTCCATCCTCCCATGTAAGTGCCCAGGGAGCATCTCCTCCAAAAGAGTCATCCCATTGTGCCTCACCCGCTGCACTGTCTCGTGCTTCAAAGGGGCGGCGCTCATCTCTCCACGCTGCATCGGGATCGTCCCTTAAAAAGGGTACGCCGACACAAGGCGGATCTTCGAAAAGAAAGGCGGACGGCGATACTTCCAAGTTTCGTCCTTCATCAAAAAGGTACGGCCTTTGATACGTCCTATGGTAAGTATACCATACCGTGACGTTTTTCTCCTCCCCCATATTTCAGGAAGATCACTCACCGGACTATATCCGGAGACATCACCGGACACACGTCCGTCAATCTGACCCTGGACCCGGCTTCTAGGGCTGGAGTCGATACGGGTGCCATGCCGGACTATCCTCTCTCTAACGATTTGGAGAATGTATCCGTCAGCAACTCCGAGGTGGAGAGTGCCATGAACCATCGGCGCCGGAGGGCCGCCTTGCTAAATCCTACCTTTACTGAGGAGGCATTTAATGCCTTTAGTTTGGCGGACGCATACATCCGAGCTGGTCGGGATGGGCTTGCTGGGGCCACTCGCCAGCTTTCAAAGGATATGCGAGTAACATCATTTCGTGTAGATTTAATAGCCATATACTAGTAGCCCATGAGACTTGAAAATAGTTAAAGCAACTGATTTTAAGGATCTATGTGTAATCAGGTACTCAAGGAGAAGAACAGTGTGCTGTCTTAGGAGCTAGAGCAGTGTCGGACACAGCTGACTGCTGCTACTTTCGAACTGGAGAAATCCAAGGAGGCACCGATTGGTAATGTTCCCTTTTGTCCGAAAAATAATCATGTGCCAGTCATGTGTATGCAAATGAGCACAACTTTGTTTTACAATGGCAGGATCGGCGGCGCAATTGGAAGAAAAACTGAAGGCCATGCAGGCGGACAAAGAACATGCGGAAAGGCAAGAGGCCACTAGTCAACGTGTACTGACACAGACCATGGACGAGAAGAACAAGCTACAGGACGCCAACACCCACCTCGGTGAAGAGCTGAAAGATGTGCGAGCCTAATTAGTAGATGCATTGAAGGAGAACAAAAAGCTGAGAGGCGGCATATTTAGTATGTCTTTTAACTTATTGTCGTATAGTTCGCTGATGCGAATCCTAACAAGTTTTATGTCTGCAGGTGTGTTGACTGGCGGCCCGAAGAAGAGGTGTCCGGATTTCAAGGTGGCCTGCTACAAGAGTTGTCCAAGGTGCATGAGCGTGCACGGAAGGCGATGAGAAGCATTGCTAAGGCTCTATGGCCAGCCGACTCTCCTCCAGGAAGTATGGAGGACCTTGTGAACTTATTCAAGGGAGCTCTGTGCTACTTTGGGCTATGGAAGATATCGGCATGCCGAGAAGGTGGTCGGGAAGCCTAGGCCATGGTAAAAACACGATACACCAGACTTGATCCTAATCATATGGCTCAGGTTGGACCTTAAGGATCCGACGGACAGGAAATTCCGGTCAGCCTGGTATATGACCAAGTAAAGGTGGCCGCTAGTTCTGCCAACAAGGTTGTAAACTACACAGCCTGCTAGAGGGTCTAGAGGAAGAAGAAGTTTTGAGTCTAAGTAGCAATGTACTTTTGTCAACAAACTTATCTCCAAATGAATTTGTAAAATGATTGTCATGGCAGACTTTCTACTTCGACCTCCGAAAACCCGAGGTTAGGAGTGTTTCTGAATACTATACCATAGGTAAGCACGAAAGCATGTTCAGAAACAAGGCAATCCTGTCATCATTGCTTGTTGTATCCGGGGAGTTATGTTATATTACATTTGATTGTAAGAAACATCTTCCAGAGAGAATAGTTCCGTTAAGGGTTCCTTTCCCTGGGCTGGTATGCCGTTCTTTGTGCATACTGAAGCTGTGATGCTAAAAAAATCACAGTATGCGTTTATACTTTGCGATTTTTTAGTGCCATGAGGGCAGTTCATCTTTTACTCACCGACCAATCATTCCCTTAAGAACGCTAGCTTTCGGCTTCACCCATCTGAGGTACATGTCCGGATGACCCGGCTATAACAATCGCAGAGGTGCTCCCTTTATGCCCTAGCCGAACAAATGGGAACGTAGGGCATAAGCACAGGAGCCAGGCAACCCAGCTTGGCAAATACTTAAGTCATAAAGGTGCATATAATGGTGAAGAAAAGGCATATATGAATAGATGACACATATATATGGTGACTTTGATGCTCGAAAAATAATTACAAGAATAAGCTTCTTCTGAAAAGAAGCCCCTAGGTATTGCGGGGTAAGTACATTGTAGGATGTCTACCCTTTAGGTGTACGGTTTATCCGAACACGAACTAGAAGTCGTATAGAAACGAGGCAAAAAAGGGAAAAACTGTAAAAAGGAGAAAAGACGAAACGAGAGAAGAGGTATATGTGCGGACTTAGGCGTAGAATCTTTGGAGCCTTGCGGCGTTCCATGGGTTTGGCTCCAAGCGATTGTCCGAAGCATTGTGAAGACGATAAGCTCCTCTAGTGAGAACTTCATCTATAATGAAGGGACCCTCCCATTTGGGCTTGAGCTTGTCCTTTTTCTTTTCTAGTAGGCATAAAACTAGTTCACCGACATTGTAGGTCTTTGCCCGTACTTCTCTGCTTTGGTATCGCCGAACCTACTGTTGATGGAATGCGGAACTGGCCTTAGAGACATCGCGCTCCTCCTCTAGGCCGTCCAGGACGACTTGCTGATCGAGGTGAGTCATGAATAATGTTGCAAGGTAAGACTGCCTTTGCACCGTACACCATGAAAAAGGGTGTATATCTGGTCGTGTGATTGGGCGTGGTCCGCAACCCCCAAAGTACGGAATCGAGTTCCATGACCTAGTGTTTGTCTGATTCTTGCAGAGATCGCACTAGTCTGGGTTTGATGCCGCTCATTATCATGCCGGTAGCCCGTTCGACATGACCGTATGTCCGAGGGTGGTATACGGAGGCGTAATCAAGCTTGATGCCCAAGTTGCCGCACCAAGATTTCACCTCGTCGGTTGTAAAGTTAGAGCCGTTGTCAATAATAATACTATGCGGGACACCATAACAGTGTACGACGCCGGATATGAAGTCTATCACCGGTCCGGCTTCGGCTGTTTTAACTGGTTTAGCTTCTATCCACTTAGTGAACTTGTCGACCATTACCTACAAGTATTTCTTCTTATGGATTCCCCCTTTAAGAGGTCTGACCATATCTTGCCCCCAGACCGCAAAGGACCAAGTAATGGGGATTCTTCGGAGGGCAGTAGGCGGCATGTGGCTTTGCTTAGCAAAAAGCTGACATCCAACACATCGCTGCACGAGATCTTGTGCATCTGACCAGGCTGTGGGCCAAAAGAAACCCATGCGGAAGGCTTTGCTTTCACGGGCCCGGGCTGTGGCATGATGGCCGCCAAGACCAGCGTGTATTTTAGCCAAGAGTTGTTGTCCCTCGTCTTTGGAGATACATCGTTGAAGGATCCCGGTAATACTTTTCTTGTATAGTTCTCCTTCATGAACTTTGTAGGATTTCAAACATCAAACGATGTGATGGGCCTCAGTCTGATCCTTAGGGAGGTCAGTCCTAGTGAGGTAGGCAAGGAAAGGCTCGGTCCACGGGGCAATTACAGCCATAATTTCGTGGGCGATGGTGTTATTTTGGTGCCCGAGCCCTCGATGATATCGGGAGTGTGTTCGGAATCGGGGGGTATGATCGGCTCCTGGTCGGTGCTCCCGTTCTCGTCCTGCCACACCATGGATGGCTTGAAGAGCCTTTTCAAAAAGGTGTTAGGCAGGATGGGGTCGCGTTTAGCGCCCATGCGAGCAAGGATGTCTGCGGCTTGATTACTCTCTTGAGCCACAAGATGAAACTCAAGCCCCTCGAGCTAATATTTGGAGTACAGCGTTGGAGTAGGCCGCCATCTTCGGATATTTTGCATCGAAGTCTCCATTTATTTGGGATGTTGCGAGGTTGGAATCCCTGCGCACCTCAAGGCATTGTATGCCCATGGAGACAGCCATCCGGAGACCGTGCAATAGGGCCTCGTATTTGGCTGCATTGTTAGAATCTGTATACAGTATTTGCAACACGTAAAAAACCGTGTCACTTGTGGGGGATGTCAAGACGATACCAGCCCCCAGTCTGGCTAATATTTTAGAGCCGCCAAGGTGCATCACCCAGTTGGAATACGCGTCGTACTCTTTAGGGAGTTCGGACTCAGTCCATTCAGCGACGAAGTCAGCCAACACCTGAGATTTAATGGGTCGGCGTGGTTTGTACGTTATTTCAAATGGTAGGAGCTCAATGGCCCATTTGGCAATCCTGCAGGTGGCGTCCCGGTTGTTTATAATATCATTGAGTGGTACTTCGGAAGCCACCGTGATTAAGCATTCTTGGAAGTAGTGTGTTAGCTTGCGGGATTCCATAAAGACCGCATATGTTATCTTCTAATAATGCGGGCCTCGGGATTTGCATGGTGTGAGGACCATCGATACGTAATATACTAGTTTATGGAGTCGGAATTTATGTCCTTCCTCTTCTCGTTCGATGATGAGCACCGCACTCACCACCTGGTGAGTTGCCAATATGTAAAGCAACATTGGTTCACCAACGTTTGGTGTGGCTAGGATGGGGCTGCTTGCTAGCAAAGTATTTATTTCCTCCAGCCCGGCTGTTGTAGCATCCGTCCACACAAAGAGTGTCAGGGTATGGGGTCCCAGCAAACCCTTAAGGTTCGAACACTGGGGTGCATGCGAAGTCTGTCCCTCCAACAAATCTACACCCTAGCTAGCTAGGATCCTGCGGACGAACTGGACGAACTCACAACATCGAAGGACACAGGTTTTATACTGGTTCGGGCCACCGTTGTGGTGTAATACCCTACTCCAGTGTGGTGGTGGTGGATTCCCTCTTGGGCTGATGATGAACAATACAAGGGAAGAACGACTTCCTGAGGTCGAGGCGTTCTTGAGCTCGGTGAGCTTGTGTGCGTGGGGTGGTCTCTCTCTAGCTCAGATCAGATCGTCCCCTCCACTGTGGTGGCTAGTCCTATTTATAGAGGCCCTGGTCCTCTTCCCAAATATCGAGCGGGAAGGGAGCCAACAATGGCGGGCTAATTTGAAGGGGTACAGCTAGTACAACCTATCCTGACAAAAGTAGTCTTCGCCTGCACAAAGTTCTGGTGGTGACGCTATTCTGGGCTTCACGGTGACCTCCGTCTTGCAGTCCATGGTCTTGCTCTTGTTGCACCAAAATGGAAACCTGTGTCTGAGGCCTCGGTACTCCGCGGCTGCCCTTGCCCCCTTGCACCAAACAGGAAACAAGGATGATGCACGCGCTGGCGCCCGCCTGGTGTCGATCGTCATGGCTCACGTCACGAGAACCTCGTGAGGTTCGCCTCGCCTTGATATCTCTGCTCCTCATGCGCTTGCCTAGCTAGGACACTCCAGAGGAGGTCTTGCATCGTCCGCCTCACGAAGCCTGGCCCCTCGCGAGGGTCTTGGGTGCTTTGTTGGTAAGGATGGGCCGTACGGCCTGCTGGCTCAGCCACGCCGCGGGCCGCAGGCAGGCAAGTCTGGGGACCCCCGTTCCCAGAACGGCGATAGTAGCCCCCGGGCCCAAGCTGCGCGTGGGCTTGACTTCGCGGCAAAGCCAAAGGTCAAGCTCGACGCGTCGCGGGCCCCAAAATCCTGCGGCCTCGATTGACGCGTGGCGGTTGATTGGACGTGGGCGTCTCCACTTCCCCCACGCTGCCTTTGAATCCGCCCGGCTATGCGGCCCCGCTTCTTGCACAGTTATTCTTCCTTCTCCGTGCTTCGCTCTTCCAATCTTCCAACCTCCCTGCTTCCTCGTCGCCTTGCTCCGCCTCCTCAATCCGACCTGCGCTCCGCCCGCTTCACCGTCATGGCACCGAAGCAAGCCGACAAGGGGAAGAAACCTCTGTCCTTGCCAACTGTGCCCCCATCCGTCGAGACGACGCTCAGCCGGCCTCGGGTGCTCAACGACGAGGCCCTGGGCAAGGTGCGCCCCATGCTCACCTCCAACTTCAACGAGTGGCGAGAGATGCCGGCCTGGCCTGTGTCTCACTCTAGCATGGCTCGGGCAGTCACCGAGATCCCGTTCTTCATTGATGCCCTCTAGGCTGGCCTGCTTCCTCCCTTCTCCGCCATCATCAATGCGGTGCTCGAGCACTACCAGATCCATATGCTTCATCTTGACCCTCAATCTGTGACCCTTCTTGCCGTCTTCGCCTTCGTGTGTGAGGCTATGGTGGGCATCACCCCCTCTGTGGCGCTCCTCCGCCACTTCTTCTCGCTACATCTCATCGGTGCCCGGTAGAGCTCAGGTTGTGTGGGCTTTCAGGCTGTGGCGGCGATGGCAGGCATGGGGATCGACTTCGTGCTTCCTTTATCCGCAAGTGAATTCCGCATGCGATGGGTGTTTTTTGATGCCGGCATGCTCAACCCTCTGCTCCAAGCTCTGGTGGGGCCTGCCATTCCAAACTCTGGCTGGGGTCACCAGAGGCTCACGAGCCCCTGCCTTGCCCCTGTCTGGGCCAAGCTGCGGTGGTTGAAGGACCTTGGTATGACTGCGCCCATGGTGGTGAGGGAGTTCGTCAGGCGTCGAGTTGCCCTGCTGCAGCGTCATTCTCACCCGATGTGGGACTTGCTCAGTAGTCGGGACAACATGTGGTTCCAGGAGGAGGGGCTTCCTCTTGCTGCGCGGCAAACTATGCTCATGGTGCTATCTGGTGTCCCTCTGCCGGACGAGATGCCTAGGAAGAGCTGCACATTGTACCGCAGCGAGAACAAGGTTACCTTTGTCGCGACCATGCCTTCCTTTGATGAGTGGGGGCTGCGCCCAATTGGCCTGGAGGGACCCGCGAGAATCCCGTCATCGTGGTCCCATTCTTCGCTGCCGGTGACGAGCTCGCCCCAGGTGATGGTGCGGGGGAGCAAGCTGCGACGGGGGCCGACTGCTTAGGTGCTGAGGAGCACGCGTCGAGCAGTGATCCAGGGGCGTCGTCCTCGGGAGCTGCGACGCCTCTCCTGAGGCGCCAATCGCTGATGAGGCGTTGCATGCGGCTCCCGAGGCCGAGGCTTCAGGGGTCTCGGGAGGTCGCAGCGAGAGAGCGCCGGGCTGCTCGCCGCGGCCGGGCTCCCCTGAAGCCATTCCTCTTGGTTCTTCTTCGGCTCCGCCGAGCTCCGACCGTCACGTCCAGCGCTTCAGCCGCCTTTGCATGGACTTCGAGGAGCTCCACAAGAGTAAGGGATCCCCTAGCGGTGGCAGCTTCTTCGGACCGTTGAAACGACGGAAGTACATCGCCATCGACGAGTAAGTACCTCTCCTTGGTGATCTTCTACGTGCCACCTTCCCTTCCTGACGATTGCCCCCTCAGGTCCTCTTCTGCTAAGGACATGAAACCTCCAGAGAAGCAGCTCCCTCTCGTCCCATCATACTCTCCAAGATCCATTGCTTCAGGCTCGGACGCTGCCCGCAGCGTGGGGTCAGCTTCGGGAGCTGGTCCATCGTCAAGGCGCCCCAAGCTTGTGCCTTCGCCGTCCTTCCTACGCGGCCTTGTTCGGAGCGCAGCGGGCGTGCCAAGGGCTTCTCCCGTGGTCATGGTTCATGGATGCCTAGCCTCGATGCTGGAGCCTCCTTCAAGCAGTGGTCCTTGTTCGGTCCGGGCCCCTCGCGAGGGTCAGCTGGCGCCTGGGGCCGCGCCAGCCCCCAGCCCCAAACCGAGAGATGGCGCGTCACTTGATGCTCCACCCGCAGCCCCCGAGGCGGAGGACAAGATGGGACGAGCGTTCGAGCTCGAGCGCGGGCATAGCATGGTCCGCCACGAGCTCTTCCAGGAGGCGATGGGCGCGATGAACTGCCTTGGTGAAGCGCTTGCCGGGGTCGACTCACATCTTGAGGCCGAAGGTCTTCGGTTGGTGGAGCAGCGGCGCAACCTGCGGGTGGCCATCAACCTTGGCCATTATCATCGCGACCTCGAGAACGCGAAGGCTGAGGCATCCCTCAAGATTGCCAATGAGGCCCGCTCGCGAGCTTTGGAGGAAGCTCGTGAGGCCGATCGCCGCCGCGAGGCTGTGGAGGAGCGCGCATGGGAGCTCCAGGCCTGGAGCGCGCCCCTTGAGTAGCAAGTCGAGGCGCGCGGGGCCACCCTTGCGTCGATGTGGGGGACGCCTGCGGAGGAAGAGGAGATCCGGCGGCGCGAGGAGGCGCTGGCCCTGGAGGCCGTGGAGAGCAGCCTCGAGGGAGCTTCAAGTCGCTCAAGCTGAAGAGGCCGTCGGGGTCCACGAGGCTGGAGTCGAAGAAGAGATCAACCGTCGGGTAGCCATGGTTCGCGTTGATCTGGAAGGCAGATATGGCTTGAGGCTGGAGCTCGCCGGAAAGGAGGGCGCGGGCAGGGCCACCGCCCTCAGGCCCATGTTGGACGAGGCCGAGAGGCACACTGAGGCCACAGCTGCCGCCCTGGTTACGACGCAAGCGGACCTGGCCTCCGCCCGCGTCGAGCTGCTTTCCCTCCAAAAGCGAATTGACGATGTCGAGGCCGTCGCTCGGCAAAACAGAGAAGAAGTGATCCAACGCCGAACACTGGAGCGCGAGCATGCCCCTATGCTTCAAGACCTTCGGAATAAGGCCAGTGCCGCCCTGGGTTATATCTGCGACGAGAACACCCCGACCCCTCACTCGAGAGACTACGCCAGCCACCTGACCTTCTTCACCGAGGTGGTGACGCGCCTGGAGGCTAAATCTGCCAGAGCTCGGCAGCTTGTGGAGGAGAGGGGTCATGGCCTGTGTCGGTGTCAAAACCGGCGGATCTCGGGTAGGGGGTCCCGAACTGTGCGCCTAAGGCGGATGGTAACATGAGGCAGGGAACATGATGTTTTACCCAGGTTCGGGCCCTCTTGATGGAGGTAAAACCCTACGTCCTGCTTGATTTATTCTTGATGATATGAGTATTACAAGAGTTGATCTACCACGAGATCGGAGAGGTTAAACCCTAGAAGCTAGCCTATGGTATGATTGTATGTTGTCCTACGGACTAAAACCCTCCGGTTTATATAGACACCGGAGAGGGCTAGGGTTACACAAGGTCGGTTACAAAGGAGGAGATATACATATCCGTATTGCCTAGCTTGCCTTCCACGCCAAGTAGAGTCCCATCCGGACACGAGACGAAGTCTTCAATCTTGTATCTTCATAGTCCAACAGTCCGGCCAAAGGATACAGTCCGGCTGTCCGGAGACCCCCTAATCCAGGACTCCCTCAGTAGCCCCTGAACCAGGCTTCAATGACGATGAGTCCGGCGCGGAGTGTTGTCTTTGGCATTGCAAGGCGGGTTCTTCTCCAATTTTCGAGTGTTCGTAAGCAGTGTCCGGCCTCATAAATGTTAGACCTCTTGGCTTCTGTGCCCATAAGGGCTATCTCCTACGCGTCAAAGGAATACGAGGTGCCAGGGCGTTTTTACATTCGCCCCCCTAGCCAGGTAGATAAATTGTCTATTAAAGGGATGGGGATTCTTAAATCCGATCCATACCATCCTCCCCCCCAGCGAGAATCCATCAGAGCATGTTTCAGAAAGATCCATTCCAGCATGGCCGACCTCCGCAGCTCCTCCTCCCGCCCCCGTAGCCCTAAGACCGGTGATTGGGAGAGGTGTTTAGTCCCACACAGTTGATTGGTCGAATTGCAGACCAAGGGATTTCTCCCTCCGGCGTATATGGTGCCCGTCCGAGCTGGGCTCGCCACCTACAATGGCGGGGAGCAAGCGGAGAGCTTCCCCAGCCCCTCTACGGGGGAGCGGGTATGCCTTGTCCCCTATCTATTGAAGGGACTCGGATTTCCAATTCATCCATTCCTTCGCGGGCTCCTGGAGTTCTATGGCCTCCAATTACACAATTTCACCCCTGCCTCCATTCTACATATCACCGGCTATGTTGCTCTCTACGAGTTGTTCCTGGGCTGCGAGGCTCGCTTCGAGCTGTGGAAAAGGCTATTTTGCCTCGTCCCTCGAACACAAAGGGATCAGTTTATCAAGTAAGCGGAGCAAAAATATGGCGCATCGCCGGTACCGGACACCTGTCCAGTACCCCGAAGAAGTCGTCCGAAGACTGGCCTTAGGAATGGTTTTATATGGAGGACCTTCCCCTTCCGGACCCTATTCGGCGGGGTCTTCCTGAGTTCGGCAATGCCCCTCTGAAGAAACGCTGAAGTTGGCGCCCACAGAGCCCCCAGGTGGAAGACAATGGAGAAGTCCTCTACCTGATGAACCGGATTAAAGCACTGGCTCAATCAGGATTGACAGTAGTCGAAGTTATGTCGATTTGCATAATGCGGGGAGTGCAACCACTTCAATATCGTGGGCACCCCTTGTGGTGCTTTAACGGGGCGGATGATGCCACCCGCTGCGGGCGTAATGGTTCGGATAATGTTGCCGCTTTAGCAAAAATTCTGTCCGAATTGTTCAAGGGAGAGGAAGAGGAGTTCATCCGCATCAAGCCACGGGACGGATTCTCCATGTACAATCCTCCAAGCTGGGTAAGTTATATCTCCTTACTCCCATTTTCCCCGCATTATTTGTCGTAAATATTCACCTTGCCACTTTGCGGCAGGAACTGCGAAAAGCGATAAAGGAGGTCAGCAGCCCGTCTCCACAACTTGAGGACCCTGACCGGGCCCTCGACTCCGGACTTGAAGAAGATCCGGTTATATTCGTGGAGCTGATAGACCGGCAGTTCTATCAGTTAAGCTGTGATGATGCCATGGTGGCCATTACGGCCGACTATCCCGGACTGCTTCCTGCATCGCACGTAAGAAACCCAAAAAATCCCAACTCCAAAAACTAGGATCCCGTTTTAGACACTTCACCTACCATATACATATGGCATTTTTACAGGGAAGGCATTCGGGACGCCCTGCCAAACCCGCAGCAACTCGCCAACAAGAGGCACCGAGGCCAGGCAGGCCAAAAAGGAAGGCGGTCAGGACGGAGACGCCGGCGCAAAGGTATAACAAAAACCCCTCTCCATGGTTGTCGTCTCTCTCGAAATGTAATGATGCCCGTGTTCCTTTAACAGAAAAAACGCTCGTCAGAATATGTCCGGCGATGTTACTAATCACGCTTCCACCAGTCGAGCGCCAGGACCGGACATAGAGGTGGAAGCTGATATGGGCCGGGAGCCAGATAATCCCCCTACAGAGGATGCGGATAGATTATCCGCTACAAACTCAGAAGTGGAAAGCGCCATGAATCATAGGCGCCGCCGGGCCATACTCCGTGACGCTTGTTTCTCACCAGAGGCATTTGACGCCTTCAATTCTAGAGAGGCATACCTCAGTGCTGCTCAAGATGGTCTAGCGAGAGCCACGAATCAGTATGTAAAGGATGTACGGGTAAGTAAATCTGACGATTTATATGTATTAGTAGCCCCGGAGACATGAAACAGTTAGCAGAACTGATTTAATGATCAACTTTATTGTGCAGGTTCTTACAGAGAAGAATAATAGGCTATCACAGGAGCTAGAGGAATGCAAGACCCAACTGCGGGCCGCTGTTGCCGCATTGCAGGAACCGAAAAAGTCACCCGCTGGTAACATTTACTTCAAGGAATGATGGTTACCATATAGTGTACAACGTGGCTGCAGATCTAGCAATAGATGTTGCAGATGAATCCGGAGAAAATTCGGAGGACCAGCATGTCGTGCGACAGCTAGAGGCTGGCAAAAGCGTGCTAACTGAGGTTAGGCGGGAGAAAACAATCACCAAGATGCCAATATCAAGCTGAGCATGGAACTAAAAGACGTTCGAGCCCAGCTTGCAGACTCCGAGAAGGAGAATAAGCGGCTTCGGCGCAGCATTTTCAGTAAGTGCTTGAACGAATCCTTTTGAAGGAGTTCGGCGAAGAAGCCGACTGACAGCGTTATATCTATAGGTATGCTGACGGGTCGTCCCGCGGAGGAAATGCCCGGGTCTACGGGTGATCTTCTATCCGAGCTCTCACATCTGCACGAACAAGTTCGGCAGGTGATGCAAGGTGTTGCCCAGGCCTTGTGGCCATCCGTCTCCCTGCCAGAGGGTGTTGCAGAGCTTGCGGAGAAGCTCAATGGAGCATGGAGGTGCTTCCAATTATGCAAGATGTTGGCCTGCTGACAAGGTGCCAGAGAAGCCTGGGCCATGGTGAAGATGCGGTATACCAAGGCTGACCCAAATCACATGGCCGAGGTCGGGCCTGTGGGGCCCGACGGAAACAAGATCCCCGTTAGCTTAGTTTATGGGCAAGTAGAATTATCCGCAAAGTATTCCCAACAGGATTGTAGGCTAGACCGCCTATTGGATGGTATAGAAGAGAAATTTAGTCAGTCTGCCTGACTATGTAATTAAAATGACATGTATAATGCCTTCTAGCCGGATTGTAGATCATTTGTCTTGGCGGACCTTTTCGCTTCAACCTCGGGACCCAATAGTCCGGAGTGTATCCGAATACCCGCTCAGTTATATAAGAACCGGGGTATGCGTGGATAGCAGGCGTAGGGGTCATTAGTGCTTGAACGGACAAGTGCCCAACTAGTTATGTTATATTACATGGGTTGTAAGAAACACCTTCTAGGGATAATAGTTCCTTTAAGGGTTCCTTTCCCTGGGTATGCATGCCCCAAAGTGCATGTCCGGACTGCGATAAGAAACGCAGGAAAAAAACATCCGGGGGCAGATATGGAAAATAAAAAATCATCTTTTGTTCACCGACCGAATATTCCCTTAAGAACGCTAGCTTTCGGCTTCACCCAGTGTGAGGTACACATCTGGCTGACCCAGCAGTAACAATCGCAGAGGTGCTCCCCTTATGCCCTAGCCGAATTAACGGGAACGTAGAGCATAAATACAAGAGCCAGGCAACCCAACTTGGCCAAAACTTAAGTCATATCGACGCATATAATGACGAAAAAAGGTACATGCGGAAGCATAACACATGTGCGGGGCATGAGGCCCAGATAAATAATTAAGCTTCTGTGAAAGAAGACCCCAGGTATGATGAGCGCATCTATTGTGTGCAAGCGAGGCACAAGTTGGCCCTTGAAGGCCTAGAGAAAGAATAAAAGAAAGAAAGAAAAACAAGACATATAATGTATATGCAAAAAAATGGAGAGAGGAAGGAGACAAACATAGAGTCCGACGCTAGGCGTAGAATCTTCGGAGCCTGGCCGCGTTCCATGGGTTCGGCTCGAGTTGATTAGTCGATGCATCCCGCAGTCGATATGCTCCATCGGTCAGAACTTGGTCAATAATGAAGGGACCTTCCCATTTGGGCTCGAGCTTGTTCTTTTTCTTATCCGGCAGGCGTAGAACTAGTTCGCCAACGTTATAAGTTTTGGCCCATACTTCCCTGCTTTGGTATCTGCGAGCCTGTTGCTGATAAAATGCAGAACAGGCTTTTGCTACGGCGCGCTCCTCCTCCAGGGTGTCCAGACTGTCATGCCGATCGAGCTCGGCTTGTCTTTCTTCGTACATGCGCACCCGAGGTGAGTCATGAATTATGTCGCAGGGCAAGACTGCCTCTGCGCCGTACACCATAAAGAAGGGTGTATATCCGGTACTACGGTTCGGCGTGGTCCGCAGCCCCCAGAGTATGGAGTCGAGATCCTATACCCAGTGCGTGTTAGACTCCGTTAAGGAATGCACTAATCTGGCTTTGATGCCGCTCATTATAAGACCATTTGCTCGCTCAACTTGGCCGTTGGTTTGTGGGTGATAGACTGAAGCATAATCGAGCTTGATGCCCATTTTGCTGCACCAGAGTTTTACCTCATCGGCAGTGAAGTTCGTGCCGTTGTCAGTGATGATGCTGTGGGGGACGCCATAACGGTGTACGACCCCGGATATGAAGTCTATCACCGGTCTGGATTCGGCTATTTTAACAGGTTTGGCCTCTATCCATTTGGTGAATTTATCCACCATGACTAGTAAGTATTTTTTCTTGTGGGTTCCCCCTTTAAGGGGTCCAACCATGTCAAGCCCCCAGACCACGAAGGGCCGTGTAATGGGGATTGTTTGGAGGGCGGTGGGTGGCATGTGGCTTTGATTTGCAAAGAGCTGGAAACCGGCACAACGTTGGACCAAGTCATGTGCATCTGCCCGGGCCGTTGGCCAATAGAATCCTGCACGGAAGGCCTTGCTTACATGAGCCGAGGCTGCGGCGTGGTGACCGCCGAGTCCGGCGTGAATTTTTGCCAAAAGGTTCCGCCCTTCCTTTTCGGAGATGCACCTTTGAAGGACTCCGATAGTGCTTTTTTTATACAATTCTCCCTCATGGACCCTATAGGCTTTAGATCGCCGCACAATGCAGCGTGCCTCGTTTTGGTCCTCTGGAAGTTCCTGCCTAGTTAGGTAGGCCAAGAATGGTTCTGTCCATGGTGCTATGATGGCCATTATTATGTGGGCTGAAGGTGTTATTTCGGTGGCGGAGCCTCCGATTGTGTTAGAGTGTTCGGTATCGGGTATTTTGGCCGGGTCCGGACTATTGTTACTGGTGTCCCCTTCCCATACTACGGATGGCTTGAACAGCATCTCCAAAAAATATGTTGGGGGGGACCGCATCACGTTTGTGCCGATGTGGGCGAGGATATCCGCCACCTGATTGTTTTCCCGAGCCACATGGTGAAATTCGAGCCCCTCGAACCGAGTTGACATTTTTCGGATGGCATTTCGGTAGGCCGCCATTTTCGGATCCTTGGCGTCAAAGTCGGCATTTATTTGCGATATTGCGAGGTCTGAATCCCCACGCACCTCCAGGCGTTGAATACCCATGGAGACTGCCATCCGAAGACCATGCAACAGAGCTTCGTATTCGGCTGCGTTGTTGGAGTCTGTATACAATATTTGCAGTACATACTGAATGGTATCTCCGGTTGGGGACGTCAGGACGACGCCAGCCCCTAGACCCGCCAGCATTTTAGAACCATCGAAGTGCATGATCCAATTGGAGTATGTGCCATACTCTTTAGGGAGTTCGGCCTCCGTCCATTCGGCGACAAAGTCGGCCAGTACTTGCGGCTTAATGGCTTGTCGAGGTTTGTATGTTATGTCAAACAGGAGGAGCTCAATGGCCCATTTAGCAATCCGGCCCGTAGCATCGCGGTTGTTTAAAATATCATTAAGAGGCACTTCTGAGGCTACTGTAATTGAACACTCTTGAAAGTAGGGTTGCAGCTTCTGGGATGCCATGAATAATGCATAGGCTATCTTTTCATAATGTGGGTACCGTGATTTGCATGGAGTGAGGATAGTGGATACATAGTATACCGGCTTTTGAAGAGGGAATTTATATCCGTCAGCTTCTCGTTCGACGACGAGCACTACACTTACAACTTGATGAGTTGCAGAAATGTACAACAGCATTGGTTCGCCGATGTTTGGCGCAGCCAGGATTAGGTTGGTTGCCAAAATGGCCTTTATTTCTTCCAATCCGGCTGTGGCAGCATCCATCCACTCGAAGTGTTCAGTGCGCCGAAGGAGGTGATAAAGGGGTAAAGCCTTTTCTCCTAAGCGGGAGATAAAGCGGCTTAGAGCCGCCACACATCCAGTTAACTTTTGGATTTGTTTGAGGTCTGTTGGGGTAACCAACTGTGACAAAGCTCGGATTTTGGCCGGATTAGCTTCAATACCTCAACTGGAGACAATAAAACCCAGGAGCTTTCCAGCTGGTACGCCAAAAACGCATTTTTCCCGATTGAGCTTGATGTCGTATGTTCGGAGGTTGTCGAATGTGAGCCTCAAGTCGTCTATCAAAGAGTCGACGTGTTTGGTTTTGACGACCACATCGTCTATGTATGCCTCTATTGTTTTGCCGATTTGTTTCTCCAGACATGTCTAAATCATGCGCTGATATGTTGCGCCGGCGTTTTCGAGCCCAAAAGGCATTGTGTTGAAACAGAAGGGACCGTATGGTGTGATGAATGCCGTTGCGTCTTGGTCAGACTCCGCCATCTTGATTTGGTGGTAACCGGAGTATGTGTCAAGGAAACACAATGACTCGTGTCCTGTGGTAGCATCAATAATCTGATCGATGCGGGGGAGGGGGAAGGGATCATTTGGGCAATCTTTATTGAGGTCCTTGAAATCGACACAAAGGCGCCAGGATTTATCCTTTTTTGGTACCATCACCAGGTTTGCTAGCCAGTCCGGGTGTTTTATTTCTCTGGTGAATCCGGCCTCCAATAACTTGGCTAGTTCCTCTCCCATGGCATGTCTCTTAGGTTCAGAGAAACGCCGAAGAGCTTGCTTGACCGGCTTGAATCCCTTTAGGATATTGAGGCTATGCTTGGCCGGCCTGCGTGGGATTCTTGGCATGTCTGAGGGATGCCAGGCGAATATGTCCTAATTCTCGCGCAGGAACTCTCGTAGTGCGGCGTCCACGGCGGGGTTTAACTGTGCCCCGATGGAGGCTGTTTTTGCAGGGTCCATTGGGTGGACTTGGAATTTGACTATCTCATCCGTTGGTTTAAAAGAGGTAGACTTGGATCTCTTCTCGAGGATCACGTCTTCCCTGTCCACTTTGGAGCGTAGCGTGGTTAATTCCTCGGCCGAGAGGGCTTCGGATAATGCCTCAAGGGCCAGTGCGGTTGTTTTTTTTTGTCACAAAGTGCTGTGTCCAGATCACTGGCGAGGGTGATGATTCTGTTGGGCCCGGGCATTTTGAGATTCATGTACCTATAATGGGGTAAGGCTTGGAAGATCGTGAACGCCTCACGTCCTAAGAGGGCGTGGTTTCCGGACCTGAACAGGGCCACTTGAAATGTAATTTCTTCGGACCTATAGTTCTCCGGCGTACCGAATACCACATCTAGTGTGGTTTTCCCAGCGCATCGTGCCTCCCAATTGGGTATGATTCCCCTGTAGGTTGTGCTACTTTGCTCAATGCGGTTCCAGTCTATTTCCATTTTTTTAAGAGTTTCCTCATAGATGAGGTTCAATCCACTGCCGCCGTCCATGAGTACTTTGGTGAGTCGAAAGCCGTCCGTAATTGGACTGAGGACCAGTGCGGCTGGTGCTCGGGCTGTTCGGAATTTAGGTTCGTCACTGGCATTGAAGGTAATAGCCGTGTCACTCCATGGATTTATTGCTGCTACGTGGCAGATTTTGGCCATGCCGCGGAGTGTTCGCTTGCGCCTATTATTTGACGCGAAGGTCTCAAAGATTGTTAACACCGTATTGTTATCCACGGAATGGTGCTCTGTGGCGTTCGGGATAAGAATATCCTCACCACTTTTGGCCACCTCCCGGAGTATCCAACATGCTCTAAGGCTGTGCGTTGGTATTGTATCCGCTGTACTATGAATTTTGCAGGGTCCGTTAAGCCATCCCTCCAGTACGGTTCCATGCCCTGTAGAGGGTTTTTGTTTCTCTGCAACTATCTCGGGTGTCTTATGATAGTGCACCCTTTTACTTCGGACTGGGTGTATATTCGGAACCGGATTATCACAAAATTTCATTTTGCTTTTCCAGGCGCTTTTCCATCGCACAGTACTTTCGTACTATGGACGCCAAGTCAGCGAAAGGTGATATGTCACGGCGATTTAAGGCATTAAGGATTCCCTTGTCCGCGCAATTATTGCAGAAAAGTGAGATTGCATCTTCCTCGCGACAGTGCTTAACCTTGTTCATCACAAGGAGGAATCTAGCCTAATAATGATGTACTGTTTCATGGGGCTCTTGCCTGATGTGGGAAAGATCGTTTATGTCTGTGTGGGTGGGTGTATTTGAGTCTGAACCCCTACCCGATCTGAGACCCAGGGGCCGAGGAGTTTCCAATCTTGGAAGTTCGGGTTCCGGAGTGCTTCCCGATAAGTCTGGCCCGCTGCCTGATTCTAGGTTCAGGGCTTGGGTGATGTCCTCCCGTAAGCAGGTATCCGGCTCAGAGAGCTCAGGAATCCGGACATAGTTAGTTCTCAAAATAGAGGAAGAGTTGCCGAATTGTTCCTCCACCGCCGCAATGTGATGGGTGACCGATGGAGAGTTAATCTCCCTTTGATCGGGTTTAAGCCCAATCTGATCATTGTCCGTAGCGACCCCCAAGGCGGCGATGAGATCCAAGAGTTCGTTTAGGGAAGAGAGCTCCATTGGATCCATCTGCTCGGCGAATTCTGAGCCGACATGGAGGCTGTTTTTGATGACCCGAGAAGTCATCGTCAGTGCAGCAGCCGAACAGGCAGTCATGACGAAACTGCCTAGCCAGAGAGTTTGGCCGACAGCCAGAGCTCCCCCAGCGGTAATGTTGTTTTTAACAACGAGATGAGGCATCCTTCCTTATGGCGACGTCACCGAGGAACTCTTAATGAAAGCACCAATGTCAGTGTTAAAACCGGCAGATCTCGGGTAGGGGGTCCCGAACTGTGTGCCTAAGGCGGATGGTAACAGGAGGCAGGGAACACGATGTTTTACCCAGGTTCAGTCCCTCTTGATGGAGGTAAAACCCTACATCCTGCTTGATTTATTCTTGATGATATGAGTGTTACAAGAATTGATCTACCACGAGATCGGAGAGGCTAAACCCTAGAAGCTAGCCTATGGTATGATTGTATGTTGTCCTACGGACTAAAACCCTCCGGTTTATATAGACAACGGAGGGGGCTAGGGTTACACAAGGTCAGTTACAAAGGAGGAGATATACCTATCCGTATTGCCTAGCTTGCCTTCCACGCCAAGTAGAGTCCCATCCGGACACGAGACGAAGTCTTCATTCTTGTATCCTCATAGTCCAACAGTCCGGCCAAAGGATGCAGTCCGACTATCCGGAGACCCCCTAAGCAGGACTCCCACAGCCTACTTCAGCGCGCCTTCTCCCGTGTCTTCAGCCACCTCCTGAACATCGAACCCAACTTCGACTTTGATGCCGCCATTGCTCCTGTGCCCATTGCCGTCCGGGGCGACATGGCGCGTTGGGTAGAGGATCATGTCGACGCGTTGGTCAGGGCCTTCACCTCGGAGAACGATGGGGTGGTGGTCGTCGCAGACGAAGGTGACGTGGTCAATGACGGCGATGGGGGCGTTGCCGATGGGGGCGTCGCCGATGGCGGCCACGATTCCGACGAAGGTGATGGCAATGCGAGCGACGTGTCCCTGGATGATGCTGCAAGCGATATCTCTGGGTGATCCCATATTCTCCTGTTGTTTTATTCTGCACGCAAAACCTGGGTGTGGCCCTTGGAAAACTTAAGATAGCATTTTGAGAGGGGGGCCCCTCGTGTAAGAAAATCACAGTTTTTACTTTCCTATGCGATGTGGGTATGTGTCCTCATGAGCTCGTGAAGCTGGGGCTGAGTTTCCAGACATGGATTACCTTAGCCAGCGCCTGCTTAGGGCTGGGTCGTGAGGCGACGAGTTCCTGAGAATCCTGTGGAGCCTGTCGCCCTGTATGAATGGGGTCCCGGAAAGGGTGAGCACCAGGCGTAGTGCTAGCGCGTGCTCTGCGCAGACTAGCTCGCGAGGAGCTTTGCGAGGGAGAGGCGACGGATGTGAGTCCCAAAACAAACAAGATCCATAAGGCGAAAAACGGCTCGAACGAGAAAAGGCACCCCCTGCGCGCAACGATAAAAAATCAGCTTCAACTTAAATCCAGAATCAGAAAGCAAAGCCACAGAAAGAGAGATCCAAAGCAAAAGACCGCTTCCGGCACCTAGTCTAGTCTTCGGGTCTTCAAGTCTTCTCACCAGCGCGGAGCTAAGTGCTGTCCACTAGGTGTGGGAGGGAGCCCCAGGGCCTGAGGCCGGCGCTCCTGAGACTCCGGGGCGTGTACAGCCCCAACTTATTGTTATGTGAGAGTGTCACGGGCGACGAGCTTCACAGGCACCGGGCCTTCTTCACAGGTACTGGCCTTGCTTCATATCGCCACACGAGGGCCCCGCCTTGCGCCACTCTTGACCTCCTTTGAGCCGGCCGGAGACCAGGACGGCACAAAGGAGGGAAAGAGGATGCCGACGGTTCCCTCGGCGACCACGGGTCCTCTGCCGGAGGAAGGGTCATTGAAGCCACCCCAGCAGAGGGCCTACCTCCGGGTGTCCCTGGTTTCGCGTGCCTTGGGGAGGGGCCTTGCTTCTGGCTCCCTCTTGGCGGCCCCCAGCGTGTCTCCCTTGTTGAGACGCGTGCCGCCGTGCCGGGGTCGTCGATCGGTGCTGCAACCTGATTCAATGGTAGCCCATGGTTAGCATGAGCCTGTTCCTGAGAGGTTAGCATAAGCCAACTCCTAGCGCCCCTTCTCCCCAGTCTTCTCCAACGAATGAGCCGATGTCGTCCTCTACTGCGTACCCTTGGTCCATCATGCGGGGCACGTAGGCTTCCGTCACCCCGAACACCTCACCGTGGTGCCCCACACTCCATGTTGCTCCGCCCATGATGGCGTCCTGGGGATGATAATACGACATCCGGTTGGGGCCATGGGGGTGATGCTTGCACTCGTGCTTCTCGAGGGCGACATGGGGGGATTGGAGCCCCCTATGCCGCCAGTCGTGCTGGTGTTGGCGAAGCCCCCGGGCGTAGTCGACGGCGCGCAGATGTTGTGAGGCTCGCCGCACAACCTTGCATTGGCCTGGGGGGAGTCGATAGCTGAAGGGTGGCACTTTCGATGCCGCTGCGTCCAGCAGCTTACCAACACGCTCAAGCTGCGTGTCCCGGCCGCTCTCCATTAGCCTACTTCGTAGCAGCTCCCTTGCCACTATGAGTGCCGCCCGCATGTTCGCTTGCCCCCGTCGTGAGTGTGGCGCCGTTGCAACGACGTGACTTGCTTCTCTCGCTGAGGCTCATGCTTGCCGCGGGTGAGGGTGGATGATGCCTGGCCGCGCTGTCCACGCCCGACAGAGCGCGATGACACCCGCGCTGCCTGGGGTGCGGGGTCGAGATCTTCATGGGAAGGCGTCGCCGTCCGGGCCGGCCAGGCTGCCCAACAGTCGGATCCGGCTCTTGGGTCGCCAGACATCGTAGCCGGTGAACATCGGAGAGCTGATTTGCGGAGAAAAGGCTCTGGCGCACCCCTACCTGGCGCGCCAAATGTCGGGTATGGAGTCTCGGCAAACCCTTAAGGTTCAAACACTGGGGTGTGCGCAAAGTCTGTCCCACCAACCGATCTACGCCCTAGCTCGCTAGGATCCTGCGGACGAACTCGACGAACTCACAACACAAAAGGACACGGGGTTTATACTAGTTCGGGCCACCGTTGTGGTGTAATACCCTACTCCAGTGTGGTGGTGGTGGATTGCCTCTTGGGCTGATGATGAACAATACAAGGGAAGAACGGCCTCCTGAGGTCGAGGCGTTCTTGAGCTCGGTGAGCTTGTGTGTGTGGGGTGGTCTCTCTCAAGCTCAGATCAGATCGTCCCCTCCACTATGGTGGCTAGTCCTATTTAGAGAGGCCCTGGTCCTCTTCCCAAATATCGAGCGGGAAGGGAGCCAACAATGGTAGGCTAATTTGAAGGGGGGCAGCTAGTACAACCTATCCTGACAAAAGGAGTCTTCGCCTGCACAAAGTTCTGGTGGTGACGCTGTTCTGGGCTTCAGGGTGACCTCCGTCTTGCAGTCCATGGTCTTGGTCTTGTTGCACCGAAATGGAAACCTTTGTCTGAGGCCTCGGTACTCCGCAGCTGCGCTTGCCCCCTTGCACCAAAGAGGAAACAAGGATGTTGCACGCGCTGGCGCCCGCCTAGCGCCCGCCTCGTGTCGATCATCACGGCTCACGTCACGAGAACCTCATGAGGTTCGCCTCGCCTTGATATCTCCGCTCCTCGTGAGCTTTCCTAGCTAGGCCACTCCAGAGGAGGTCTTGCATCGTCCTCCTCGCGAGGCTTGGCCCCTCGCGAGGGTCTTGGGTGCTTTGTTGGTGAGGATGGGCCGTACGGCCTACTGGCTCAGCCACACCGCGGGCCGCAGGAAGGCAAGTCGGAGCAGGAGATACAGTGGCAATGCCTTTTCTCCTAATCTAGAGATAAAGTGGCTCAAGGCTGCCATGCAACCGGCTAGTTTTTCGACCTGCTTGAGGTCGATTGGTGTTGCCAATTGTTACAAGGCTCGAATTTTGGCTGGGTTTGCTTCGATTCCCCTATTGGAGACAATAAACCCGAGTAGTTTGCCAGTGAGAATGCCGAAAACGCACTTTTCCGGATTGAGCCTTATGTCATATGTTCGGAGGTTGTCGAATGTGAGGCGTAAGTCATCCACCAATGATTCAACATGCTTGGTTTTATGACTACATCATCTACATATGCCTCCATAGTATTGTCGATTTGTTTTCCAGGCACATTTGAATCATGCGTTGGTAAGTGGCGCCGGCGTTTTTGAGCCCGAAAGGCATAGTGTTGAAGCAGAAAGTCCCATACGGGGTGATGAATTCCGTTGCGACTTGGTCATATTACTTCACCTTAATTTGATGGTATCTGGAGTATGTGTCGAGGAAACACTGTGAATCATGTCCTGCGGTTGCGTCGATAATCTGGTCAATGCAAGGTAGTGGGAAGGGGTCCTTAGGGCAGGCCTTGTTAAGGTCTTTGAAATTGACACATAGGCACCAAGATTTATCCTTCTTTGGTACCATGATCAGGTTTGCTAGCCAGTCTGGATGTTTGATCTCTTTGATAAACCCGACTTCGAGTAGTTTCGCCAGCTCCTCCCCCATAGCCTGTCGTTTGGGTTCAGAAAATCACCGGAGTGTTTTCTTGACCGGCTTGTATCCCTTCAGTATATTGAGACTATGTTCGGCTAGGGCACGTGGGATTCCTGGCATATCTGAGGGGTGCCAGGCGAAGATGTCCCAATTCGCACGCAAAAACATGCGTAATGCGGCGTCGACTGTCGGGTCCAGTTGCGCCCCAATGGAAGCTATTTTCTTGGGATCCGTTGGGTGGACTTGAAATTTGACTATCTCGCCAGCTGGCTTGAACGAGGTGGATTTGGGCCTTTTGTCAAGAATTACGTCATCCCTCTCCACTGTGGAATGTAGTGCGGTGAGTTCCTCGGCTGCTAGAGCTTCGGACAATGCCTCAAGGGCCAGGGATGTGGTTTTATTTTCGGCGCAGAGTGCGATGTCCGGATCACTAGAGATAGTGATAACACCATTAGGCCCAGGCATTTTGAGCTTCATATACCCGTAATGAGGTATAGCTCGAAAGTGTGTGAATGCATCTCGCCCTAACAGGACATGATATCCGTTGTTAAAAGGAGCCACCTAGAAGATTATCTCTTCGGACCTATAGTTATCTGGTGTGCCGAATACCACATCTAGCTTCATTTTCCCCGAGCAACTTGCTTCCTTGCTAGGAATGATTCCCCTAAAGGATGTATTGCTCTGCTCAATGCGACTTCTGTCCATTTGCATTTTATTGAGCGTGTCCTCGTAGATGAGGTTCATTCCGCTGCCACCGTCCATTAGCACTTTAGTGAGCCAAAAACCGTCCACAATTGGGTTGAGGACCAGGGCGCTGGTGTCCGGACTGAGCGGGATCCTGGTTCGTCATTGGCATTAAAAGTAATTGTCGTATCATTCCTAGGGTTTATTGCTACTACATGGCAGACTTCGGCAAGGTCGTGAAGCTCCCGTTTGCACCGTTTATTTGATGAGAAGGTCTCGAAGACTGTGAGTACTTTGGGATCGTGTTCTGAAGAGTACTTTTCTGGTGTAGTGTTGGTGAGGATGCCCTCACCGCTCTTGGCCACCTGCCGGAGTATCCAACATGCCCGTAGGCAGTGAGTTGGTTTAGTATTCAGCGTCTTATGTATTTGGCAGGGCCTGTCGAGCCATTCTTCGAAGACAGTTCTGTGTCCCGTAAAGTACTTGAATTTCTTGTCCACGGGATGATGATTAGGTGCCCTGTGAGGGTGCACCCTTTTTGCCCGTCCAGGGGATGGCTTAAAGGTCTGTGGTTCCCAGCGGGCAGTCTGAGTTTTCTAGGCACTTTCCATTGCGCAGTACTTCTATACTATGCGTGTCAAATCTGCAAAGTGAAGGACACAACGGCGGTTGAGGGCATTAAGGATTCCCTCTTCCGTACAATTGTTGTGAAATACTGAAATTGCGTCATTGTCACGGTAGTCCTTTATATTATTTTTAACAAGGAGGAATCTAGCCCAAAAGTGGTGGACTGTTTCCCGAGGCTGCTTCCGCACATACATTAGGTCGCATATGTCCGAAGAGCCGGAGTTTCTTGGAGAATATTGCTTGTGGTGGGTGGGCGGGTTCAAATTCGCACCTTGGCCCACCGTGGAGTCCGGAGCTAGAAGAATTTCCGAGGTTACTAGTCTAGGATCCGGAGTGTCCGGGGAATTCTCAGGCTTAACGCCCGATTTTGTGTTCGTAGGACAGGGAGTGTCCTCTCAAGGGTGGTATCTAGTTCTCCAGGTTCAGAAATCCAAAAATAGTGTGTTCTCAGCATAGGAGAGGAGTTATTGTCAGCCTGTTCCTCAACAACCGCTACCTGATGAGTGACCGGTGGAGATTTAATCTCTCTCTAATCGGGTTTAAGCCCAATCCGATCATAGTCAGTTGAAACTCCCAGGACAGCGATGCGATCTAGCAGTTCGTTCAAAGACGATAGATCTGCTGGATCCATCTTGTTGGAATACTCGGGGCTAAAGCGAAGGGGATTTTCGGCGACTTGGGGGGTTTCCGTTGGCTTAATGGCCGGACGGGCACCCATAGTGAGGTCGCCGAGCCGGAGGGTTTACCCTAGAATTAGGGCTTCTTCATAGGTGATACTGTCATTGATGACAAGGCGAGCCATCGGTCCTTCAGTTGACGCTTCGGAGGAACTCTCAATTAAAGCACCAATGTCGGTGTCAAAACAGGCAGATCTTGGGTACGGGGTCCCGAACTGTGCGTCTAAGGATCGATGGTAATAGGAGACAAAGGACACGATGTTTACCCAGGTTCGGGCCCTCTTGATGGAGGTAATACGCTACGTCGTGCTTGATTGACTTTGATGAGTATAGGGGTTACAAGAGTTGATCTACCACGAGATCGTGATGGCTAAACCCTAGATGTCTAGCCTATGTGATTATGATTACCTCTACGGACTAAACCCTCTGGTTCATATAGACACCAGAGGGGGCTAGGGTTGTACAGGGTCAGTTTACAGAGAAAGGAATATTCATATCCGCACGCCAAGCTTGCCTTCCATACAAAGGAGAGTCACATTCAGACATGGGGGAAAGTCTTCTATCATGTGTCTTCACGGCCCATTAGTCTGGCCCATGTTGCATAGCCCGGACGCCCGAGGACCCTGTAATCCAGGACTCCCTCACCCCCTTTAGGCAGGAGGCCGAATATGAGAAGGAAGAGGGGGTTCAGCCCCCCCTTTCCTTCCTCTCTTCCATCTTCCCTTTTCCCCCTTCCGGTAATAAGAGGAAGGGGGGGGCAAATTGTTATAGGACCCCAAGTAGGATTCCTCCTACTTGGGGTCCCCCATGGCTGCTCCCCTCGACCTCCCACCTATATATACGCGGGGAGGGGGCGCCTAGAACACATACCAACAATTGTTAGCCGTGTGCGGTGCCCCCTCCACAGTTTACGCCCCGCTCATATACTCGTATTGCTTAGGCGAAGCCCTACACGGATCACTTCACCATCACCGTCACCACGCCACTGTGATGACGGAACTCATCTACTTCCTCGATAATTTCCTGGATCAAGAGTTCGAGGGGCATCATCGAGCTGAACGTGTGCAGAACTCGGAGGTATCGTACGTTCGACGCTTGATCGGTCGGAACAAGAAGAAGTTCGACTACATCAATCGCATTGTCAAACACTTCCACTTCCGGTCTACGAGGGTACATAGACACACTCTCCCCCTCTCCTTGCTATGCATCTCCTAGATAGATCTTGCATGAGCATAGGAATTTTTTTGAAATTGCATGCTACATTTCCCAACAGTGGTATCAGAGCCAGGTCTATGCATAGATGATATGTGCGAGTAGAACACAAAGAGTTGTGGGCGGTGATCGTCATACTACTTACCAGCAATGTATTATTTTGATTCGGCGGTATTGTTGGATGAAGCGGCCCGGAACAACCTTACATGACCACGTTCATGAGACCGCTTCCACTGACAAACATGCAACTAGTTTTGCATAAAGGTGGCTGGTGGGTGTCTATTTCTCCAACTTTAGTTGAATCGAATTTGACTACGATCGGTCCTTGTTGAAGGTTAAACCAGCAAACTTGTTAAATCACCGTTGTGGTTTTGATGCCTAGGTGTCACATCCCTAGTCTGGTATGACTTAGACTAGCTAGCCATTTGTGCATCATATTTAAATATTATTTAAATTTGAAATGAGGATTGGTGGAACCCTCAGAATCATTTTTGAAAATGACCCAAATAAAAATTTCTCCAAAAGGGTCCAAGAAAATGCTCATGTTGCCCTCTGAAAATATTGGACAGAGACAAAAATCAAACCAATATTTTTAGGAGCTCATGGATATTTAATTTTGGCCATTTGGATTAATCCGATAATTATTTGCTTTGGATATATATTGTTATATATATGAAATATGGTCCAAAAATTATGCCACCTGTTGGGGAGCTCTGGAATAATATATCTAGCTCCTGCAAAAAATTGGCATAAGGTAATAAATTGATTTAGTATTTTATTAAATCAAAACAAATGTCAGAAAATTTAGAAAAAGAAATAAAACAGGAAAACCTTACCTGGGCTTCTGCCTGGCGCCTCTGGCCCAGCAGCAGCAGGCCGGCCCAGCCAGCAGGCGGCCCAGCCCGCCTCCTCCTCTGTCGTCTTCGTCCTCGACAGAGGGAGGGGAGCGTGCCCGGCGCGCGCACGCGCCACCGCGCCACGCCTCCTCCCTCCCTGCCTGCCTGCCTCTCCCCTCCTCGTCTGGATGCCCCGGACGACGCCACGCAGCCACCCCGACCCCCTCGCACTCTCCCTCGCCCTCGTCCTCTCCTCTGTCTCTCTCTCTCTCGCGCGCGGCCGAATGCCACCGACGCCACCGCTCACCGTTGCCGCGGCCACCACCTCCCCCTCTCCCTCGCTTCGAGTCCGGTAGCCCCGCCACGTCGTCCGCCACCTCTCTGTCAAGCCGTGCCCCTCCGGACGCCCCGTGGAGCCGCCGCCGTCGTCTTTTCCATTGCCGGCCGCCGTGGATCCCCATCGACGCTCCGGCCGCATCAGTGCGTCCCCGAGCCCAGTTCGACTGCCGCTGCAACCGTGGTGAGCTCCGCCACCACTTCCCCCTCTCCGTTTAACTGCCCGCGCGCCGTAGCACCGTTCCCCACCACGGCCGAAGCCTCTTGCCGCCGTCCATGTCGCCGTCACCGTCTCGGCCCGCCTCCGCCCAAACCGAGCATTCCATCGCGCTCCCGGTGCCACGAGGGTGCCGCCGAGCCCCTCCGGTGGCCTCCCCGTGCCCCGCAGCCCGTTCCCGCTCGAAGCCGAGCTCCGGCCGCCGCCGCGAGCTTTGCTCCGGCGAGCTCCGGCCTCCCCCGCTCCTTCCACCTGCCCCACCAGATGCGCGAGAGCCCAGGCTACGCCCCGGTGCTCTCCGACGCCGCCCCCGTGGTCTGTTTCGCGGACGCCGCCGCGTCCAGAGGTCGCCGCCGACGTCCTCGCCGGCCTGACGAGTGGGCCCCGTCGGCAGGTGATTA
>NC_041392.1:220739148-220820187 GCF_002162155.2 Triticum dicoccoides | reverse complement strand
GTGGGCCCCAGCGCCACTAACTTTTAATTAGAACTAAATTAACCCCTGTTTAACCCCCCTGTCACTGACGTGTGGGCCCCACACGTCAGGTTTGACCCCAGCCAGCCGCAGTTGACCGCTGACGTCGTGCTGACGTCATGCTAGCGCAATATAAGATTTCTGGATTTAAATTAAATCAGAAAATTCTAGAAATTGTTTTAAACTTCAAAAATTCATAACAATTCAACCGTAGCTCAGATTAAAATAATTTATATATGAAAAATTATCAGAAAAATGCAATCTTTCCATCTGTACTAGTTTCATGCATGACAAACCAACTTATACGTGCTGAATATGAGAAAAACACATTATGGCATATGTAGGAGCTTAATTTGGAGATGCATTTGAACCTTTGGTTCAAATGGACTTCAAACCAAATGATTACCAGTTGCATTAGCCCAAACAGCATCACATCTACATGCCATGTTCATGCATCATATTGTTGCATATGATTGTGTATTGATTGCCGGCACCGTTCCTTCTCGATAGGTCCTGCTCCGGAGCTGTTCCAGAGTACCTGTCTGTGAAGCAATGCCTCCTCTGTTGATTTACCAGGCAAGCAAACCCCCTTGTTCATTTCGATAAAACCCTACTCTCTCGCTCCTGCTCTCAGTTATTGCATTAGGACAACAACGATTCATCTGCTACTTTGTGCTGCGGTAGTTGAACCCATTCCTCTGCATGACCTGTCATTGCCACAGTAAATAGTTGAAACCCACTAGCATGTGTAGGAGTTGATTGAGCCATGTTGTGTTCCTACCATGCTATGCCTGCTATTGCTTAGAGTGTGTCAGGTCTGGTTCATTGGGAATGAATTGGAGTGTTACGATATGTTCTAATGCTGAGAGTGAAGTGTGTGAACACGATTTGGTAAAGGTAGCGGTGAGAGGCCATGTAGGAGTACATGGTGGGTTGTCTCATTGGAACCGTCCTTAAGCACTGAGTTCTATGTATGTTGTCCAATGACTCGATACTACCACACATTGGGTTCCGGTAACTCGACCCCTCTCGACTTATTAGCCAACTTGATCTCTGTCCAGGAGTCGCAACTAGTTTCTGGTGTTTGTAGGTAGTGCTATTTATCTACCAAGTGGCACCCGGCAGGGTGGGCTTGGGACAGACTAGGCACACATGGCACGGTGTACCAAGTGGCATCCGGATGGTGGGCTTGGGAACCCTGCTCACATCGTTTGGGGCCGTAAGCGACACCCCGGCCGGATCTCCTTGCGGGTGGAACCCGAATAGGCGATAAACCTGGAGTAGAGTCTTGTGTGGTTAGTCAGGTCGTGGCCGACACCCTCGCCAGGCTTCCGCTTGAAGGTTGCCGAGATACATGACGTGTACATGGCGGTAAGTGGCGAGAGCGTGTGTGAAGAAGTACACCCCTGCAGGGTTAACATGATCTATTCGAATAGCCGGGTCCGCGGTTATGGACTTCTTGGATGCTTACATGGTACATAGACAACTTGAAGTGGTTACCCTAAAAAGCTCAAGACAAGTGTGAGTGCTATGGATGGCCTTCTCGTAGGGAGACGGGGATGAATCCATAGTGGTGTATTGAATGGTGATTAGTGGACTCGTGTACGTTGTCTCACCTCCAGAGTTTCTGGTAGTCGTAGAACAGGATAGCCACAGAGTCAAAGCTGGCTTGCTGCAACTAAACTCCACGTTACCCCCTTGACACAAATGCATGTATGCTAGGATCTGATGTAAGTCTTGCTGAGTACCTTTGTACTCATGTTGCTTCATTTATGTTTTTGCAGCGGAGACTTCGGTCTTACTAGTGTTCTCGTGGACTTCGACTAGTAGCTAGTACCTCAGCTACGATCTTGATCGGATGTTGTAGATAGTCAGGCTCTTCAGCCTTTTTCATTTGTAGATGTCTGTACCCAGACATGTAATGCTTCCGCTTGTTGCTTGTATGCTCTGTATGATGGGTCTTGTGACCCCTGTTTGCAATAAATGCTATGATGGCTCTTCTGAGCCTTTATCTATATGAGTTGTTGAGTTATGCTGTGATGCCATGTTGTACAGCACATACTTGCATGTTATGCGTACGTGTAATGTGTATTGCTATGTGTGGGATCTGACTATCTAGTTGTTTATCCTTAGTAGCCTCTCTTACCGGGAAATGTCTCCTAGTGCTTCCACTGAGCCCTGGTAGCTTGCTACTGCTCCGGAACACTTAGGCTGGCCGGCATGTGTCCTTCTTCGATCCTGTGTCTGTCCCTTCGGGGAAATGTCACGCGATGAATACCGGAGTCCTGTTAGTCTGCTACAGCCCGGTTCACCGGAGTCCTGTTAGCCCAGTGCTACAGCCTGGATTCACTCGCTGATGACCGACACGTTCGATGCTGGGTCATGGATGCCTGTCCCTGTAAATTACTGCCACTTTGGGTTTACGACTAGCCATGTCAGCCCGGGCTCTTTATCATATGGATGCTAGCGACACCATCATATACGTGTGCCAAAAGGCGCAAACGGTCCCGGGCAAAGGTAAGGAGACACCCGTGGGGATATCGTGCGTGAGGCCGCAAAGTGATATGAGGTGTTACATGCTAGATCGATGTGGCATTGAGTCGGGGTCCTGACAGCGCTGGTATCAGAGCCTGACTGCCTGTAGGATTACCAAGCCAAACTAGTCGAAGTTGAGTCTAGAAATTCTTTAGTTATGTAAGGGAATTGATTGTGGGAAGGAACGTAAGGCTCTTTTTACTCCTTTACCTCATGGCCTTCTGATCTGAGTCATCCTATCTTTCCGACGGGATTAAGGAACTAGGCTTCTCTTCCGTCTATCAGGATCACGTGTTACTACTCCGTAGTCCCTTAGGATTGGTTGATCAGAGTCATACCCCAGTTTTCAAGTACTTCCGGTGTAGTCTGTTTAGTACTATCTCAGAACCTTGAGTGATGATGATGAGTATGTTACCACCCCATTTTTAGTAGGATGTCTCATTCTGAGCATTTTACTGCCGTTATGCTGCCGGAATTTCCCTAGGAGTTCGAGAGATACTAACTCCTTGTCCTACATTCTACAGTCTATAGTTAATGTTGATTTCATCCCTGGGTTTTGTTTCTCAGGATGTCATCAAGTTCTGTTGCTCGTAGCCAGAACCATGGAGATGCTAGGGATGAGGATCCTCCCGACCAGCCTTTGTTGAAAGAGTTCATGATAGAAATGGAGAGGAACAAGCGTGAGTCTAATCGTTTGTTGGCATGTATCGAGGAGAACACTGCACATCAGTTCAAAGGGTCTGCTACCATTCATGATTTCATTCGTTTGCATCCCCCCACCTTTCATCATTCCATCGAGCCACTCGATGCAGATGATTGGCTCCTTAGCATCACTCATAAGCTGCTTTCCGCGAGCGTAGCTGAAGATGACAAGGTCACTTATGCCACACACCACCTGGAAGGTCCTGCTAGTCTTTGGTGGCAGAACTATGAGGCTTTGCTTCCAGCTGGCCAGATTCCTACCTGGAAGGATTTCACTGAGGTTTTTCGCGAGCATCACATTCCCCAGGCCCTCATTGATCGCAAGAGAGAAGAGTTCTGTAGTCTCACCCAGAACAAGATGGCTGTTGATGCTTATAGCAGAGAGTTCGAGAACCTCGCCCGTTATGCCACAGAAGAAGTGTCCATGGACGCCAAGAAGCAGGCTAGGTTCCGAAAGGGTCTCAACCCCAAGTTGCGCCGTGATCTCCACCTGCATCATTGTGATACATTCCAAGCCCTTGTGAACAAGGCCATCAATGCAGAGACAGCTCAGCTGACTTACGAGGAGTCCCGTAAGCACACCCGTAATTTGGGATCTTCCTCTGGCTCTAGTTCCCAGAAGCGCCGGGTTTGGGTTCCAAACTCCGCTCTTCCTTCCGGTTATACACCGAGGCCATTCCATGTGGTGTCTTCCCTAGCTCAGTCATATGTTCCACCCAGGCCTACTGGTAGACCGCTTGTCAGTGCGGGTCCACGTCCAACCTCAGGGACTTGCTTCACATGCGGGAAGCCAGGACACTATGCACGTGACTGCTCTCAGACTAGTTATGCTCCACCCAAGGCCGAGAAGACTGTTGGCTGTGTTAAGCCATCACGCAAGATGATCGGTGTTAAGTCAGCCCCCACTGAACGTGGACGTGTGCATCACGTCTCAGCCAAAGACGCTCATGATGATCCGGATGTCGTTCTTGGTACACTCCTTGTCAATTGTCACCCAGCATCAGTTCTATTCGATACTGGAGCATCTCACTCCTTCATTTCTGAAAGCTATGCTAACTTGCACAACATGTCATTTTGTGATATGCCAACTCCGCTAGTCATCCAAACTCCTGGATCCAAATGGCAAACCTCTAGTGTAAGCCATGGTAATGAAATCCTTGTTGACAGACTTGTATTCCTTGCATCACTTGTAGCCCTCAAGTCCTCAGATATTAACATCATCTTGGGTATGGACTGGATGACAGCTCATCATGCCAAGATTGATTGTTACACCAGATCTGTTCAGCTTACCCACTCATCTGGCAAGATAGTCACTGTCTCCACTAGAGTTGCAAAGCGTCAGCTCTATTCTCTCAATGCCAGCCCTCTTCCAGACCTTGGAGATATCCCGGTAGTCCGTGACTTTCCGGATGTCTTTCCAGAGGAACTGCCAGGTGTTCCACCTGACAGAGATGTAGAATTCGTCATAGATCTTATCCCAGGAACAGCTCCAATCTCTAGGAGACCTTACAAGATGGCACCCTTAGAACTAGCCGAGCTTAAGAAACAACTTGATGAGTCCTTGCAAAAGGGTTTCATCCGTCCTAGTTCTTCTCCTTGGGCTTGCCCCGTCCTCTTCGTCAAGAAGAAGGATGGTACGGACCGGATGGTCGTAGATTATCGTCCCGTTAATTTGGTCACGATAAAGAACAAGTATCCGCTCCCCAGGATCAACGACCTGTATGATCAGCTCGCTGGATCCTCAGTCTTCTCCAAGATGGACTTAAGGTTAGGATACCACCAAATCAAGATCAGAAACGGGGACATTCCCAAGACAGCCTTTGTCACTCGTTATGGTCAATACGAGTACACCGTCATGTCCTTCGGCCTAACCAACGCCCCATCCACATTCTCCCGCCCGATGAACTCGATCTTCATGGAGTACTTAGATAAGTTCGTCGTGGTTTACCTCGATGACATTCTTATTTACTCGAAGAACGAGGAAGAGCATGCCGAACATCTTAGACTTGTGCTAGAAAAACTCAGAGAGCACCGCCTTTATGCCAAGTTCTCCAAGTGTGAATTTTGGTTGCCAGAAGTGACCTACTTAGGCCACGTAATCTCTGGTAAGGGCATTGTTGTCAATCCCGAGAGAGTTCAAGCCGTTCTCGATTGGACTCCACCTGAGACCGTTAAACAAGTTAGGAGCTTCCTTGGTCTAGCCAGCTATTGTCGCCGCTTTGTTGAAAACTTCTCCAAAGTAGCCAAACCCCTCACGGAATTTCTCAAGAAAGATAAAAAGTTCGAGTGGTCCCCACAGTGTGAGTACAGTTTTCAGGAACTGAAAAGACGCCTGACTTCTGCTCCCATACTTGTGCCACCGGATTTCACTAAAGACTTTATTATCTACTGCGACGCCTCACGACAGGGACTAGGTTGCATTCTTATGCAGGATCGTCATGTGATTGCCTATGCATCTCGACAGTTGCATCCACATGAGGAGAATTATCCTACACATGATCTAGAGCTTGCAGCCGTAGTCTATGCACTCAAGACCTGGCGACATTACCTTCTTGGTAAACGTTGTGAGATCTACACCGATCACCAGAGTCTCAAGTATATCTTCACCCAACCGGATCTGAACCTTAGGCAAAGACGTTGGTTGGAGTTGATCACAGATTATGATCTAGGGATTACCTACACCCCAGGCAAAGCCAATGTCATGGCTGATGCTCTAAGCCGTAAATCCTATTGCAACAATCTCATGTTGCAGCAAGGCCAACCACTTCTCCATGAGGAATTCTGTAAGCTTAATCTTCACATTGCTCCTCACGGATTCCTTTCTACCTTGGTGGTGAAACCTACCCTTGTGGATCTTATCATAGAAGCCCAGAAGCATGATACGGGGATTACCCGGATCAAGAGAAACATTAAGGAGGGAGTTGGTGGATGTTTCTCTATGGATGATCGTGGTGTTGTTTTCTTTGAGAATCGCTTGGTGGTTCCCAAGAAGCAACATCTTCGGCAGTTGATTCTTAAGGAGGCGCATGAATCTCCTCTCACGATTCATCCCGGTAGTACTAAGATGTATCAGGACCTACGCCAGAGGTTCTGGTGGACTAGGATGAAGAGAGAAATCGCTGAGTTCATTGCTAAATGTGACGTTTGTCGTCGCGTTAAGGCAGAGCATCAGAGACCTGCTGGCACCCTTCAGCCTTTAGCTATTCCTGAGTGGAAATGGGATAAAGTTGGTATGGACTTCATCACTGGCTTTCCCAGGACCAAGAAGGGGAATAACGCTATCTTCATAGTCGTTGATCGTCTTTCCAAAGTGGCTCACTTCCTTCCTGTTCGAGAGAGTATCACTGCTAGTCAGCTTGCTGACTTATACATTTCTCGAATAGTGTCACTTCATGGTGTTCCACTAGAGATCAATTCAGACCGTGGCAGTCTTTTCACTTCTCATTTCTGGGAGAGTTTCCAAACTGCCATGGGAACCCATCTTTCCTTCAGTACCGCTTTCCACCCTCAGTCGAGTGGTCAGGTGGAACGGGTCAATCAAATTCTCGAAGACATGCTCAGAGCTTGTGTTATCTCATTCGGTATGGATTGGGAGAAATGTCTTCCTTTCGCCGAGTTTGCTTATAACAATAGCTACCAATCCAGCCTCAGGAAAGCTCCTTTTGAGGTTCTCTATGGACGAAGATGTCGAACACCTTTGAACTGGTCAGAAACCGGTGAAAGACAATTCTTTGGACCGGACATGATCCAGGAGGCAGAAGAGCAAGTTCGCATCATTCGTGAGAATTTGAAAACAGCCCAGTCTCGTCAAAAGAGTCAGTATGATCGTCATCATAAGGATATGATTTATGAAGTTGGCGATAAGGCTTACCTTCGGGTTACTCCTTTGAAGGGTACCCATCGTTTCGGTATCAAGGGCAAGTTGGCTCCTCGTTACATTGGTCCTTTTCGCATTCTCGCTAAACGAGGAGAGGTTGCCTACCAGCTGGAACTACCCCCACATCTTTCTCGAGTTCATGATGTCTTCCACGTCTCTCAACTCAGGCGTTGCTTCTCGGATCCCATCCGCGGAGTGGACCACGAAACGCTTGATCTCCAAGATAACCTCACATACCGAGAGTACCCGGTTCGCATTCTTGATCAAGCAGAGCGTGTCACTCGACGTCAGAACATCAAGTTTCTCAAAGTTCAGTGGTCTCATCATTCCGAGAGAGAAGCTACTTGGGAGCGAGAAGATCGTCTTCGACTGGAGTACCCCGCTTTCTTTCCGTCAACCCTTGAATCTCGGGACGAGATTTTTTCAAGTGGGGGCGAGTTGTCACATCCCTAGTCTGGTATGACTTAGACTAGCTAGCCATTTGTGCATCATATTTAAATATCATTTAAATTTGAAATGAGGATTGGTGGAACCCTCAGAATCATTTTTGAAAATGACCCAAATAAAAATTTCTCCAAAAGGGTCCAAGAAAATGCTCATGTTGCCCTCTGAAAATATTGGACAGAGACAAAAATCAAACCAATATTTTTAGGAGCTCATGGATATTTAATTTTGGCCATTTGGATTAATCCGATAATTATTTGCTTTGGATATATATTGTTATATATATGAAATATGGTCCAAAAATTATGCCACCTGTTGGGGAGCTCTGGAATAATATATCTAGCTCCTGCAAAAAATTGGCATAAGGTAATAAATTGATTTAGTATTTTATTAAATCAAAACAAATGTCAGAAAATTTAGAAAAAGAAATAAAACAGGAAAACCTTACCTGGGCTTCTGCCTGGCGCCTCTGGCCCAGCAGCAGCAGGCCGGCCCAGCCAGCAGGCGGCCCAGCCCGCCTCCTCCTCTGTCGTCTTCGTCCTCGACAGAGGGAGGGGAGCGTGCCCGGCGCGCGCGCGCCACCGCGCCACACCTCCTCCCTCCCTGCCTGCCTGCCTCTCCCCTCCTCGTCTGGATGCCCAGGACGACGCCACGCAGCCACCCCGACCCCCTCGCACTCTCCCTCGCCCTCGTCCTCTCCTCTGTCTCTCTCTCTTTCTCGCGGCCGAACGCCACCGACGCCACCGCTCGCCGTTGCCGCGGCCACCACCTCCCCCTCTCCCTCGCTTCGAGTCCGGTAGCCCCGCCACATCGTCCGCCACCTATCCGTCAAGCCGTGCCCCTCCGGACGCCCCGTGGAGCCGCCGCCGTTGTCTTTTCCATTGCCGGCCGCCGTGGATCCCCATCGACGCTCCGGCCGCATCAGTGCGTCCCCGAGCCCACTTCGACTGCCGATGCAACCGCGGTGAGCTCCGCCACCACTTCCCCCTCTCCGTTTAACTGCCCACGCGCCGTAGCACCGTTCCCCACCACGGCCGAAGCCTCTCGCCGCCGTCCATGTCGCCGTCGCCGTCTCGGCCCGCCTCCGCCCAAACCGAGCATTCCATCGCGCTCCCGGTGCCACGAGGGTGCCGCCGAGCCCCTCCGGTGGCCTCCCCGTGCCCCGCAGCCCGTTCCCGCTCGAAGCCGAGCTCCGGCCGCCACCGCGAGCTTTGCTCCGGCGAGCTCCGGCCTCCCCCGCTCCTTCCACCTGCCCCACCAGATGCGCGAGAGCCCGGGCTACGCCCCGGTGCTCTCCGACGCCGCCCCCGTGGTCTGTTTCGCGGACGCCGCCGCGTCCAGAGGTCGCCGCCGACGACCTCGCCGGCCTGACGAGTGGGCCCCGTCGGCAGGTGATCAGCTTAGTGCTAATCACCGTTAACTAACCCCCCCCTGCGGCTGACAGTGGGCCCCAGCGCCACTAACTTTTAATTAGAACTAAATTAACCCCTGTTTAACCCCCCTGTCACTGACGTGTGGGCCCCACACGTCAGGTTTGACCCCAGCCAGCCACAGTTGACCGCTGACGTCGTGCTGACGTCATGCTGGCGCAATATATGATTTCTGGATTTAAATTAAATCAGAAAATTCCAGAAATTGTTTTAAACTTCAATAATTCATAACAATTCAACCGTAGCTCAGATTAAAATAATTTATATATGAAAAATTATCAGAAAAATGCAATCTTTCCATCTGTACTAGTTTCATGCATGACAAACCAACTTATACATGCTGAATATGAGAAAAACACATTATGGCATATGTAGGAGCTTAATTTGGAGATGCATTTGAACCTTTGGTTTAAATGGACTTCAAACCAAATGATTACCAGTTGCATTAGCCAAACAACATCACATCTACATGCCATGTTCATGCATCATATTGTTGCATATGATTGTGTATTGATTGCCGGCACCGTTCCTTCTCGATAGGTCCTGCTCCGGAGCTGTTCCAGAGTACCTGTCTGTGAAGCAGTGCCTCCTCTGTTGATTTACCAGGCAAGCAAACCCCCTTGTTCATTTCGATAAAACCCTACTCTCTTGCTCCTGCTCTCAGTTATTGCATTAGGACAACAACGATTCATCTGCTACTTTGTGCTGCGGTAGTTGAACCCATTCCTCTGCATGGCCTGTCATTGGCACAGTAAATAGTTGAAACCCACTAGCATGTGTAGGAGTTGATTGAGCCATGTTGTGTTCCTACCATGCTATGCCTGCTATTGCTTAGAGTGTGTCAGGTCTGGTTCATTGGGAATGAATTGGAGTGTTACGATATGTTCTAATGCTGAGAGTGAAGTGTGTGAACACGATTTGGTAAAGGTAGCGGTGAGAGGCCATGTAGGAGTACATGGTGGGTTGTCTCATTGGAACCGTCCTTAAGCACTGAGTTCTATGTATGTTGTCCAATGACTCGATACTACCACACATTGGGTTCCGGTAACTCGACCCCTCTCGACTTATTAGCCAACTTGATCTCTGTCCAGGAGTCGCAACTAGTTTCTGGTGTTTGTAGGTAGTGCTATTTTTCTACCAAGTGGCACCCGGCAGGGTGGGCTTGGGACAGACTAGGCACACGTGGCACAATGTACCAAGTGGCACCCGGATGGTGGGCTTGAGAACCCTGCTCACATCGTTTGGGGCCGTAAGCGACACCCCGGCCGGATCTCCTTGCGGGTGGAACCCGAATAGGCGATAAACCTGGACTAGAGTCTTGTGTGGTTAGTCAGGTCGTGGCCGACACCCTCGCCAGGCTTCCGCTTGAAGGTTGCCGAGATACATGACGTGTACATGGTGGTAAGTGGCGAGAGCGTGTGTGAAGAAGTACACCCCTGCAGGGTTAACATGATCTATTCGAATAGCCGGGTCCGCGGTTATGGACTTCTTGGATGCTTACATGGTACATAGACAACTTGAAGTGGTTACCCTAAAAAGCTCAAGACAAGTGTGAGTGCTATGGATGGCCTTCTCGTAGGGAGACGGGGATGAATCCATAGTAGTGTATTGAATGGTGATTAGTGGACTCGTGTATGTTGTCTCACCTCCAGAGTTTCTGGTAGTTGTAGAACAGGATAGCCACAGAGTCAAAGCTGGCTTGCTGCAACTAAACTCCACATTACCCCCTTGACACAAATGCATGTATGCTAGGATCTGATGTAAGTCTTGCTGAGTACCTTTGTACTCATGTTGCTTCATTTATGTTTTTGCAGCGGAAACTTCGGTCTTACTAGTGTTCTCGTGGACTTCGACTAGTAGCTAGTACCTCAGCTACGATCTTGATCGGATGTTGTAGATAGTCAGGCTCTTCAGCCTTTTTCATTTGTAGATGTCTGTACCCAGACATGTAATGCTTCCGCTTGTTGCTTGTATGCTCTGTATGATGGGTCTTGTGACACCTGTTTGCAATAAATGCTATGATGGCTCTTCTGAGCCTTTATCTATATGAGTTGTTGAGTTATGCTGTGATGCCATGTTGTACAGCACATACTTGCATGTTATGCGTACGTGTAATGTGTATTGCTATGTGTGGGATCTGACTATCTAGTTGTTTATCCTTAGTAGCCTCTCTTACCGGGAAATGTCTCCTAGTGCTTCCACTGAGCCCTGGTAGCTTGCTACTGCTCCAGAACACTTAGGCTGGCCGGCATGTGTCCTTCTTCGATCCTGTGTCTGTCCCTTCAGGGAAATGTCACGCAATGAATACCGGAGTCCTGTTAGTCTACTACAGCCCGGTTCACCGGAGTCCTGTTAGCCCAGTGCTACAGCGTGGATTCACTCGCTGATGACCGACACGTTCGATGCTGGGTCATGGATGCCTGTCCCTGTAAGTTAGTGCCACTTTGGGTTTACGACTAGCCATGTCAGCCCGGGCTCTTTATCATATGGATGCTAGCGACACCATCATATACGTGTGCCAAAAGGCGCAAACGGTCCCGGGCAAAGGTAAGGCGACACCCGTGGGGATACCGTGCGTGAGGCCGCAAAGTGATATGAGGTGTTACATGCTAGATCGATGTGGCATTGAGTCGGGGTCCTGACACTAGGTAAGAACGGTTTGTGCTAGAAGCCCGTAGCAGCCATGTAAAATATGCAACAACAAAGTAGAGGACGTCTAACTTGTTTTTGCAGGGCATGTTTTGATGTGATATGGTCAATACATGATGTGATATATGTTATTGTATGAGATGATCATGTTTTGTAAAAGTTACTAGCAACCGCAGGAGCCTTATAGTTGTCTCTTTATTGTATGAAATGCAAATGCCATGTACTTTCCTTACTTTATCACTATGCGTTAGCGATAGTTGTAAAAGCAATGGCGAGACGACCACGACGCTACGATGAAGATAAAGGTGTCAAGCTAGTGACGATGGAGATCAGGAAGATGCTTTGGAGATGGAGATCAAAAGAACAAGATGATGATGGCCATATCATGTCACATATTTTTGATTGCATGTGATGTTTATCTTTTAATCATCTTATTTTGCTTAGTATGGAGGTAGCATTATAAGACGATCCATTAACTAAAATTTCAAGGTATAAGTCTTCCCCCTGAGTATGCACCGTTGCGACAGTTCGTCGTGCTGAGACACCACGTGATGATTGAGTGTGATAGGCTCTATGTTCACATACAACGGGTGCAAGATAGTTTTGCACATGCCGAATACTCAGGTTAAACTTGATGAGCTTGGCATGTACAGACATGGCCTCGGGACACTAGAGACCGAAAGTTTGAACGTGAATCGTATAGTATATATGATCAACATAGAGATATTCACCATTGATGACTACTCCATCTCACGTGATGATCGGACATGGTTACTACACCATGACGAACCTATGAACTATGAAGAAGCTATGATGAGCCCAGATTCCAATAAATGGCTTGAGGCCATGAAATCTGAGATAGGATACATGTATGAGAACAAAGTGTGGACTTTGGTGGACTTGCCCGATGATCGGCGAGCCATAGAGAATAAATGGATCTTTAAGAAGAAGACTGACACCAATGGTAATGTTACTGTCTACAAATCTTGACTTGTCGCAAAAGGTTTTTGACAAGTTCAAGGAGTTGACTACGATGAGACTTTCTCACCCGTAGCGATGCTTAAGTCTGTTCGAATCATGTTAGCAATTGCCACATTTTATAATCATGAAATCTGGCAAATGGACGTCAAAACTGCATTCCTTAATGGATTTCCTAAAGAAGAGTTGTATATGATGCAACCAGAAGGTTTTTTCAATCCTAAAGGTGCTAACAAAGTGTGCAAGCTCCAGCGATCCATCTATGGACTGGTGCAAGCATCTCGGAGTTGGAATATGCACTTTGATGAGGTGATCAAAGCATATGGTTTTATACAAACTTTCTGAGAAGCATGTATTTACAAGAAAGTGAGTGGGAGCTCTCTAGCATTTCTAATATTATATGTGGATGACATATTGTTGATTGGAAATGATGTAGAATTTCTGGATAGCATAAAAGGATACATGAAAAAGATTTTTTTTCAATGAAAGACCTCGGTGAAGCTGCTTATGTCACAGCCCTAGAATTGTTTGCAATTAGTGGCACAAGCATCCATGCATCTTGTCTAAATTTCTTCTTTAACTTGAAATGGGGATTGATCTAAACCCTAGCACCAAATGAATTCAAATAGGTTCAAATAAAATCTTTTTCAATGAACCCAAAATGCTCTAAGAAAAGTTCATGATTTCTGGTTAAGGTGCAAACCTCTTCTAAAAATGATGAATATATTTTAGTCATTTTTGGATTCTTGAATTAATACAAAAGTATTCGAGTTGGAGCCATTTAAATGCTATATATATTCTAAATGGTCCAAATATTCTGAAGTTATCTGTGGAGCTCTGGAATAGTTTATCTAACATCCACAACAATCTTCAGAATTTATTAAAATGATTTAGTGCCTAAACTAAATCAAAACAAACAGAACAATATTAAAAAAACAAAAACAGAAAAGAGGGAAACCATACCTGGCGCTTACCTGTCCAGCTGGCCAGCCTGCTACTGTGCGGCCCAGCCCACGGTGTAGTGCCAGTCACCACCAACCTCTCGCCAGAAGGACGAGAGGCGCGTGGCCGCCGCGCGCACGGCCACCGATGGCCACCTCCTGCTTTCCGCTTCGCCTTGGCCCTCCCTGGCGCTGCCACGCACTCCCCTCGACCTTCTGCACTTCTCCCCTCCTCCCAGCTCTCGCCCCTCCCCTCTCTGCTCTCTCCCCGAGCGACCCTGTCGCCGCCGCCCACTACCGCCGCGTCCATCGAGCTCCCCTCGCCCTGACGCTGAGCCCAGAAGCACCACCGTGTCTTCCTCGTCCTCTCCACCGAGCTACACGACGCCGGAAGCCCTGCTTCATCGCCACCATCGTCGTCTTCTTCCTCGGCCGCCGTGGATCGCCGTCGTCGAATTCGCGGCAACAACGCTTCCCCGACCCTGCTATCTGCACTATCCCCCTCTCTGTGAGCCCGCGTTTCTTTCCCCTCCTTTCTCGTTGTTGTTCCGGCACCCTAGCACCTAGACCGTGCTAGCCGAGCTCCGGCCGCCACCCGTTTTGTCGCCGCCATGGCCTGAGCTCGAACGGGTCGCGCCCGTGCACCTCACTGAGTTCCTGGTGACCCCAAGAGGCTGCCCAGCGCTTCACTTTGCTCACTCGCGCTCCACAACGCCATTTCACCGAGGTCCGAACTCCGGCCACCGCCGCGAGCTCCATTCCGGCGAGCTCCGACCACCTCAGCTCCTGTCGCTGCCACGAGTGGATGCGGGAGAGCTCCAGCTCCTCGGGGGTGCCCTCTGCCGCTCGTTTGGGCACCGGGAGAGCGAACCCGACGCCCTCCGCTGTCTCTGGCTCCACCGGCAACGAGCTGCGGGTCAACTCCGGTGACTTGACTCGGATTTGACCCCTGTTTGACCCTCCCCTGGGTCATTGACATGTGGGGCCAGCCCATGCTAATTACCAAGGTTTAGGATTAGTTTAGCGTTAACAAACTCTGTTAATTAGACTAGATAGTGACACGCGGGTCCCACTGGTCAGGTTTGACCTGGACCGCGCCTGTTGACCGCTGACGTCACAGTGACTAGTGCTGACGCAGTAAATCTTTTTTTGGATTTATTCTTTTACAGGAAATTCCAGAAAATAGCTAAAGCTTCTAAAAATCATAGAAAATAATCTATAACTCAGAATGAAATAAATTATATATGAAAAATTATCAGAAAAATTCAAGGAATCTGTTTATGGCATTTTCATGCATGTTTGAGAAACCTAGGGTTGCTGTACAGGGCAATTTGCATAATTGACATTTAAATAAGCACATATGGAATTTGAATTTGAACCCTTGGTTCAAACCAACTTCATTTAATATGATTGCTAGTTGCATTAGCTCAATCAACAGCATATTGCCATGACATTATCATGCATCATAATTGTTGCATTGCATTGATTGCGTTCCTCTTTGTTTGCCGGTATTTGTCCCCTCTTGATAGACGTGGTTCCGACGATGAGTTCGATGACACCGATGAAGAACTATACTATCTTCAGAAGTGCCAGGCAAGCAAAACCCCCTTCTTCATTCCGATAAAAACCCACTCTCTTGCTCCTGCTCTCTTTTACTGCATTAGGACAACAACGGTTCAACTGTTACATGCTGTGGTAGTTGAACCCCTTCCCTTTGCATGACCTCTCATTGCCACAGTAAATAGATGAAACCCACTAGGATGAGTAGGAGTTGTTTGAGCCCTGATGTGCCTACTCATTCATGTTTGCTTGTCATGCCTGCTATTGCTTAGAGTTGTGTTAGGTCTGATTCATCGGGGATAAATTGGAAAGTTGTGAACATGTCCTACTGTGTGTGAGCTAAGTGTGTGAACACGATTTGGTAAAGGTAGCGGTGAGAGGCCATGTAGGAGTACATGGTGGGTTGTCTCATTGAAACCGTTCTCAGGAACTAAGCTCTGTGTTTGTGATCCATGAAACAGCTACTACCACACATTGGGCCCTGAAATATGACCCCGCTTGACTTAGTGACCCCTCTTGTCCTCTGTCCAGGAGTTGCAACTAGTTTCGGGTGTTTATAGGATATGTGTTCGTAGCCGTGCGTAGCGCTGACCCTAGGGGTGGGCTATGATGAGGTAGATACACTGTGGCCGGGTATGTCGGGCGCCCGTTTGGCGTCTCGGGACCCTGTACACATCGTTTGGGGCCATTGAGGACACCCCGGCCGGATCTCCTTGCGGATGGAACCCGTATAGGCGATAAACCTGGACTAGAGACTTGTGCGGTTAGTCAGGTCGTGGTCTACACCCACGTCGGCTTTCGCTTGAAGTCTGCCGAGCACATGTCATGTGCAGACGCTAAGTGGTGGAAACATGTGTGACGAATAGCCGCGTCCGCGGTAAAGGACTTCTGGGTTGCCTATAATAGTTCACAGACAAGTGAAAATGGATACTCTAAAACTCGCAAGATAAGTGTGAGTGCTATGGATGGCCTTCTCGTAGGGAGACGGGAGCGGATCCATAGTGGTGTATTGAATGGTGAATATGCGCCACCTCAAAAGAGTTACTTGCAGTCGTAGTTTAAGATAGCCACCGAGTCAAAGCTGGCTTGCTGCAGTTAAACTCCACCACCCCCCTATTGATACCGGTGCATATGTAGCTAGTTCTGATGTAAGTCTTGCTGAGTACTTCTGTACTCACGTTTCCTTAATTTATGTTTTGCAGAGAGACTTCAGTCTTGCTAGTAGTTTCCCATGGACTTCGACGTTTAGCTTGATACCTCAGCTACGATCTTGTGCCCTCGGCAGGATCTGGTAGATAGTCAGGCTTCTCAGCCTTTTTCATTTGTAGATGTCTGTACTCAGACATGTTAAGCTTCCGCATCTGCTTTGATTTGTATGCTATGATTGTTGGGTCATGAGACCCATGTTTGTAATATCTCGCTCCTCGGAGCCTAATGAATAAATACTTGAGTTGTACAGTTATGTTGTGATGCCATGTTGTATTTACACATATAGAGCATATTGTGTGCATGATTGAAATGCTTGGTATGTGTGGGATCCGACAATCTAGTTGTTTATCCTTGGTAGCCTCTCTTATGGGGAAATGTAGTATAGTGCTTCCATGAGCCATAGTAGTCCGCTACAGCCCGGTTCACTGGAGTCCTGTTAGCCCAGCACTACTGCTCAGGACACATGACTGGCCGGCATGTGTTTCACTTCATTCCTGTGTCTGTCCCTTCAAGGAAATGTCACGCGGTGACATCCGGAGTCCTGCCTAGCCTGCTACAGCCCTGGTTCCCGGAGTATTGTTAGCCCAGTGCTGCAGCCCGGATTCACACGCTGCTGACCGACATGCTTGATGTGATTCATGTATGCTTGTCCCCATAGGTTAGTGCCGCTTTGGGTTCACGACTAGCCATGTCGGCCCGGGTTCTCTGTCATATGGATGCTAGCGACACTATCATATTCATGAGCCAAAAGGCGCAAACGGTTCCGGGCCATGGTAAGGCGACACCCGTGGGAATACCGTGCGTGAGGCCGCAAAGTGATATGAGGTGTTACCGGCTAGATCGATGTGACTTGGAATCGGGGTCCCAACAGCGTTGGTATCAGAGCCTGACTGCTTGTAGGATTACCAAACCAAACTAGTCGAAGTTGTGTCTAGAAATGCTTTAGTTATGTAAGGGAATTGATTGTGGAAGGGAACGTAAAGCTCTTTTTACTCCTTATACCTCATGCCCTCTGATCTGAGTCATCCTCTTCCTTTCTACAGGGATTAAGAACTAGGCCTTCTCATCTATCTATCAGGATGATGTGTTACTAATCCGTAGACTTATAGGATTGTTGGATTCAAGTCTCAGTTCATTTCCTTTTACCTCCGTATGCTCGTAGCTGGCCTTAGAACCTTGATATTGTGATGTTGAGTGGTCATGCCACTATTTTGCAGGATGTCTCAAATCATTTTGAGCATTTACAGCCGTTATGATGTCCGAGTCATCCCAGGTCTCTAAATAGTCTAATGCATTTGCAAATCCCTTCTTCCTGTTCCCGATGTCCCTTTGGGCCAGTTCAACCACACTAATCGGTGAGTTGAGGCACTCTGTTGCCTCGACATATAGGTTGGAGCTAGTATGATGACCCTAGGTGTTTTAGAGGATCACCTAGTAATCTAGCCATGTCTTGTATTCCCAGTGTGACGATTCTGGCCATCATTCTCGAAAGCATCCCGTGATGCCATTTAGTTAGTAGGTATTCTATTCCTGGGTTTGAACCGGAGATTCACTCCAGTCACCTCCTGTTGATAGTGTTTGCTCGTTCCTTTAGGATATTAGTAACCCTGCGACAGTCCTCGAGGTCCATGGTAGTTCCTTCTTCCAAATACTATGAATCGCTTATGGCAGAAGTTCTTTGAACCAAAAGACCACAACCAGAGTGCTCTTGATGAGTTCTCCATTCTGCATTGTGAATCTGCCAGTCCTACCTTTCTGCATGGGTTGTCCGGAAGAAATGTTGAGATTTGCTCGACATACTAATCTATACATCCACAACTCAGAAAGTTATATGTTCCTTGAGTTGTTCCTCTTCAGTTGTATTCTGACCATCCTCTATCAGTTGATAGCCAAGAGTGTGTGTGCATTTGTGTTCATCGATGCCTTTTATTCTTGGGGTCCGTCAAGTCGTTCTATTCCGGAATGACTAGGAGAAACAAACTCCAGTACCTCGTCCATTTCCAGGATTGGGTCAAAGTAGTTGTGCTCTACAGATCAAATGCCAATCCAGCTTTTGCTTTGTTCTACCCTGGAGTATTACCCCCTTTATGTCAGGATTGTCATGAGAATTGCACCATCTCTTATGAGTTCTTGACGCAGTGATACTTCTCGCTTTCATTGTTTCATTCCTCAGTCCGTGTTGTCGCAACCGGAATGCCGACAAGTGAACCATGATGTGTGAAATCAATACTACTAGCAACCCCATTGCTTGGTAGCTAATGGACAATAATTTCATTCTTAGCATGTTGGTTATTGAATCATCATCCTAAGGTGGATCGTGCTACCTAGTCCTTATTTTCGGTGCCCTCCTCGATCAATGAGATAGGATTGTGGCAATCCATCACTCTCTTGGTCCCATCGTCTTGCCCCGAAAAGCAAGAATGTTCTCGAGTTTAGTAACATATCGGTGGTTCATGATTTTCCGAAGATCTTCTCGGAAGTATTACCTGGTTGTCACCTGACCGCTATGTTGAGTTCATGATCATGTTGGTTTTTTCCCCTCTAAATCACCCCTTCTCCAAGAATTTGTGTTGGATATCCCTGAGCTAGTTGGTTGAGCTAGACAACAACTTGGAGAGTTGGAAGGTAGAAGCTTTGCTTAACTTAGTTCATCTCTAAGGGATATCTTCTCTGTGCGTGTGTTGAAGAAAGATGATATCTCCATTGATTGGTCCTCGTGATCAGTTGTTGGACCTATTATCTTATCCAATCTTTGATTTGACTATGGGCTATAGTCAAATCAAATCAGAACCAACGATGTTCGTACTGTTGTCTTACCCGTGGTTGTTTCCCCGGGCATACACCATTATATTTTTTTTTATGTCTGACCGATGCTATCACCTTGTTCACATAATTGCGTAAATCCACTTATATGGAAACCTGGATGAATTGTTGTTGAGCCCATCAGCAACATTTTTATCTTCTCCATGATTCGTGTTGAGCATCCAGTTAGCATTGGAAATTTTTATAAGCATTATCTTCATGTTCCGTTCATGAAGAATATGTTCGGCTGAAAGGAGTGACTTCCTCTAATTCATGTGCATTCCATCGTGAATTCGAGAAAGTCAATGCTGCTTCCTCTGGAACCATCCTAAGTCAGTTATGCATGTGCGAAGTATACACTGGTTTGCAAGACTAGCTACCTCCACTCCATGTGTAATTCCTAACACCCCAAGCCACTGATTGACTTGTTCAAGGAAAAGAAGTCTAGCGCGCGTAAAGACTTCGAAATATTTGATGATGGATCCTAACCTAAACTCAATAGTGTTCTATTATAAGACTACTATGTGGTCATGCTTGTCTTGGACAGCGTGTTCACAGGTTTGTAGCAGAGCCAGCTCATGTTTTGGAGCATGCTATCGTAGTTCATTTTCCTGAGAATCCCGCAACGTCATCTCTTTGGTTAGTGTTGCAAATTTTCTTTTCCAAACATGCTGTGTGAAATGTCCTGTTACCAACCAGATCTGAATCTCAGACAGATATGATGGTTGGAACTAGTCCAAGATCTATGATGTAGGTTCCAACAAGGTTGATGTTGGCCGACAACCTAGCCGGAAGATCTATCATTGTAGTATCTTGATTGAGCTATTTGACCATCTTTTCCATGAGGATTTAGTGCAACATATTCTAGAAGTTGTTCCTTACGAATCCTTGTACTCCCAGTTTCTTCGATTATGCTATAACCATCCAAACGGTGGAATCACTCTCGTTGAGTTATTCCCAGTTACTAGAATCATTCCCAGCATTTGCATTTTGTTCCCATCTTGCACCGCCATTGTGCCATTCAACCTTGGACTACCCTTCTCGGTAATTCCTGGTCAGGATCACCTTTAAAAGTGGTCCTACCATGGGTCCCATACATTTCCGGTGATAAGCAAAAGTCATCCATTCTGTTGTCTTCAACAAGGTAGTCCACATCATCCATCCTAGTCCGAGTATGCCATTTCTTCGAGCTCTTTCAAATGATCAATTGTAAATTTCCTTAAGCTGGTATGAAGAGTTTCAGTGATCTATGGATCAAAAGTAATTCTTTTTGCCACTTAAGGGAATATTTCTGCGAGTCACCTTCCTTAAGGTGTCTCGTTGTGGTATCATGGCAACCCAACTCCTTGCTATGTTGACACCGTTCACCACCCTCCTAGGTGTGGGAATTCCACTACTTATTTAAACCTTGTCATATGCTCATTTCCATCATTCTCGATGTGTGTATCATGTCTCATCTCGTCAGATGTCGCTATGTCTCGTTCTGTGAGTTGATCGTCGGTTGCTCGATGTTCAAGAAGATCGATTGTTCAAGAGTTTCTTTCTTCCCGTTATCGTGTTGGATGGAGTTCTCAGAACAAGACATCGAGACAAAGATGGTGATCGTGTCAACGTTCCTATGAAGTGCAACCTGGATCGTGAAGACCGTGATAGTTTGTGCCCCCTCTGTCTTCTTACCTCACGTTTTGAATCTCGGGTCGAGATTCTTGTTTAGTGGGGGTGAGTTGTCACAGCCCTAGAATTGTTTGCAATTAGTGGCACAAGCATCCATGCATCTTGTCTAAATTTCTTCTTTAACTTGAAATGGGGATTGATCTAAACCCTAGCACCAAATGAATTCAAATAGGTTCAAATAAAATCTTTTTCAATGAACCCAAAATGCTCTAAGAAAAGTTCATAATTTCTGGTTAAGGTGCAAACCTCTACTAAAAATGATGAATATATTTTTAGGTCATTTTTGGATTCTTGAATTAACACAAAAGTATTTGAGTTGGAGCCATTTAAATGCTATATATATTCTAAATGGTACAAATATTCTGAAGTTATCTATGGAGCTCTAGAATAGTTTATCTAACATCCACAACAATCTTCAGAATTTATTAAAATGATTTAGTGCCTAAACTAAATCAAAACAAATAGAACAATATTAAAAAAACAGAAAAGAGGGAAACCATACCTGGCGCTTACATGTCCAGCTGGCCGGCCTGCTACTGTGCGGCCCAGCCCACAGCGCAGTGCCAGTCACCACCAACCTCTCGCCAGAAGGACGAGAGGCGCGTGGCCGCCACGCACACGGCCACCGACGGCCACCTCCTTCTTGCCGCTTCGCCTTGGCCCTCCCTGGCACTGCCACGCACTCCCCTCGACCTTCTGCACTTCTCCCCTCCTCGCAGCTCTCACCCCTCCCCTCTCTGCTCTCTTCCCGAGCGACCCCGTCGCCGCCGTCCACTGCCGCCGCGTCCACCGAGCTCCCCTCGCCCTGACGCTGAGCCAGAAGCACCGCCATGTCTTCCTCGTCCTCTCTACCGAGCTGCATGACGCCAGAAGCCCTACTTCATCGCCACCATCATCGTCTTCGGCCTCGGCCGCCGTGGATCGCCGCCGTCGAATTCGCGGCAACCAACGCTTCCCCGACCCTGCTGTCTGCACCATCCCCCTCTCTGTGAGCCCGCGGTTCTTTCCCCTCCTTTCTCGTTGTCGTTCCGACACCCTAGCACCTAGACCGTGCTAGCCGAGCTCCGGCCGCCACCCGTTTTGTCACCAACATGGCCTGAGCTCGAACGGGTCGCGCCCGTGCACCGCACCGAGCTCCTGGTGACCCTAGGAGGCTGCCCAGCGCTTCACTTTCCTCACCCGTGCTCCACAACACCATTTTGCCGAGGTCCGAACTCCGGCCACCGCCGCGAGCTCCATTCCGGCGAGCTCCGACCACCTCAGCTCCAGCCGCTGCCACGAGTGGATGCGGGAGAGCTCCAGCTCCCCGCGGGTGCCCTCCGCCGCTCGTTTGGGCACCGGGAGAGCGAACCCTACGCCCTTCGCCATCTCTGGCACCGTCGGCGACGAGCCGCGGGTCAACTCCGGCGAGTTGACCCGGGTTTGACCCCTATTTGACCCTCCCCTGGGTCATTGATATGTGGGGCCAGCCCCTGCTAATTACCAAGGTTTAGGATGAGTTTAGCGTTAACAAACTCTATTAATTAGACTAGATAGTGACACGCGGGTCCCACTGGTCAGGTTTGACCTAGACCACGCCTGTTGACCACTGACGTCACAGTGACGTAGTGCTGATGCAGTAACTCTTTTTCTGGATTTATTCTTTTACAGGGAATTCCAGAAAATGGCTAAAACTTCTAAAAATCACAGAAAATAATCTATAACTCAGAATGAAATAAATTATATATGAAAAATTATCAGAAAAATTCAAGGAATCTGTTTACGGCATTTGCATGCATGTTTGCAGAACCTAGGGTTGCTGTATAGGGCAATTTGCATAATTGACATTTAAATAAGCACATATGGAATTTGAATTTGAACCCTTGGTTCAAACCAACTTCATTTAATATGATTGCTAGTTGCATTAGCTCAATCAACAACATATTGCCATGACATTATCATGCATCATAATTGTTGCATTGCATTGATTGTGTTCCCCTTTGTTTGACGGTATTTGTCCCCTCTCGATAGACGTGGTTCCGTCGATGAGTTCGATGACACCGATGAAGAAGTATACTGTCTTCAGAAGTGCCATGCAAGCAAAACCCCCTTGTTCATTCTGATACAAAGCCAGTCTCTCGCTCCTGCTCTCTTTTACTACATTAGGACAACAACGATTCAACTGTTACATGCTGCGGTACTTGAACCCCTTTCCTTTGCATGACCTGTCATTACCACAGTAAATAGATGAAACCCACTAGCATAAGTAGGAGTTGTTTGAGCCCTGATGTGCCTACTCATTCATGTTTGCTTGTCATGCCTGCTATTGCTTAGAGTTGTGTCAGGTCTGATTCATCGGGGATAAATTGGAAAGTTGTGAGCATGTCCTACTGTGTGTGAGCTAAGTGTGTGAACACGATTTGGTAAAGGTAGCGGTGAGAGGCCATGTAGGAGTACATGGTGGGTTGTCTCATTGAAACCGTTCTCAGGAACTGAGCTCTGTGTTTGTGATCCATGAAACAGCTACTATTACACATTGGGCCCTGAAATATGACCCCGCTCGACTTACTGACCCCTCTTGTCCTCTATCCAGGAGTTGCAACTAGTTTCAGGTGTTTATAGGATATGTGTTGGTAGCCGTGCATAGCGCTGACCCTAGGGGTGGGCTATGATGCGGTAGATACACTGTGGCCGGGTATGTCGGGCGCCCGTTTGGCATCTCGGGACCCTGTACACATCGTTTGGGGCCGTTGAGGACACCCCGGCCGGATCTCCTTGAGGATGGAACCCGAATAGGCGATAAACCTGGACTAGAGACTTGTGCGATTAGTCAGGTCGTGGTCTACACCCACGTCGGCTTTCACTTGAATTCTGCCGAGCACATGTCGTGTGCAGACGCTAAGTGGTGGAAACCCTATTCAAGAATTCATCCGATTAACCAGTTAACTTGCCGATTAATCCCTACTCATAGGGTCACCGAGTAGCCGATAAACCGAAAAATCGTCCGATTAATTGATTAAATGGCCGATTAACTTTCCGATTAGCCGATTAATCCCCTACTCGCTAGCCAACTGAGCAGCTACCAGTTAACAATTTCCTCAACAATGGGTGGAAACATGTGTGACGAAGTACACCCCTGCAGGGTATAAAACTATTTGAATAGCCGCGTTCGCGGTAAAGGACTTCTGGGTTGCCTATAACAGTTCATAGACAAGTGATAGTGGATACTCTAAAACTCGCAAGATAAGTGTGAGTGCTATGGATGGCCTTCTCGTAAGGAGACGGGAGCTGATCGATAGTGGTGTATTGAATGGTGAATATGTGGACTCGTGTGCGCCACCTCAAAAGTGTTACTTGCAGTCGTAGTTTAAGATAGCCACCGAGTCAAAGCTGGCTTGCTGCAGTTAAACTCCACCACCCCGCTGTTGATACCGATGCATATGTAGCTAGTTCTGATGTAAGTCTTGTTCAGTACTTTTGTACTCACGTTTGCTTAATTTATGTTTTGCAGAGAGACTTCAGTCTTGCTAGTAGTTTCGCGTGGACTTCGACGTTTAGCTTGATACCTCAGCTATGATCTTGTGCCCTCGGCAGGATCTGGTAGATAGTCAGGCTTCTCAGCCTTTTTCATTTGTAGATGTGTGTACTCAGACATGTTAAGCTTCCACATGTGCTTTTGATTTGTATGCTATGATTGTTGGGTCATGAGACCCATGTTTGTAATATCTCGCTCCTCGGAGCTTAATGAATAAATACTTGAGTTGTAGAGTTATGTTGTGATGCCATGTTGTATTTACACATATCGAGCATATTGTGTGCATGATTGAAATGCTTGGTATGTGTGGGATCCGACAATCTAGTTGTTTATCCTTGGCAGCCTCTCTTATGGGTAAATGTAGTCTAGTGCTTCCACCGGAGTCCTGTTAGCCCAGCACTACTGCTCAGGACACTTGACTAGCCGGCATGTGTTTCACTTCGTTCCCGTGTCTGTCCCTTCAAGGAAATGTCATGCGGTGACATCCGGAGTCCTGCCTAGCCTGCTACAGCCCGGGTTCCCGGAGTCCTGTTAGCCCAGTGCTATAGCCCGGATTCACACGCTGCTGACCGACATGCTCGATGTGATTCATGTATGCTTGTCCCCATAGGTTAGTGCCGCTTTGGGTTCACGACTAGCCATGTCGGCCCGGGTTCTCTGTCATATGGATGCTAGCGACACTATCATATATGTGAGCCAAAAGGCGCAAACGGTTCCGGGCCATGGTAAGGCGACACCCGTGGGAATACCGTGCGTGAGGCCGCAAAGTGATATGATGTGTTACCGGCTAGATTGATGTGACTTGGAATCAGGGTCCCGACAGCTTATATATAGAGCATCAAGATCGATAGATATAGATCAAGACGCTTAATAGGACTTCCACAAAGCACATACCTTGACAAGTTTTTGAGGAAGTTAAAAATGGATCAGTCAAAGAAAGGGTTCTTTCCTGTGTTACAAGGTGTGAAGTTGAGTAATACTCAAAACCCCACCACGGTAGAAGATAGAGAGAGAATGAAAGCCATTCCCTATGCCTCAACCATAGGTTCTATAAAGTATGACATGCTGTGTACCAAACTTGTTGTACCTTGCCATGAGTTTGGCTAGGGGGCACAATAGTGATCCAGGAGTAGATCACTAGACAGCGGCCAAAACTATCCTTAGAGGACTAAGGAAATTTTTCTCGGTTATGGAGGTGATAAAAAGTTCGTCGTAAAGAGTTACATCGATGCAAGTTTGACACCGATCTAGATGACTCTGAGTCTCAATCTGGATACATATTGAAAGTGGGAGCAATTAGCTAGAGTAGCTCCATGCAGAGCATTGTAGACATAGAAATATGTGAAATACATGTGGATCTGAATGTTGCAGACCCGTTGACTAAACATCTCTTACAAGAAAAACATGATCACACCTTAGTACTCTTTGGGTGTTAATCACATAGCGATGTGAACTAGATTATTGACTCTAGTAAACCCTTTGGGTTTTGGTCACATGGCGATGTAAATTATGGGTGTTAATGACATAACGATGTGAACTATTGGTGTTAAATCACATGGCAATGTGAACTAGATTATTGACTCTAGTGCAAGTGGGAGACTGAAGGAAATATTGCCTAGAGGCAATAATAAAGTTGATATTTTATATTTCCTTATTCATGATAAATGCTTATTATTCATGCTAGAATTGTATTAACCAGAAACTTGATACATGTGTGGATACATAGACAAAACATCGTGTCCCTAGTAAGCCTCTACTAGACCAGCTTGTTAATCAAAGATGGTTAAGTTTCCTAGACATAGACATGTGTTGTCATTTGATGAACGAGATCACATCGTTAGGAGAATGATGTGATGGACAAGACCCATCTATTAGCTTAGCATATTGATCGTTCAATTTTACTGCTATTGCTTTCTTCATGTCATATACATATTCCTTTGACTATGAGATTATGCAACTCCCGGACACCGGAGAAATACCTTGTGTGCTATCAAATGTGACAACGTAACTGGGTGATTATAAAGATGCTCTACAGGTATCTCCGAAGGTGTTTGTTCAGTTGGCATAGATCGAGATTAGGACTTGTCACTCCGAGTATCGGAGTGGTATCTCTGGGCCCTCTCGGTAATACACATCATAAGAAGCCTTGCAAGCAAAGTGACTAATGAGTTAGTTGCGGGATGATGTATTATGGAACAAGTAAAGAGACTTGCTGTTAACGAGATTGAACTAGGTATGAAGATACCGACGATCGAATCTCGCGCAAGTAACATACCGGTGACAAAGGGAATAACGTATGTTGTCATTACGGTTTGACCGATGAAGATCTTCATAGAATATGTAGGAACCAATATGAGCTTTCAGGTTTCGCTGTTGGTTATTGACCGGAGAGGTGTGTCAGTCATGTATACTATAGTTCTCGAACCCGTAGGGTCCGCATGCTTAACGTTCGATGACAATTTAATATTATATGAGTTATATGATTTGGTGACCGAATGTTGTTCGGAGTCCCGGATGAGATCACGGACATGACGAGGAGTCTCTAAGTGGCCGAGAGGTAAAGATTGATATATAGGATGATAGTATTCAGACACCGGAAGTGTTTCAGATAGTATCGGGTATTTATCAGAGTACCGGGGGGTTACCGGAACCCCCGGGGGGAATAATGGGCCTTATGGGCCATAAGAGGGGAGCATGCCAGCCCACAAGGGGTGGCACCCCCCTTTAGGCAGGAGGCCGAATAGGAGAAGGAAGAGGGGGTTCGCCCCCCCTTTCCTTCCTCCCTTCCCTCTTCCCTTTTCCCGCTTCTGGTAATAAGGAAAGGGGGTGAATTGGGATAGGAACCCAAGTAGGATTCCTCCTACTTGGGGAGGCCCATGGCTGCTCCCCTCCCCCTCCCACCTATATATACGTGGGGAGGGGGCGCCTAGAACACACACCAACAATTGTTGCCATGTGCGGCGCCCCCCTCTACAGTTTACGCCTCGGTCATTTTCTCATAGTGCTTAGGCGAAGCCCTGCGTGGATCACTTCAGCGTCACCATCACCATGCCGTTGTGCTGACGGAACTCATCTACTTCCTTGACACTTTGCTGGATCAAGAGTTCGAGGGACATCATCAAGCTGAACATGTGCAGAACTCGGAGGTACCGTACGTTCGGTGCTTTTGATCGGTCGGAACAAGAAGAAGTTCGACTACATCAACCATGTTGTCAAACACTTCCACTTTCGGTCTACGTGAGTACGTAGACACACTCTCCCCCTCTCATTGCTATGCATCTCCTAGATAGATCTTGCGTGAGCATAGGAATTTTTTGAAATTGCATGCTATGTTTCCCATCATGGGCCCCTTCTCCCGTGCTATCGAGGGCTTTGAATTCTTGTTCGTTGCAATCGACAAGTTTACAAAGTGGCGAGAAGTGGATCTTGGAGGAAGGTGACCGCACAATCAGCCATCAAAATCTTGAAAGGATTGGTGTGCCACTTCGGAGTACCCACCAGAATCATCACTGACAATGGCACCCAATTCACAAGTCGCGCCTTCATGCAATACGTTCATGCCCTTAGAAGCAAGATCTCATTTGCCTTTGTTGCCCGTCCTAGAAGCAATGGACAAGCTGAGAGGGCAAACAATGAAGTGCTGCGAGGACTCAAGACAAGAACATTTGATAAGCTGCAGAACTGTGGCAAGCGATGGATCGATGAGCTGCCGGTGGTTCTTTGGTCCCTCCGTACGACACCAAATCGAGCTACTGGCCAGACTCCCTTCTCCATAGTCTATGGGGTAGAAGCAGTGATCCCCATGGAACTCATATGCAAATCACCTCGAGTGCTTGCCTACGATGAAGTAGCGCAACAACAGCACCAGCATGACGATGTTGTGCTACTTGAGAAGAACCATCTCCGGGCTGCTACGTGTGTTGCACGCTACCAGCAAGCCCTGTGTCGCTATCACAGCCGCATGGTTCATGCCTGGAGCTTTGAGGAAGGCGACCTTGTCCTTAGGCGTGTTCAGTCCGCCAAGGGTACAAACAAGTTGACACCAAAGTGGGAAGGCCCTTACCGGGTAGTACGAGTCACCAGACCCGGTGCAGTCCTTCTGGAGACGAGAGATGGCATTGAGATGTAAAACTCATGTAACATTGAGCATCTCTGTAAGTTCTACCCGTAAGGCGTGACTATCGGGCCCTGCCCGGCAGCCACCCTTTTGTACAAGCCTTGTCGAGGTTGCATATAACCCTTTGTACAAACCCAGGCGCAGACCCTGAGCACCAGATAAATAAACAAAGCGCTGGGGGCCCCAAACAAGATTGCATGCATGCATCAGGATATCATGAGCATAGCATGTTCATGTAGATAAGATCGCATGTAGCTTTGTTTTCATCTGCACTAAGCTGTAGGGTTCCTGTCGCGGACTTGGTTCCAAAGAGAAGGAATGAAGAGCAAGCCTACATAGTGATCCCCAGCAAGCCAGACAGATAAGTTCCTTCTTATCCTTACTTGTTCTATAAAATGAAACTTGTGCATATGAAAACCTCACCACCTTCGAAACATAGGTGCTCCCATCCTTCGACACGAACATTGCTTCGGTCAAGATGGTCGTAGTGGCCTTTGGCGGAAAAAGTTCGGCGGGGGGGTGGTGTTGGAGATATGCCCTAGAGGCAATCATGTATGATGATATTTCCTATGTGTTTATGAATAAATATAGTCCTTGGACATTATCAATGATGTGTATCAACAAGTATGACTTGTTTGTGGGACTATGCATTGTATGATGAACGTCCTAAAAGGTCCCTAGTCGAAAGGGATGTGTGGACGCGCAACCGACTAGACTAGCATATGACATGGTCGATGGCTTGGTGTCACTAGCCATGGAGCATTGGATGCTAACCGGATAATATGGACTCGGAAGGATCTGGTCGGATTCGACGTAGTTGGATTCGAGTTGAGATAAGGTCCGAGTCGGACAGACCAAACTATGAGACGCAGCGATATGTCATCTGTAAGTCTCTAGTACAACATACATTCTATGTCCTAAGACCTGAGCTGGTGCATGTACTCGGGATGGTGACAAACTTGCTTTGCACCAACCAAATGCTACTCCATGACTGGGTAGTTACAAAGATAGATTTCGGGCTTGTCCAAACCCATGCTGCGAGACATGGTCAAGCAAGATGGGATTTTCCCCTCCGATTAGGAGAGATATACTATGGGCCCCTCGTGTATCTGACCAAGATAAGGATGGCCATGCGACAAGGATTATGAGATAATCTGGTTTGTGGTCGACATCACTGGAACGAGAATGAGGTTGGGCTAGCACAAGGATGACAGACTCGCCTTGAGCCCGACAACATATATTGTGTGGCAAAAGGAATGGGAGTATGATGTACAGGTTCGCCTAACCAGCTTCATAGTCTGCTTGGTGTTCGGCATGCCTGCTACCTCTTGAGCATGCGTTGGTTTTCCCTTGAAGAGGAAAGGGTGATGCAGCAAATTAGCGTAAGTATTTCCCTCATTTTTTGAGAACCAAGGTATCAATCTAGTAGGAGATAACACGCAAGTCACCTAGTACCTGCACAAACAATCAAGAACCTTGCAACCAACGCGATAAAGGGGTTGTCAATCCCTTCACTCCACTCGCAAAAGTGAGATATAATAAAGATAGTAAGATAAATATTTTTGGTATTTTTGTTTGTATAGATTGGAAAGTAAAGATTGCAAAATAGTAAACGAGATGCGACGTAAATAAAAGAGATACAATATAATAAGGAAGAGACACGGGGGGCATAGGTTTCACTTGTGGCTTCTCTCAAGATAGCATATATTACGGTGGGTGAACAAATTACTGCCGAGCAATTGATAGAAAAGCGCATAGCTATGATAATATCTAGGCAATGATCGTGAATATAGGCATCACGTCCGTGTCAAGTAGACCGAAACGATTCTGCATCTACTACTATTACTCCACACATCGACCGCTATCCAGCATGCATCTAGAGTATTAAGTTCATAAGAACAGAGTAACGTATTAAGCAAGATGACATGATGTAGAGGGATAAACTCAAGCAATATGATATGAACCCCATATTTTTATCCTCGATGGAAACAATAGATACGTGCCTTGCTGCCCCTACTGTCACTAGGAAAGGACACCGGAAGATTGAACCCAAAGCTAAGCACTTCTCCCATTGCAAAAAAAGATCAATCTAGTAGGCCAAACTAAACTGATAATTTGAAGAGACTTGCAAAGATATCAAATCATGCATATAAGAATTTAGAGAAGAACCAAATATTTTTCATAGATAATCTTGATCATAAATCCACAATTCATTAGATCTCGGCAAACACACCGCAAAAGAGTATTACATTGAATAGATCTCCAAGAACATCGAGGAGAACTTTGTATTGAGAACCAAAGAGAGAGAAGAAGCCATCTAGCTAATAACTATGGACCCGAAGGTCTGTGGTAGACTACTCATACATCATCGGAGAGGTTATGGTGTTGATGTAGAAGCCCTCCGTGCTTGATTCCCCTTCCGGCAGATTGCTGGAAAAGGCCCCAAGATGGGATCTCATGGGTACAGAAGGTTGCGGCAATGGAAAAGTGGTTTCGTGGCTCCCCTGATGTTTTTAGGGTATAAGAGTATATATAGGCGAAAGAAGTACGTCGGTGGAGCTCCATGGGGCCCACGAGGGTGGGGGCCCGCCTACCCCCCTGGGTGCGCCCTCCTGCCTCGTGGCCGCCTCGCAAAGTTCCAGACTTCCACTCCAAGTCTCCTGGATTGCATTTGTTCCAAGAAAGATCCTCGTGAAGGTTTCATTCCGTTAGGATTCCGTTTGATATTCCTTTTCTGCAAAACACTGAAATAGGCAAAAATAATAAAAACTGGCACTTGGCCTCTGGTTAATAGGTTAGTCCCAAAAATAATATAAAAGCTCATATTAAAGCCCATTGAACATCCAAAACAGATAATATAATAGCATGGAACAATCCAAAATTATAGATATGTTGGAGACGTATCAATGCCTTGCTTGGGGCCGCTACCAACCGTGCAGTTCGGAGGTGATCCGAGCTGCGACCAAGCCGGCTTGAACCTAAGGGGTCGCGCTGTTAAGGGAAAGAACCTACGAGGTCGGATCTGAGGACACTGGTCGGATGTGATCCGAGTTGTGATTGAATTCTGGTTGAGTAGACTTATGGGCTTTAGGGTCCATGCGAGGCCCAAGTGCTGAGCCCACCACGGACGCCTATATAAAGTGTGGGTGCGGCCCACTCATGCGATTGATCGCTTCAGCGCTGTCGCTGGGGTTTGCATGTCTTGTGAATAGCCACCTCCACTCATCGCCGCCCATGTGATCAGACCTAGCAGTCCGTCGCACGGTGTTCACTACAAAAAAAATACACTTCTGTGATGATACGTGTTTGTCACAGTAGGTCGCGTTTTTTGTCATGCATGTACATCCATGACGATTTTATGACAGAATCAAGATAGTCATACCTGTGCTGTCGTAGAAGTGTTCCATGACATTACCAAAATTATCATCACGGAAGTGTCCACTTCCATGACAATAAATCGCGCGTCATGGAAGTGCTTTCGTCAAGGGCGACCGACACGTGGCATCCACCATAACGGAACGTCATTAAGCTATCGAGTCCGGTTTTGGATCCGATAACCCGTTAACAGCCCAGACCAATGGGGATTTTCCACGTGTAAAATCATCATTGGCCGCAGGAAACACTTGTTGCCTCACCGTTGGGACAGATGTCACCACTCATTGGACATGAGGCACCTATGATATGTCGACACGTGGCACGGCCCAACAGTGGCCCATTCCGGTGAATGAGGCCGGCCTAGTAAAAATTAGTAGGCCGGCCCATATAAGGCCTACTTGTGTCAAGTCTATTTAAGCCCACGGCCCATACGAGATGTGCCAATTCGGCCCGTCAACAGCCTGTTAAAGATTTGACACCATTGCAGCCCATTGTCAGTTCGAGCCCGTTAACAGCCCGCTATATATTTGGGCTCAATATCGGCCCGATGAGATTTTAGCCTGTTAATGGCCCATTTAATGGATGGGCCAATTTTCAGGATGTACATCTTTCGGCCTTTTAGCGACCCATTTAAATGTTGGGCTAATTTCCGTCCCGGTGTGTCTTTCAGCCTGTTGACGGCCCATAAATCTGATGGGCCATTTGTAGTCGGACCTGAGTTTTGGCCTTTTAGCGGCCCATTTAAGTGTTGGGCCACTTTATGGCCCTGTGTCACTTTTAGCCTGTTGACGGCCCATAAATCAGTTGTGCCATTTGTAGTCGGACCTGAGTTTTGGCCTTTTAGCGACCCATTTAAGTGTTGGGCCAATTCCCGGCCCTATGTGCCTTTCGGCCTGTTAACGGGCCATAAATGAGTTGGGCCATTTGTAGTTGGACCTTAGTTTTAGCCTTTTAACGGCCCATGCCCTTCATGGTCCAATACCAGCCCAGTTTCTCTTTCGGCCTGCTAAAGGCCCACAACACAGTTGGGCCATTTACAATACGACCTGACTTTCGGCCTCTTAGCGGCCCATGCTCTTCATGGTCCAGTACAAGCCCGCTGTCTCTTTCGGCCTGCTAAAGGCCTACGGTATAGTTGGGCCATATGTAGCCCAAACTTAGTAACGGCCTGTTAACGGCCCGTGAAATAAATTGGGGCCACCTGTTGCACGCTTCGATGTCGGCCTGTTAACGACCCGGGAGGTAAGAGGGACGACCATTAACTTTCGGCCTGGTAATGGCCCATTAACTTAATCGGCCCACTAAAGTCCGTTCATGTCTTTAGGCCAAATTAGATAATTTGAGCCCATTACGACGAGCAATTATGCACAGGACCAAAACCGATCAAGCAAAGGTACAACATACAGGGAATAACATTGCACATCCAGCATATATTACAGGAGATTACATCCACTAGACAATCAAAGATTGATGCCAGTGCAAATAAATGAGCAGAATCTAACCATCTACAACATCATAATCTGCAACCTCAGCACAGATGACGCCCATAAGCATGTGGGAAAGTTCTTGCTACTTTGCTACACTGTCTCTGAAAACATTGATCAGTTGTTGTGTCGCACGACTCTGCACCTCTGATTCATCCACCATTTCCATCATTGCTTCAGCCATTAATTGGTTCACAAACATACATATATTTTGTTGCATTCGAGAGAGAGGATACTGAACAGATTCAGATGGCGATTTTGGCAGGCTTGTATTATTGATAGTGGAGAGTGTCTCGACCACTGCATCATAACATAAATTAGGACGGGAACTAAACAGATTAATCATGAGTTATTGCCATATTACCTGGCCTAGATTTACTGGAAAGAAACAATGGGGTTGCCTTGCTGTTTTAGAGTTTGTCTTCTTATCTTTAGCAGCCTGCACAAATTTAACACACTAGCATTGCTATCATTGGCCAAGTCAGATAATAGGAAAGCAACATTGACACAACGAACATTTGGGCAAATAGCCTACACCAAATTAACACAATATGGCACATCTATCATTAGCCAGGTAAGGTAATACGAAAGCAACATTGACACAATGAATGAATGGGAAACCAGAGAAGCACTACAATTCAGTAATGTGTGTGATATGAGATAGTACATTCATGCAGCTTAGTATGCAAAACTACCAGGCAGTTTTCCTTACAAAAATCAACATTGGCGCCTTTAACATTTTTCTACAACTAATTTTAGATCAGATAAAGGTTAGATTCACGCCGATTAACAAAATACATGCTGATGTAAAAATATAGTGATATACAACAGGTACTTACATTAGCATTGGAGCATAGAGAATTCCCGCAAGATATTTTCCTCGAATACGATCCCAATGGAGGAAGTCTTGTATTATTTAACCTTATTTTCTAAAAGAGAGATCGGTAAGAAACATGTAGAAAATATGATCAGAATGCTATAAAATTTCATGATGCGAGGATACGCACACACTTCTTAGAATGGAGTTGACATTCTTTTGCTGGACTGGAGCGGACTAGTTCTTTGGCCACTGGAATCTGCTTATTATCAGTGGGAGTTGGGTTTCTCTGTGCTGGAGCAGTATCTATGAAAAATGGAGTTGGTTTATTATCTCATGTCGTTTGGATCTTTTGCAAAGACCTGGTTTGTAACCCTTCATATTCTAACATAGCCGTCTTCCCCTTGCATGGCTTATATAGAAGAATGGTGATTCAGTTATAAAACATGCTACAGAAGAGATGGAATAGGTACTGAAGAATAGAAAGGCATGACATATTGACATGTATTCCCTCCATCCGGAAATAAATGGATGGGTCTAGGCGTATTCAGTTCTAGATACATCCAGTTTTATCCATTTCTGCGACATTTAATCCGGACGGAGGGAGTATGATGTAAGAGCTAGGGATACGACATGACAACACAGTAAAAAACACTGAAAAACCCACTGCAGAACCAAAGTATTCAAACCCACTGATATGAGATAGTACACTCATGCGCCTCAGGATGCAAAACTACCAGGCTATTTTCCATGCAAAAATCAACATTGTGGCCTTTAAGCATACATTTTGCTACAACTAAATATAGATCATATAAAGGTTGGATTCACGCCGATTAACAAAATACATGCTGATGTAAAAATATAGTGATATACAACATGTACTTACATCTACGTTGGAGCACAGAGAATTCCCCCAAGAATCTTTCCTCATAAACGATACCATTGCAGAAATTCTTCTATCTGTTAAGCTTATTTTCTAAAAGAGAGATGGGTAAGAAACATGTAGAAAATATGATCAGCATGCTATAAAATTTCATGATGCAAGGATACGCACACGCTTCTTAGAATTGAGTTGACATATTTTTGCTAGACTGGAGCAGACTAGTTCTTTGGCCACTGGAATCTTCTTATTATCAGTAGGAGTTGGGTTTCTGTATACTGGAGCAGTATCTATAAAAACTGGAGTTGGTTTATTATCTCCTGGCGTTTGTATCTTTTGCAAAGGCCTTGTTTGTAACCCTTCAGATTCTAACATAGTCGTCTTCCCCTTGCATGCCTTGTATAGAAGAATGGTCCATTAATTATAAAACATGCGACATCAGAGAGATGGAATAGGTATTAAAGAATAGAAAGGCATGACATATTGACATCTTTGCCCTCCATCCAGAAAAAAATGGATGGGTCTAGGCGTATTTCAGTTCTAGATACATCCTTTTTTATCCATTTCAGCAACATGTAATCCGGACGGAGGGAGTATGGTGTAAGAGCTAGGGATACGACAGGACAACACAACAAAAAAACACTAGTTGAATGTAAAACTGTATGCTAGCGGAATATGTACAGAAATAACTAAGGCAACATACACGTGTATGATTGGGAAAATAAGATGGCATTGCAACAGAGCACTAGAACATCACTTCAATGTAAAAAAACATGGTATAGTAGACAGATGAAGTACATACTGATGAATAACAATGCATAAGATATTCAGAAGCATGATGTCCAAATTAAGAAGATGGCATTGCGATAGAGTAGAATGACAGTACTTGAATTTGAAAACATGTTATCATGAATGGAATAGGTACTGAAAAATAGGAAGGCATGACATATTTACATGCATGATCAGCATGCTAAGCACATGGCATTGCAACGGAGTAGATACACTCCAGGACATTATATGCATGTTGTACCCATATCACAGGCCAAGTTAAAGCAAGGATCTTGTGGGGTGAAGAGGATTCATCATCTTTCTGCAAGTCTTCTGAAGAACTGCCTTTACATGTTCCATCATATTGGGTATCATTGACATGAAGTTTATTGGCCTTTACATTGCTCCGTGAGGTTCTTGTGGATATATCAGTGTGTGCAATTATATCTGACATGCATGGAAGACAACTAGTAGTTAGATTTATGTAATGAGTGCCTGTAGGAGATGACATAAATAGTAGGACTGAGGTTAACTAGCAGCAACATGTCTCATATACTAAAGGGAGAACACAGATGAAAGCTATAGAATATGTATCATTTGTACTCGAGATTAACTAGATGGCACACAAAAGTATTAAAGAACAACATAGGTAATATTATAAGTGGTATAATACTATAATCATCAGCCTGTGGTATAGCACTGGCTGATGGATGTTAACTATGGAACAACGTTACCTAAAGAACAAGTATCTTAGCTGAACTATGGAACAACGTTAACTCCTGAACAAGACCCGTAAGAGATCAGCATGAATAGACAGTGAAATGTGATGATCTATTTTCCATGCTTAGATGAATAACAAAGCCATAAATGTTGCACACAAGTAAGATGAGGGTACAACCTATCTGGCTGCCATCCATAGGAGTGAGCATCATGTGATGACTTGTCGATGGCCCTGCAGTTGTTGTGGCTATCCATGTCGGGCATGCACATTCGATGCAGGGAACTGTTGAGTGGGGACTATAGCTCCCCTCTGGTGTATGCTTCCCTTGTTGGAGCAGCTGCGGTGAGTCGGAAGACGGTGTGTCTGAAGATGCAGATAACGCATAATGTTAAGAACGACATATCTCTTTGATCTGAAGAAATACACTAAGAGATCAACAGCAAGGTACGAGAGTGGTCACACATCTATTGACTGAATACTAAATTGGGGTCACACGATTTTATTTTATTTTGGTACTGTCCGATCTACGCCGGATGGCTGGCCATGTTGTGCCTCCCGGCTGACACTGTTCGGAATCTTCCCCGAAGAGCCAACGACCAATGGCAGAGCAGCCTGCCTCCGCCGTCCGTGGCCCCAGTCAAAACCCCGCTCCCTGCCCCACCGCACTGCCATGGTTGCGCCGCCGCCAGGCCAATCCACAAAGACTCCCCGTCATCTAGATCCTACGGCGGTAGTACCTTCAACCCACACAACTCTAAAAGATAGTCATATAAGAGTTGCTTCCGCGGCGAACTTGCGGCCCCGCACCCTTACGTTAGACACCAGCCAACCGGCAGCCTAGGAGCTCCGCCGCCTCGAGGGGTGCTGCTTCCCATTCAGAATCGATTGGCCCAGAATAAAAATTCAGACAACTGACGCCTAAATAAAGTGATTTGATATGAGGGTGCGACCTATCTGGCGGCATGGTGAAGTAAGAAGGTCCAGCTGCCGAGTCGGTGAGGCCGGCGCGGTTGCGGTGGCGATCAGCGGCAGGCAAAGAGCGATGTCGCGACGGACGACGGCTATGCGGAAGCAGCGCCAGGACTCTGGATGGATCTGAAGTTGGAGCCGCTCCGGCGCCGTGAACAACGGCTGGGGTGAATCGGCTCCGGTACGGTTCACGCGGCCGTCGTCGAGGCAGCACCAGCAGCACGGAGTAAGAGGCACATGGCCCAGTGCACGACGGCAAATGGACAGCGTCTCCGGCATTAGGGAGGAGGGCGGCTGTGAAATTGGTGCGGTGGGGGCGCCATGGAGGTGGGGCTGAGGTTTCATGGCTCGGGAGAAGGGAGCTTCCCGGGGAGAAGGTGATTTGGCGCCCATGAGGTATGAATGGGGACGGGCGGGGGGGGGGCAATTGGGAGGGGAGTGAACCATGTCTTACGGATGCATTTGTCTGACATGTGAGGGGGAGTTACAGTTCTACCCTTGCCTATAGGCTTCTCAGCTTGGGTCTGTGTACTGAGGGTCGAGGATAGTAGAGTAACTTTGCTTCTCCCCAAATAGTGGGCGGGAGCGATTTCGAGCGAGGAGGGCGTGTTTTGAATAGTGGGCGCGAGCGATTTCGAGCGAGGAAAGCGTGTTTTGAAATAGTGGGGCGCGAGCTATTTTGGCCGAGGACAGCATGTTTTGCCGACCATGGTTTATGAATTATTCGGCACATGTCATTTCGGCCGAGGAGAAGGCACGCTTGGATGAAGTTACGAACCTACCCTCGATGTACAACGGGACAATTGATTCTTGTCCCACATAGGACGGTAATTTTGCGTCTCCCATTTATTTGCTCAGGCGAATTCCACCGAGCAGAGAGGATGTTTAACGGTTCGTTCAAATTTTGGGAGGACGAGCATCCACGTCTACCTTACCAAGTCGATTCAGATCAAATTTTGAAATATTAGCTTGCCACTTCTTTTTTAGATGGAGAGATGATGCTCGGGAGTAATGTGTTTTTACATGCTCGTTGCAAGCGATTTACTATATAACAAATAGTTGACCCACTCAAAAATGCGAATCAAACCCAAAATGAAATATCTCGATTCAATGAAATAGCTCATTTTGTAGGTGAAAATAGTGAACTAAATCCAAAATTGAACATCTCAATCGAGTAGCATGTTGTACAGTATTATAGTACTCCATGAACATGTTGAAAGTCAAATTAATGAACTTGTTTGATATACGCCTATATCCGTTCATGTGTGGACTGCAGACAACATGTTCTCCAATTTAAATATTTGAATGCAAGTTTATATCGAAACATGGTTTATATCAGTCTTTGATGCATAAAACACGGCCTCCCCTTCTCCCGGACTCCTGTTCTCTCTCTCTCTCTCCGACAATCTTCAATTATGTCGCATGCATCCAACACAAAAACCTTGTTGGTCCCTCGCCCTTTCTCTCTCTCTCTCTGTGTGTGTATGTGTTTGTGTGTGTGTGGGGGGGGGGTCTTTTTAGTTCGCATGCATATATACACCATCTATAGGTCTCTCTCGCACACTATGTATGATACTCTAGCTAGTCCAAGCTAGATATCTTGGGTGCACTCATCGTACGCACACAAATTCCTTGGCTCTTTGCCCGTAACTCTCTCATGCACCACTATGTCGTCTCGGAGCTCTTCCCCCCCTCTCTCAAACTCTCCATCCACCTGGGTCACACATATGCATGCATATCTCACTCGCACTCGATAGGCCCATCTAAAACTCTATCTCTCCCCCTCATTCTCTCTCCATCTCACACGCGCACACACACAATCTCATGCCCAGCTAGCCAAGTATGATGGTCTCTCACTCAATTGTAGGCACACGCAGTCCCCCCTATATGTATATGACTAGCTAATCTTAGTCTCCATCACAAACATGTGCATGGTCTATCTCGATTTCTCTCGAGGTATCTTTCTATTGCGCATGCACTCCCTCGATCTCCCACCCATATAGTCCCCTCACGATCTCGACGGGATCTCTCTATCACAAACACACCCTCTCTCCCTCCCCATGCGTCCATGCCATCCATGTGTCCCTCTCGACCTTTGTTCCTTGTTGGCCAGACCTCTATTGGACATGTGCTACAGGGGTGTCTCTCTCTGTTGTGAACAATCACACACTAGCTATCTTCGTGTATCTCCTCACCTCGCTTTTCCAGCTCGGAGATGCATGCGTGATATGTTCGCATAAGAAACGAAAAAACGCACTCTCTATCTAATTTATCGTTTGTTGTCACTTTCTCTTTCAGACACATACTCTTTTTCCACACTTACTCATTCTCCTTCACACGCACTTGATCTGTCTGGACTGAGGCACTCTCCTCGGTCCATAGCATATAGATTTATTGAAAATTCAAACATCACAAAGTTTGACCAAGTGGAGAAAAAGAATTACATCTAGTACGACAAACATATACCATTAGATTCACCATGAGATGTAGTTTTGTATGATGTATCTTTGGTATTGTAGATATAAATAACATTTGCGTAAACCTGATCAAAGTTTACAAAGTTTGACTTCTAAAAAGTTAACATGCACCGCATTATCGAGCGGATGGAATATCTCTTTCCCCCTCTCAGCTATTTGGCGCACCACTCAGCCCTATCTGGGCTCCTCAATCTCTCTCAAACTTTATTGGTCAGTTTGGTTCGTGACCTGACCCTCATGCCTTGATGGCCGGTACTTCCTGGTGTGGATGTGAGATGTAAAATATTTTTGCCTGGCCAGGCTTGTGTGGTGCTGAAGCGTTTGGTTCATGCCTGGGCCAGGCAAAGCATCAACGTCCCATCAATCAATCCATGCATCAATTATTTAATGCTAATATCCATCCATGTTGCTGTTAGCCTCGTGGCCACAAGACCAAGCACGGCCAGGCGTTCGAAATCGGTTGCCTGGGCCAGGCTACTTGCAGTGTCTCGAGTTCAGCCAGGCTAATTAAAGTGCAAGGGAACCCAGGCCACGCGGGCTTTCTTTTTCACATGGTACCAACCAAACAAGCGTGCATGAAATCTAGCCACAACCCTAGGCCAGGCAAAATATGCTCAGGACGCAAGCCAAACTGGCCTTATATCTCCCTGGTTCACACATACACATGTCTCGCTCGCGCTATACATATAGACCCATCCAACACTCTCCGCCCTTGTTCTCTCTCCATGTGACAAGCAGCCCCCTAAGTACCATAATCCCTCACTCCATCATAGGCGCAAACACTCCCCCCCTCCTAAGTATGATTATCTCTTACTAGCCATCAGGAACACACGTATTGTCTCCTTCCATCCATACGTCTATCTCAATATCTCTCCGGGCATCTTCTATCGTGCACACACCTTCTCACTCGATCTCCCACCCATGTAGTCCCATCACGATCTCCAGGGGATCTCTCTATGACAAACATACACTCTCTCCTCCCCATGTCTGCATTTTCTCCATACGTCTCTCTCGACCTCTCTCCCTTGTTTGTTAGACCCCTCTTGGCCACGTGCTAGGGGTCTTGCTCTCTCGGTTCCAAACAACCACACACTACCTCCTCACCTTGCCTCCGTTGTCGAAGATGCATGTGTGATATGTTTGCATAAGACACGCACGCTTTTTCTCTACTTTTATCGTGTGTTGTCCATGTCTCTTTCACACACGCACACACACTTTTTTCGCTCTCTCTCTCTCTCTAGTTAGGGACTCTATCACCTCCATAAGCATATGGATGTTTTGAAAAGTCAAACCTTAGAAAAGTTTGACCAGGTATATGTGGAGAAAAACATTTACATCTGGAACGATCATTAGATTCACCACAACATGTACATACTTCATACCATCATTTATCTTTGGTATTGTAGATATAAGTAATTTCTTTATAAACTTGGTCAAAGTTTCAAAAGTTTGACTTAAAAAAATGTTGGAACTACATTATCAAACGGAGGGAGTAGCTCTTTCTCTCTCTCTCTCTGATATCTCTCACGGGCCTCCCATCTCACTTGAACTCTCTATACCGACAGATTATACGCTCCCTCTGTCAGCGTATAGCTCCGTATATTGTTTAGTTGACCGGTCAACCAATCCACATGCTGCCTTGTCAGCTCGTGTTCTGTACCCGTGTGCTGGCCCATGTGGCAGTGGGTGAAAATAAGTAAACTAGAGGCCCATCTGACACGCGGTGAAGTAAACAAAGTTGAAACCACTCGAGGTAGCACCCCGCACGCTAGTAAATTGAGGGAGCATTGAGGAAAAACTTCTTGCGCGCGAAGGACGTACTCGCGCACAATTCACCACTGCGCGGCGGCATGCACAGAAGGACGCACTCGCGCACACCCAACACACAACACACACCAGCACACGTGTACACCGGCATCGCTGCCGGTTGAGATGGACGGTGAGGCAACCAACAAGCAGGGGCGGCTCAAGCCACAACCGCATCCGGCGAGCCTGGACTTCATCAGCAGCCTCCCCGACGACATGCTGCTCGTCATCATCGGCCTCCTCCCCACCAAATCTGTCATGCGGACTGCCCTGCTCTCCCGGCGGTGGCGCCTCCTCTGGCGCTGCATCCCCCTCAACCTCACCATCGACAGCTGCCTCTGCGAACGGGGATCGCATACGCATGGCCGCAGTCTCCAAGATCCTTTCATCGCACCCTGGGCCAGCCATACGCCTTGACATCCGCATGTTCAGTACCAACTGCAAGGTCCAACCCAAGTTCGACGAGTGGTTCTTATCCCCCGCCCTAGATCAGCTCGAGGAGCTCAGCTTTGAAGCTGGACGATGTCGCTCTTTGCCGCCGTCCGCGCTCCGCCTCACGCTAACACTGCGCCACGCCAGCTTCAGCTCCTGCTATCTTCCCCAGATTAATGTCGCACCCGCCCTTCTTCTCCCTTAACTCAAGCAGCTCGACCTCTTCGACGTTGTCATCTCGAGGAAGGCTATGGAGCACCTGCTCCGCAGCTGTACTACTCTCGAGTACCTTTGTCTTGAGCAGATCCACGGGTTCATTAGCCTCCACATCGCCTCGACGAATCTCCGATGGATTTATGTGTCTTGCTGGCCCCGCAACAAGACATCAATTGGGAAGAGATCACTCCAGCTGTTCCACGCTATGGTCATTGAGAATGCGCCTTTCCTTGAGAGATTGCTTCTATCAGATCTAGAAGGTCCAACAAAAATCAGGGTCATTGGCGCGCCGAAATTGACAGCGTTGGTTTACTCGTCTGCCAAATTCTCCGAACTCTTTATTGGATCCGTAATTGTTCAGGTACAATACTCATCTTCTTCTCCGTCTTCTTGAAATTCACATTTTTAAATTTCTTCTTGATGTATTTACGACCATCTTCCAGAAAATGATTCCCACAAGCTTGACCCAGTCCATGCGCACAGTGAAGATCTTAGCACTAAAATCTATCGGCCCTTGTGGGAGTCCTGGATTAGGGGGTCTCCGGATAGCCGGACTATCTCCATTGGCCGGACTGTTAGACTATGAAGATACGGGATTGAAGACTTCGTCTCGTGTCCGGATGGGACTCTACTTGGCGTGGAAGGCACGCTAGGCAATACGGATATGTGTATCTCCTCCTTCGTAACCGACCTTGTGTAACCCTAACCTCTCTGGTGTCTATATAAACCGGGGGGTTTTAGTCCGTAGGACAACAGATAATCATACCATAGGCTAGCTTCTAGGGTTTAGCCTCTCTGATCTCGTGGTAGATCTACTCTTGCACTACCCATATCATCAATATTAATCAAGCAGGACGTAGGGTTTTACCTCCATCAAGAGGGCCCGAACCTGGGTAAAACATTGTGTCCCCTGCCTCCTGTTACCATCCGCCTTAGACGCACAGTTCGGGACCCCCTACCCGAGATCCACCGGTTTTGACACCGACATTGGTGCTTTCATTGAGAGTTCCTTTGTGTCGTCGCCATTAGGCTTGATGGCTCCTACTATCATCAATAGCGATACAGTCCAGGGTGAGACTTTTCTCCCCGGACAGATCTTTGTGTTCGGCGGCTTTGCACTGCGGGCTAATTCGCTTGGCCATCTAGAGCAGATTGAAAGCTATGCCCCTGGCCACCAGGTCAGGTTTGGAAGCTTAAACTATACGGCCGATGTCCGCGGAGACTTGATCTTTGACGGATTTGAGCGTTTGCCTCGTGCATCACGCGGGCACGATGAGTACGATTTAGCTCTACCATCAGACAACGTTCAGGAGATTGCACCGGCAGCTGCTCCGACCCTCAATTCGGATCCAGTTGCGTCGTCCGTGGACGGGTGGATGGACCCCGCCACGGAAGCCTTACCCTCAGCGGCGATCGAGCCAAACATCGACCTTACCTTGCACGAGAGCCGTATTGTTCGACTGCCGGATCTTCCTCCGCCACGGACTCCGAACCGCCTGCGCCCGATCCTGTTGAATCCGACGGGGCGCCGATCATGGAGCCTATCTCCGCGGATATTTTTCAACACTCGCCCCTTGGCGACATACTGAACGCATTAAGGTCCCTCTCCTTGTCAGGAGGATCCTAGCCGAACTATGTCCGGCAGGATTGGGATGCGGATGACGAAGAAATTCACCGCCCACCCACCACCCACTTAGTAGCCACTGTCGATGACTTAACCGACATGCTCGACCTCGACTCCGAAGACATCAATAGTATGGACGACGATGCAGGATACGAACAGGAACCACTGCCCACAGGGCACTGGACGCCCACTTCACCACATGACGTATACATGGTGAACACACCAAAAGAAAACGACAACGAGGAACGGAAGGATGCAACGAAGGGTTGTCCCGTCGAGAAGCAGTCAAAGCAGCGGCGTAAGCGCCGCTCCAAATCCCGCCTCGACAGAAACAATGATCATATAGACCCAGCGTTAGAGCAGGGTGAACCATCGCCGGATCACGGCAATACGGAGAATCAAACCGAACAACCTGACTCTGTCAAAGATAATAGTCCGAACGAACTCACACCGGACAGACACCCGGAGCAACAGAATGCCCGTCAAAGGCTTGTTGCCACCGCGAGGAGTCTAAAAAAGCAGAAGCAAACACTCAAGGCTGCACAAGACACACTCGGAATAAGATGGAGCCAAGTACTCAACGCAGCGGCGAAGTACGGCGGTAATCGCCCCACCAAGAGCTACACGAAGCGAAGTTGCAACCCAAATTCGATGAGGAGGCCTTAGATCCCCCGCAACCAAAAATCAAAACGGCCACCTGGCCACATAGACGACCTCACGGCCAATATAGAGCGGCAAACAACGCCACTCATAAGCCAATACGCGATCCACGCGAGGGCTCACACCAAAAGGACGGCGCAACCAGATCCATCTATGGACCACGCAAGTGCGCTCCAGCATACGATGTAACACAACAAACATCCGAACAACGCGGTACACCCAGAAACAGGGGTGCCGCACACCCCCTATGTTTCATCGATAAGGTGTTGGACCATGAATTTCCAGAGGGATTCAAGCCCGTAAACATAGAGGCATACGATAGAACAACAGACCCTGGGGTCTGGATTGAGGACTATATCCTCCATATCCATATGGCTCGAGGAGATGATCTCCACGTCATCAAGTACTTACCCCTCAAGCTCAAAGGGCCAGCTCGGCACTGGCTTAAAAGCCTCCCTGAAAACTCCATTGGAAGCTGGGAAGAGCTCGAAGACGCTTTTCGGGCAAATTTTCAAGGGACTTATATCCGACCCCCGGATATAGATGATTTGAGTCATATAACTCAACAGCCCGGAGAGTCAGCCCGAAAGCTTTGGAACATGTTTCTTACTAAGAAAACCAAATAGTTGATTGTCCGGACACTGAAGCCTTGGCAGCTTTTAAGCATAGCGTCCGCGACGAATGGCTTGCCAGACACCTCGGCCAAGAAAAGCCGAGAACAATGGCAGCATTAACAAGCCTCATGACCCGCTTTTGCGCGGGTGAGGACAGTTGGCTAGCCAGATACAGCACCAGCGACCCAAGCACATCCGAAGTTAGAGATGAAAACGAGAAATCACGACGCAGCAAAAATAATAAGCGTCGGAATAAAGAAGACAGCCCGAAGAGCACGGCGGTAAACGTCGGATTCAGAGGCTCTCGGCCAGGTCAGCAAAAGCCGCCCTCTAAAGGCGCCAGAGATGAACTGTCCAGCCTGAACAAAATTCTGGACCAAATATGTCAGATCCATAGCACCCCTGGTAAACTCGCTAATCATACCCACAGAGAATGTTGGGTCTTCAAGCAGTCCGGCAAGCTCAAAGCCGTACACAAGGGGGAGGATGAGCCTCTCAAGCAAGACACTGGGGAACAAAAGAAATTTCCACCAGAAGTCAAAACAGTAAACGTGTTACACGTGATCAAGGGGAGAAACAAAGCGGCACTCCCAGATAAATATGCCCAAGGGCCTATCACCGCGGAGTCCTGCCACTGGTCGTTTCAACCGATCACTTTTGGCCATCAGGATTACTCAGCAAGTATCCGACGTGCAGGATGGATTGCCTTGGTATTAGACCCAATAATTAATGGATACCACTTCACACGAGTCCTGATGGACGGTGGCAGCAATCTAAACCTGATATATCAGGACACAATCCCCAAAATGGGGATAGACCCAACGAAAATTTGCCTCGGCAACACTACTGCCAAAGGAGTAATGCCAGACCCAGGGGCTCATTGCATGGGCTCCCTGCTACTAGAAGTTATATTCGGCTTCCCTGATAACTTCCGTAGCAAAAATTTAACCTTCCACATTGCTCCGTTCCAAAGTGGCTATCAAGCACTACTTGGACGCGAAGCTTTCGCTCGCTTTAATGCAATACTGCATTACGCTTCCCTCACGCTTAAGATGCCCAGTCCACGTGGCATCATTATAGTAAATGGAAATATCGAGCGATCCCTGCGCACCGAGGAGGGTGCGGCTACCGTGGCAGACGCACACTAAAACGGCCTCGCCAACTAAAATACCCGAGAGGTCGTCAAGACCACGGACACGGTTAGACGAGTCTGGCGCAGCTATATGATATTCATACAGGTTTGATGGCCACACCCCTCTCATAAACACAAGGGGCTCAACGCGCGCAGACAAGGGGCAATTTTCACTCATCTTGAAATTTACATGGTTTCTTTAAAACCTACCTTTTCGCACGACAACTTTTCACCTAAGTTCCTCTCTTTTACAGATGGCCACCGTGCTACACCCGTCCAGGATACGACACAATGGAGACAAATGCGCAGACGTGCAGCAGGGACCCGCCCCAAGGATTCTTTTTAGATTAAGACCCTGCGTCAACCTTTTTTACTGTCTCTTGTTGATACACATCCCTCGCACTCTCAGTACAATTGAGAAGGATGCTGGCGTCTTGGCATGTGGCCACGTCAGAATAATGCACATACCTGGACACCAGGGGCTTCTTACGGAGGGCACTATCTAGGCCCGGTTTATACCATAAAGACCGAATACCTTAGGGAGTGTTCGGCGTCGCGAGTTTGGCCTTATATGCATCAGCTCCGAATCATGTCTTTGGTCAAATATTGGGTTTGCCCGGCTCCTATGTTTTGGTACCTTACGTTCCGCTCTATCAGTTAAGGTAGCACTAGGAGAACTACTGCGATTGTGCCCCGGGTCATCCGGACGAGCACCTCAGTAGAGAAAGCCGAAAACTGACTATCATGATATAGCGTGAGACTGGTCAACCACTTGATGACCTATCGGAATGTTAGAATTTCCCCGCCTTAATGAAGGGCCGTTTCCCGGCCAGGCATGTACGCACCCCGAATTTGGGAGAGTGCGGAGCCAACAAGGGCGATATAGTAGCCCCACCGTCAAACTCCTATGGCTAAGTGAAAGTGTTAAAGCATTATAGTCCGGTTGCCTCGTTCGCTGCGCTATCACCTCCTTAATAGGACCAAGACGTTGGGTTAATTGTCAACACGCGTCTTTTGCGAACACCTACGCATTATATGTGTGGGGGCTGAAGCCGACGACTGCAATATTTCAGGTTATACACATGTATACATAAATGGCTGCACAGGAGGCATCATATTACTTTTAGGCAAAAGTATAAACATAGCCTTAATAAATTTCATAAAAACATTGTGTTTACAATGGGAATACATATCACTCAAACATAATATTCTTCTAGCACTGGGCCTCTATCAAACGAGCACCCTCGAGAACCTCTTGGAAATAGTGCTCGGCAGCCACTCGGCCTATGGCCAAACCCTGCGCCGCAACAGTGGTAGCATCCATCTCCTCCCAGTATGCTTTAACACGGGCAAAGGCCATCCGCGAACCTTCTATGCACGCCGACCTCTTCATCGCATTGATGCGCGGCACCGCACCAAGGAACTGCTGCACTAAGCTGAAATAGCTGTTCGGCTTCGGCTTCTCCGCCACAAATGATCTACGACGGACCTCATGGCAAGTCCGGACAACCTATTAAGTTCGGCCCATTCGGCTAGTTGATCAGTCAAGGGAAGCGGACGCTCTGGAACGTTAAATTGCAACCAGAACATCTTGTCCACTTCACGGTCTGCCTGATCTCGGAAGTATTCGACCGCATCGACATTGCTTGTCGCCAAGTCCATATATGCGTCTGCCGAACTCCACAGCCGATCCAGAGGGGCATACCATGGATCTCCGAACTTCCTCTATAGCAGAAAGGGCTTCCCAGCCGCAATATCCCCGGCTTCGCGCAGCTCCTCCTTCTTCTCCCTCATAGCAGAGCGAGTTTCTTTGGTCACCATCGCGGCCTTTTGAACATCCGCTGCCTTCACTCGGTTCTCCTTTTTAAGGAGCTGGCAACGGTTGGCAGTGTTTTTTAATTCTACGGCCATCTTGGCCATCTTCTCTTTGCTTCCGCAATGCACGACCTTCTCGGCTCTTAATTCTTCGGCCGCCTTCAAAGCAGCCGCATTACAAACTCTTGCTTGTTCCTTGGCTCGGGCATTTTCCGCCCAAAGGGTCTCCACGGTGGCAGCTTCGTCTGCAGTCACAACATATCAAAGATACTAGCATCATGCTGCTTCTTAACAAACATTACTTACCCTGTGCCTTGTCAAGCCGCTTGTTAACAAGCTCGATGTCGGCATCTGCTGCATCAAGTTGCCGCTTTAGTTCGGCAAACTCATTAGTCCGGCCAGCCACCGGAGCTCCCATCACCTGCACATAAAGCGCTATGATTATTACTTGGGAGTACGATCCTCTGTTCGCCGCCGTTCTCGATGACGACCACAGTCTCAGGGGCTACTATCTACACAGGGCACACCTAAAAATGTGCGGTACTATAAAAAAGTATATCGTTTCACGTACCTCAAAGCCTGTCAGTAGAATCATAAAGGCTCCATGCAATCCGCTTTTGGCGGACGAAATTCCTTCCATCACTATACCCATCAACGTACGGTGTTCTTCTGAGATGGCCGCTCGCTCCAACAGCTCCCTCAGTACGTCCGACCGCATACCAAATGGTGCCGGGCTCTTTTGTTTGCTCTCTTCAAGAGCCGGACGCTGGGGACTTCGGGTGACTATAGGATTATCTTCTGGCCTCACTGGATCCGGAGAGGCCCCCAGCGCGACACTTCAAGGTCGCCCTCTTCTTGAGTGGGGGAGTCCGGGGGAGGCATTTCGCTCTCCATCATCTCCGGAAGAAGATCCCCTGAAGACGAGCTCTGCTGAGAAGGGCTAAGATCCGAACTTCAAGATAAACGCTTCGGTTATTTTCCTCAGAGGTAAGATAGTATATCTCCACTATTAAAGTACTTTCTGATTACTTACAGCTCGTTGGAGTGCCGTTTGGAAGCCTCGTTTTCTAGAGCTTCAGAGGCAGTCCTCTTCCTTCCCCGAAGCAAGAGAAGGTCGGATTATTCTCCTTGGTTATCCTCATTCACGGAGGTGCTCATTCCCTCAGTTGGAATTGGTAGCGATGGGGGCCCGCTCTCGACCTAATTATTCCCCCCTTTATCTTCCTTTGAGGGCTCCGGGCAGGGTGCTAGCTCGAGCATCTTTTCCAGTACCGGATTCTCCAAACCCTTAGGAAGGGGGCCGAACACCGAATCATCTTCGCCTTTGTTAGCCAGTCCTGTTCAAAGAGCGACTTCTCAGAATGACGTCATGGTAAATAAAAGATGGTGTGTTCGGCTAAAGGATTACTTACTTGGTCGGCGGTACGGTTGCTGCTGAGGCCCACGTCCTCGGTAGTATCCGGACACTCTATTTGGGATCCGAAGAATGATTTGTACATCTCCTCGTGCGTCAGGACGAGGAAATTCTGAATTCTATGCGGCCCTTCTGGGTTGAACTCCCACATGTGGAGGAGCCGGCGTTTGCAAGGCTGGACTCGACGAACCAGCATGACTTGCGCCACCATAACCAGACTGAAATCTCCTTCGAAGAGATCGCGAATGCGGCTCTGCAGTATAGGCACATCCTTGGCTGGGCCCCAGCTCAGTCCTCTGCTAATCCATGACATCAGTTGTGGTGGAGGGCCCGAGCGGAAAGTAGGGGCAGCCACCCACTTGGCACTTCTGTGAGCTGTGATGTAAAATCACTCCTCTTGCCATAATCCGGACACCACTGGAAAGGAACCTTTGGGCCATGGAGCTCCTGCTATCTTGCTTATTAATGCGCCTCCGCACGCTGCATACTGCCCCTCGACCATCTTCGGCTTCACGTCAAAGGTCTTGAGCCACAGGCCGAAGTGAGGGGTAATGCGGAGGAAGGCCTCACACACGACAATGAATGTCGAGATGTGGAGAAAGGAGTCCGGGGCTAGATCATGGAAATCTAGCCCGTAATAGAACATCAAACCCCTAACAAAGGGATCCAGGGTGAGGCCTAGACCTCTGAGGAAGTGGGAGGTGAACACAACGTTCTTGTTGGTTTCAGGAGTAGGGACGACCTGCCCTTGGGCAGGTAATCGATGCGAAACCTTGGCGGTCAGGTATCTGGCCTCCCTCAACTTCTTGGTATCCTCTTCCGTGATGGAGGAGGGCATCCACCGGCCTTGAAGGCTAGATCTGGACATGATTGAAGGTCCGAAGCACCTGACCTGGGCTTTGGGTGTTAGAACTCGAGGCGGGGGAAGGATTCGATTGAGCACAGGAGGGAAAAAAGTAAAAGCCTTGTCCCTTTATAAAGAGGGTGAGTATCAAGCGTCCTCTCCATAGCCGTTTGGGACTTGCCTATAATCTAGGAGTCCTAGACACGGTTGGGTTACCCACACCCGTATTGATGAGAATCCCGTGATAAGGGGACACGATCTCTGCTTTGACAAGTCGTGTCAAAAAACTGCCTCGCGTTATGTGCGGGGCTAGTTAAAGGAAACGGTTCGAATAACCACTGGGCCGTGACGTAATGTCGTGTTGCCAAAACAACTCAGCAAATTGGATTTGTGGAAATATTACTCTCTCTACGGTGGTATGTGGAACTTATTTTGCAGGGTCGGACACTATCCTTATGTTCAAATTCTTCCATGGTATATTCGGAGGAGGAACCCGCCTTGCAATGCCGAAGATAATACTGTGCGCCGGACTCATCGTCATTGAAAGCCTGGTTCAGGGGCTACTGTGGGAGTCCTGGATTATGGGGTCTCCGGACAGCCGGACTATCTCCATTGGTCGGACTGTTAGACTATGAAGATACGGGATTGAAGACTTCGTCTCGTGTCTAGATGGGACTCTACTTGGCGTGGAAGGCAAGCTAGGCAATACAGATATGTGTATCTCCTCCTTTGTAACCGACCTTGTGTAACCCTAACCTCTCCGGTGTCTATATAAACCGAGGGTGTTTTAGTCCGTAGGACAACAGATAATCATACCATGGGCTAGCTTCTAGGGTTTAGCCTCTCTGATCTTGTGGTAGATCTACTCTTGTACTACCCATATCATCAATATTAATCAAGCAGGACGTAGGGTTTTACCTCCATCGAGAGGGCCCGAACCTGGGTAAAACATTGTGTCCCCTGCCTCCTGTTACCATCCGCCTTAGACGCACAGTTTGGGACCCCCTACCCGAGAACCGCCGGTTTTGACACCGACAGCCCCAATCTGGTTCAAGTTGTTGGATTCCTTAGATGCTTTCCGTGCACGGAGAAGCTACTCATCGAGGTGAAACTTCTTTCCTATAAGTAAACGGTAATCACAGCGTAGCTCAATTTTTTCGTAATTTTCCCAAATTACGATGACAAGTGTAGTGTTCAAAACTGCATCTACGCAGCGCACCGAAAGAAATGTTTTTAGTAATTTTTTCTCATGTGATCACCTGCATCGTTTTTATGCTGTACTACTATAGTAGCCTAGGCTAGTCATAGTGGAAAGTAACTTAGACTACTCCAGTAACTCTATGGTTACCCTAAGACCAAGTACTACCTCCGTCCTAGTTTACTCTTCCAATTTTGTAGTATCAAAATTTGACCATAGATTTAACCAACAAAATGTTAATGCATGTCACTAAGAACTATATCATTGGATTTGTATTTGAACATAATTTCAAATGGTGTAATTTTTAGTGACATGCATTGGCATTTTCTTAGGTAAATCTATGGTCAAATTTTTTTAAACTAAATACGAGGTAGTATTCCCTCCGTCCCAAAATTCTTGTCTTACATTTGTTTAGATACAGATGTATCTAACACTCAAATGTAACTAGATACATCCGTATTTCGACAAATTTAAGACAAGAATTTTGGAACGGAGGGAGTACAAAAGTGGGCTATGTAGGCCAAAACATGTGCCAAATTCACTTGTGATGCATTTGGCATCGATGCCTCTCCATTGCTCACCTGGTGCCCCAATCTGGATCTACTACTTTGCTCCGGTGCCAAATTAACTCATGCAATGAAAAAACACTATGTGTGAGAGAGAGAGGACTGAGGCAAAAAAACACTTGTTTGGGAGAGTGAGATGCTGGTGTAGTTGGTTTGATTGATTTGTTTATACATGTGGGTATGTGTGCACAGCGGTGCCAACTCTCTCACATCGCGAGAGCGGTGCCAAAATCTTTTGATTTGACATCGATGCGTATTATGTGGCATACTTTTGTGAAATATGGCATCGATCACATAGTGGAAGGCAACAAATTCCCAAGCTCTTCACGTGCTCCTAGTTAAATGAGAGGAAACAGAAAGAGAGAGAGAGAGAGTGAAAAAATATCACTAGCCAGCCAACCCTATCTTATGAGCGAATGATATTGGTACCTCTTGATGACACAACAATCTTATGCAGCCAGCTGCTCTAATATGTTCTCTTCTTTTGCAGATAAAAAAGACCTGAAAGTGAAAAATGTGCTGCACTATAGCAATCTCATTGAATGCCTTGATCTCCATCTTACAGAAATTGATTTGATCGACTACCGAGGCAGCACATCTGAGATTAAATTGGCCAGGTTCTTTGTTCTAGAGGCAAGTGTGCTTAAGGTAATGAGGTCTGGCATTCTCTGGCGCAACAATGAATGGTGTGCTGATCACCGCAAGCGTCTAAGCCTAAATGACAAAGTCTCTGCAGAAGCTGACTTTGTTTTTGAAACATCAAGTGTCTAGAGACTCGAAAACTTATTTTCCCATTAGTGATTTGTCAGGGCGGTGGATTTTAGTTTGTACGATAATGTTGCATCCACCTAAAGTAACGAAAGTTCTTACGTAAACTTCCTAGTAATTCCCTCTTCGTAGGTGCAGCATTACTCCTAACATTTGTAATATCAGTTTGAAACTTGTAATATTGTCGTGTCCAATTCTTGTGTTTTCAAAATCATGCGAATCAAACAGGTCCTGAGTTGGCGATGATGTTGTGCCTCCCATCTTTCACCAATAGCCGTCGGATCTAGATCTGACGCATACAAACCAAGCTTCTCCATTTTTGCAAAAGATGCACGCACGTGTTCCCTATTTACAAACAACTCCTTGTCTCTCGCAATCAGCCTTATCTCCTCCCCACCACATCTAGAAGGCCGTGGAAAAATCTGGCGTGATGGCCGCTGCCGGAGCCGTCCACCCCCAATCTTGGTGTTCCGTGCAATGCACGGGCATATACGCACGGGAAATTATGTCGAACATGGCTAGTTGTAAGCAGGCTAGCTCTACAACCATGATGATAGTGACTGCAGACGGTGAGGCTGACTATGGTATGCCGAACACGGCGCCTATACTCAGGTGTCATCTCCGGCGTAGGGTCTTGTCACTTCACTGTGAGGAGAAGCACGTAATAATTTGACCAACGGGTAGTACAGTTCATGTACTGCTACTACTACATTTGTAGTACTAGTACTAGTACTAGTAGCACCACCGTCTGGATTTAGGAGTACTACCACGTCCATCTGGATTTTAGTATTTGACTAGCAATATCTAGTAATGCATGTCACAAAAAATGTACTACTCCCTCTGTAAATAAATACAGTGTGTTTTATTCCTATCGGCGAGAGAACTTAATGTTTTTTTGCTAACTAGAGTACTAATAGGATTACATGCAATGAACTAAACATTGCATGTCATGTCTGGTAGTCTCAAGTCATTGAAAGCATGCACGGCCCACATCTCTCATTGGTTGATATGTCACGAAATAAGAAACAAGGAGGGAGTTAATGCACCGTGCCTAAGTATTTTGGGATTATTTGGTTTTCGTAAGGTGACTTACACAACATTTTTGTTTACATGCATTAATATTTTATTAGTTAAATCAAAGGTCAACTTGGTGCAAAATGAAAAGGGGACCAATAAACTAGTAAACATCAAACTTCTCTCGTTTGGCCCCAACTAGAGGTCCGGTGAGATGACTATACTGCACCGACATGGAGGGGGACGCGGCTTCATTGACTTACGGCAACTGCCTTTGGGTGAATGACATGTGGGCCCAAGGGGTGGCTGGCCCACCTATCATACAGCCAAAGGCAGGTGCAGCAGAGGGCCGAGGAGTAGTACGAAATCCTACGCACCTACGCACGCTAACCAAGGGCAAGAGTGATCACTTGAATCGCAAGATCAATTGACTAGAAGCTAAGCTAGACCCATGGAGGCGATGAGCGCGAGCATTAGCCGGCTGTGCCAGATGGTCCACGACGCCGGCCTGCGGCCCGGCACCGAGGAACGTCTCTAGGTAGTATTGCTTGAGGCCGCCAGGGCGAGGGGCCGCTTGGACGACAGCTTTGTCTCCTTGTTCGACGAGGTCCTTGTCGGTTTCCTCGACAAGTTCACCATCGTAAAGAAGCTTGCGGATGACTTTGACGTAAGCCTCTAGCCGACGCGCCCAGGCTCTGTGATGCCCGCCACCCTCAACGGCCACTATGGTGACAACCTCTTCGACACACTGGTGGCCTGCGACTGCCCGCCGTCGCGCCGGAGAATGTCCACCTCGAGGTCGCACTCGCCGCGCAGCGCCTGGCGCAGGAAGACACCATCGACATAATCACCCACGTCTACGCGCAAATCGTCCACAAGGACTACAACATGCAAGAGGAGGACGATAGGACGCTGGCCTTCTTGGACCGCAGGGAAACCTTGGACGACACTATTTAGAAGCATGTTGAGCTCGCCGCCAATGTCGCTGCTCCTCACACGTCGGTTGGTGACCCGACGCACTAGGGCGTGAGGATGTCGTTGATGGATCCGTATGTATTTTTATCTTTCCGTCAAATCCATGTAGTAGTATATGATACTACAGTAATTATCTTACCTTTCGCATCAACTTCATAATTTTCGTACGTACTCCATGCATGAACGGCGCCAGAACCAAACTTCTCATTACTCTAGGCAAAGTCGTTATTTTCTATCTATTGGTTGCGCCATGGAGCAGAACCAAATTTTACAAGTTATGAGTTCAAAACGAAAAGCCTGCCATGTTTGCGTCGCACCTCCACATGGTTGGTTCGGCAAGCCGCTCAAGCGGGAATGCGTGCGGTGTTGCATTTTCACTTACAAGTGGGACCGCAGTTGAGCAAACCGACTATCAGCAAACCCCCACCCCGCCCACCGTGCGATGGCTGAGAAAACGGGAGGGAGAAGAGATGGCAGTAGCACGGACTCCAAGAAAATTGGTGTCGGATGGGACTCGTGTGGGTGGCGTGTGCTATACTGCTAGACGTGAATGCTAGTTATGGCCCATGCCACCCCACTATATCGATCCTATATCAAGGTACGTAGAACAAATTTCCTGCAGTCCATGCTCAGCCCTCCTCTATCTCTCTTCTCAACCAACCAGCGGACATGCGGAGCCCATCGTCTGTTTGCTCACATGCGGCCCCACATGTCAGTGAAAACACAAGAGGACCCACTAAACCTGCACATCTTTCACCTCGACGTGCTGGTGATGAAAAACAAATCCAATAAATATCTTTGGTGGCCGCTTTTGGAGTTACTCAAGAGTAGTAAGATTCTATTTTACAGTTTAACCCAAGATGCACATCTCGTGGCTTCAACTACCACTCTATGTTCTTTCATGACACGACCTGGATGCTGGATGTCCCATGTGTCGGCAAAAGGAGGAAGAACCCGACCAAATCTTTGGTTGTGCTCTCGGATTAGACTAGTTGTGCTAACTTAAAAAATTTATTGTGTACTCCCTCCGTTCCAAAATACTTGACTTCCATTTTTCCAAAAATGGACGTACCTATATACTAAAACATGTCTAGATACATATATATTTTGACAAATAGAAGGCATGTATTATGCAACGGAGGGAGTAGAATGGATGCAAGTTTTTGTATTGGGAAGAAGAGTACATCCATATATTGATAGAGCGCAATTTAGTAGATGTTCTATCACTTTTAGCTAGCACAGAGGCTAGAGATGAGATTAGTGCACTTGTTGATACTCCTACTATAATAGAGGGTAGACATGAGACTAGATGCGAGGAAGCAATGTCTACTTCTTTACACTCGAAGAAGAAAGAAGCACGCAAGATCGAGCCTCCATAGATCAACAATGAATGCATCCAGAACGCACTAATCCAACTTACAGGAGTAATAAAATGTATTCTTGTGGTTCCTGTTTTCTTTGGTCTTGCTTTTCTAGTCAAAATTATCATTGGAGTTCATGCAAAATGGAGGTCCGTTTGGGGTCATGCGTTGGAGTTGGCCTTACAAGTGGGACCGCAGTTAAGGAAACCGACTATCGGCAAACCCCCACCTCGCCCGCCGCGCGATGGCTGAAGTTAGAGAAACGCTGAGGTTGAAGAGATTGCTCTAGCATGGACTCCAAGAAATAATATGGTGTCAGATGGATGTCGTGGTGGTGGTGTGTGCCGTACTCCTGGACGTGAATGCTTGTTCTGGCCCATGCCACCCTACTACTCCTACTATAGAGTACTAGTATCGAGGATTCGAGGTGCTGGTTACATACAGCGAACACATTAACATATGGCTACAGTAAAAACACCCGCCCAACGCGCGAAGCATGTGAAGCTAGTACAAATAGTGTACTACTATTGTTGATTGGCCTCATCCGATAACCTGTTGCAATGCACGTACAATTATGTATTCGGAAAATATTGTTTTGCCTCGTCACACCACTCACTCAGAGAAGCGACTCGAAAGCCATTCATAAATTTAGTAAGTTTATCACAGGCATATGATTTTATTACATACAACAGGTCATCAACCCACATCGACAACGAGGATACATTATAAATACTAAAGTTTTCACCACACAACAAATAACAAGCAATGAAATGAACTTCAACTCAACCATTCCTCCGCGTTGGAAACGCTTGCTTTGAAACACAAGTGATTCTCTGGGATGGGCCATCGATTGTCGATCTGGGGACCAACGCATGACTGATCATCCAGGCTGAAGTGGCCTACTATATCAGTACCAGGGTAGGGAACCACCCAAATTTCCAAGGTATAGACACAGTTGCTTCTCATAAATGGTACTAGTAACGTTGTGTCAACAACAGTTGGATCGCCTTTCACCATCATCGGATAGTTTTGTCCAAGGAAGAGCGAGTTTTCTCCAAGACTATCAATTTTGTAGCAGGGAGAAGGAGTTGGCTCTAGCACACTAGTATCCATCCCGAATACCATGCAACGGGTGTTGGAATAGGTCCGGAGAGTGCGACCATGGGAGACTACACCTACTTCCTTAGCAGTAACATCATCAGTGGGCTGTATACACACAAGAAGAGGTGATCCATCGGAATTAGTTGCCAGGCGCCACAGAGTATATGGGTGCTGCTCGTCCTCATGCTCGTGATCATCACTATCGTCATCTCCCCCTTGGTTATAAAAAATTTCAAGTATAGGTGGTGGGATGTTCACAGGACCTTGCAAACACAAGAAGAAGGTTAATTAGTGAAGGGAAACTTGCTAACCCGCATGCATGTGGATGAAACAATTATAATTATGGTGGAAGACAAACATATCGAACTACGAGGATCCCATGCAAAAACAGTGCCATGAGTGGTGGCAGCAAACACAAGGCCCTCGTATTGAATTGCATCACAGTACTCATCCGTGTACAGAAACTGATTTTTGAGCAATATCCATCGAGTCAAACCACCAAGGACGGCAACAAGCTTGTCAAAGATAGCAACAACTTTATAGTTGTTGTAATTCCAAGAGTGGTTGGGAACTCGACAAATTGCTATCTTCCGTAGAAGACAGTCACCATGATCGTATTTGAACGTGCGTACAATACCAGTGTGCTCAATCTCTGGGCAGTCTGCTGAGATTTCGGAAGTCGAACCCGGTCACGAGTGTACACATTCACAAGTTCCCACTCGCAGTTGAACCCAATGTAACCAACCCAATCTCCATTTGCACCCACCCAAGCCTTGCCCTCAAGCGATGGCATCTTAACAGCATACGTATCATTATCAAGCGGCATCAACTTCACAGGGCGAGGCCTCCGTCATGCCGGCGCCAGTCATCAGGGTCATGGCGAAGAAGATAGGGGAGATTAAACCGCTCCTTGACTCTTGGGTTCTTTGTAATGATGTTATTAGTTGAGTCGAGAATGGGCTTGAACGAACCTGCCATGCTAGCCGAGGTGATCACGTCGCACCAATCAATGAGTTCCTCCACCACATCATCTTTCAGATTGGGGCAAGAATAACGGGGTCGTTTTCGGCCTGTTCCCTCCATGGAGAAGACGATCGAACAATGGCAGAAGAAAGGGTGAAGGGCTGAAGGAAAATGGAGGAGGGAGAGGAAGAGTGTGCGACAGTAGTTCCAAATCGAGAGGGAAAGGCGAAGAGTCGATGGACGGTTGCGAGTTTGCCACGACCTACACGTCCGTTCGGAAATACTCCTACTACCTTCAGATTTTTGCACTGTTAATGCTTATAGATTACATACCTCACTTTCATGAGATAAGTTAATTTTTTTTGTACAGTGTCACCAAAATGCCAAGGCGCTGATGTCATTTTATTTTGGTTAAACTGCACAGACAATTATGAAGACAAGATGAAAGGTCAAGATTGGGCACCTCCTCCTCCGACTATTCTCTTGATTCATTCGATCAAGTTTTTATGTTTGATCGATTATCAAGATTGGGATAGCAATTTTTAAGGTCCCCCCAAGTTCGAAATGATATTTACCTTGGAGGTACATGGTTTGCAATTTTTTTATACTGTCATTAGTTAATAATGCTAGTTACCTTCAGACTTTTGTATTTGGTTTAATGCTCATGCACAACTAGTATACCAATGCTGAAACTTGTTACCTTTACATTTTGTATTGTTAATTCTTATAGAAATGTTCCAATGCTAGAGTTTATTGAAATTTGTTCAGTAAAACCATTGTAATGTACCCTGCAATAAAGTAACTACTCTACTATTGCACTAGCCACTGGATTAGTGTATATTTGTAGTATTCGAATGGTGTTGCATTAGCGTATGGAAATAAATAAAGTGTGGCAAGCTTTCCCAGATATGTGCTCAAGAAAACTACTACCTGTTTTTCTAAATACTAGACGTTTGGGTACTTTAAATTGAACCGCGAAAACGTCTTATATTAAGGAACAAAGGGTGTAGAGTTCACTCAAGTTATCCCGGTAAAGCTAGTCACACCTTTGTTAAAATTAATGTTTGTTATGTTATCGGAGGAGGTCTGTATGTTTGTCTCTGATGCCTGTCGACTACATACCTGACATCATGATGTAATATTAAGTCATTTCCTTTTGTACAGTGTCACTGAATTGTCAAGGCGATGATGGCATTTTATTTTAGTAGAACTGCACAAAATTTGCTTAAAAGAAGAGGAAAGGTCAGGAATGGCTCATTTTTTCATAAATAACTATGTATGCCTTCCTAACATCAGCCGCTGTTGCTTTATTTATTCCTTCAAACAGGTGGTTAGAAACAGTCTTGCTACCTTTTCCCATTAAGAAATTGGAATGCTTATATTTATGAGTCTATGCTTCAACTAGTGCCACTTTTGGAGTAATCACACTTTCAATATCTATGCAAACAGGAATGCTCGATTTTAGTGGAACTACACAAAAAGTCCAACTGGTTCAACATTAGCAGCATGTTTTTTTTCTAAACCTTTACATCCAATTGGTGGCACTATGAACTGTTCATTACGAAGGTACATGGTTTGCTACGATCTTGCTACTCTTTTTGTACTGTCATTAGATAGTAATACTAGTGGTTTGCATGTGAATTTATTGGCAGGGTGGACCTACATTGGAGGTGCAGGACAGGATTCAATGATTGGATGCTCAATTTCGGTTGTATCGATTTCACCACTTCCATCACTGCGAACATGGATATCCTTGGTCTGATGAAGAATAGGTGCTATATTTCTGCTCTGAACCAGCAAATCAATTCAGTATGAAATTGTCCAGGGCAAAACATAACTGTATCAGATTGTCCAGTGCAGAACATGACAGATGCTAAGCGGAAGAGACATGTTTAAACCGAAAATACAAGGTGTGGCATATGTTTACTAGCTGCTTGATATTTGTGCAGACAGAGATGTTTGCCCGTTGCAATTTGTCAAACAAACAAAGTGTCCGCAATTTTGGTTGAACTGCACAAGAGAATAGTATAGTCACTGCATGCAGTGCCATTTGAAAATAGACACAGAAAGATTGGATAGTCACTTCATGGACTGCAGAAAAGTAGTATTGTACTATTTATTGGCCAACACTAGGTGCTTCATTGCTTTTGTCTGATTATACAATGGGCATCATTTTGCCTAAGTTAAAGTTTGTATTCCGAAAATAGTCTCGCGGTGTGATTGAGAGAAGACCAAATCATATTGTAGTGGATGTTCCTCCATCATGTGTGGTTCATTCTCATGGTTCCAGCTATTGGTGAAACCACTTACGTTTGCAAGAGGAATTGTAGACTTCACAAACAAATTTGTCTTTCAGTCTGTATTGAATGTTGTCCAAGAGAAGCATCCATGTTAGTAGGAAGAACATATGTTTTTTCTAGATCTTTGCTTTTGGAGCTACATTTTTGTATATGATCCGTGAATCATTGAGGTGCATTAACATGTTCATCTTATGTATGGGAATCGTACTAGTTAGTTTTAGTTACGACGCAAGATCCGAAGTGGCTGATCTTTGCTTTTGGAGCTACATATTTGTATATGATCTGTGAATCATTGAGATGCATTAACAGTTACTTATTTCTGTTTGCTCAGTGTTTACAAGTTACTGATTGATCACTAGCTAGCCTACAAATGTGCTCCTGGCAGTTTTATTTGTGACGCAAGATGCGAAGTGGCAGTTTTTTGAATAAAAATGCCTACCTCTGAAGAAACTAACAAGCTACATTATCGATCCTACACGGATAAAAATGCCTACCTCTGAAGAAACTGACAAGCTACAATATCGATCCTACACGGATAAATGGCGGATCACGTGTCAGGGCCCCGACTCGATGTCACATCGGTCTAGCCTGTAGCACCTCATATCACTTTGCGGCCTCACGCACAGTATCCCCACGGGTGTCGCCTTACCTTTGCCCGGGACCGTTTGCGCCTTTTGGCTCACGTATATGATAGTGTCGCTAGCATCCATATGATAAGGAGCCCGGGCTGACATGACTAGTCGTAAACCCAAAGTGGCACAGACTTACAGGGACAGGCATTCATGACCCAGCCTCGAACGTGTCGGTCAACAGCAAGTGGGTCCGGGCTGTAGCACTGGGCTAGCAGGACTCCGGTAAACCGGGCTGTAGCGGGCTAACAGGACTCCGGTACTCAATGCGTGACATTTCCCCGAAGGGACAGACACCGGAACGAGGAAGGACACATGCCGGCCAGCCTAAGTGTTCCAGAGCAGTAGCAAGCTACCATGGCTCAGCGGTAACACTAGGAGACATTTCCCGGTAAGAGAGGCTACTAAAGATAAACAACTAGATAGTCAGATCCCACACATACCAAGCATTTAAATCATACACACAATATGCTCGATATGTGCAAATACAACGAAGCATCACAACATGACTCTATGACAAAAGTACTTTATTTAAGGCTCAGAGAGCCATACATAACATACACAAAGGTACGGGTCTCACGACCCAGCATTCAAGTCATACAGTCATACAAACCAGCAGCGGAAGTAACTTGTCTGAGTACAGACAACTAGTAAAATAAAAGAGGCTTGGAAAGCCTAGCTATACTACGTGGTCCTTCACAAGCTCAGGATCACCACCTGGGCCTTAGCCTACTCATTTATGTCAACGTCTACGTAGAACCTATCAGAAGGGGTTGCAGCGTCTTCTGTAAAAATGTAGATTATAGCAACATGAGTACAAAGGTACCCAGCAAGACTTACATAAGATCCTACATACATGCATATTATCAAGAAGGGTTGGTGGAGTTATTGCAGCAAGCCAGCTTTGACTATTGGCTAGGCTAACCTACGAGACTCCAACTTGAAATGGTTTTGCGTACACGAGTCCACTACTCACCAATTCAATACACTACCGAGGATCCGCCTCCGTCTTCCTACGGAAGAGCCATCCTCGGCACTCACACTTATCTTGAGGCTTTTAGTAGTTTCCATTTACTTGTCTATGAACTGTATAGGCAACCAAGTAGTCCTTTACCGCGGACGCGGCTATTCGAATAGATCATGTTAACCCTGCAGGGGTGTACTTCTTCATACACGCTCTCACCTCTTACCGTCGTTTACACGACATGTACTCGGCAACCTTCAAGCGGAAGCCCAACGTGGGTGTCGGCCACGACCTACCTAATCACCTAAGCCTCCAGTCCAGGTTTATCGCCTATCCAGGTTCCATCCGCAGGGAGTCCGGCCGAGGTTTCCCATACGGCCCCGAACGATGTGAACAGGGTTTCCGAGATACCTAACGGGTATTCGGTACACCCGACCACGTACCTACCGCATCACAGCCCACCCCTACGGTCAGCGCTGTCCACGGCCTCCAGTAGGCTACAAACACCAGAAACTACTTGCAACTCCTAGACGGAGAACTAGGGTGAATAAGAAGCCGAGAGGGTCCATTGGTTTCGGGCCCAATGCATGGTAGTAGCTGATTCTTAAATCACACATACAGATCTCAGTGCTTAAGGTCGGCTTCAATGAAACAACCCACCATGTACTCCTACATGGCCTCTCATCGATACCTTTACCAAATCGTGTTTACCACACCACTCTCATTACCGACATAATCATTTCACTCTAGCCCATCACCCAGATGAACCAGACCTGACACGACTTTAAGCATAGCAGGCATAGCAAGGTAGGAACAACACATACATATGGCTCAATCAACTCCTACACATGCTAGTGGGTTTCATCTAGTTACTTTGGCAATGACAGGTCATGCAGAGGAAGTGGGTTCAACTACCGTAGCACACAGCAGTTTGAAACGTGTTGTCTTAATGCAGTAAAAAAGAGCAGGAGCGAGAACATGGGATTGTATCGATATGATCAAATGGTTGGTTGCTTGCCTGATGGTTCGATGCACTGATACGGTTCTTCGTTAGGGTAATCACGGTACTCCTCGGAGGCAGATCCTGCCGCAAAGAACACCGATACACAACCATCACCAAACAATGTGCAACAATATGATGCATGCATGAAACATAGCAATATGAGTGTGTTGGGCTAATGCAACTAAGACCAGAAGGGTTTGAACCAATTTGAATCAAAGATTCAAATTTCAAACTCAAACATGGCCCTTTAAAGTGTTTTCCTTGTTCTGCATTAAACATCAAGTTAACTTGCTTAGTCATGCATGAAAATAGTACAGATGGATAGATTGGATTTTTCTGATCATTTTTCATATATAATTTGTCTGATTTGGAGTTACAGAATAAAAGTTATGAATTTTTGAAGTTTAAATTATATTCTGGAATTTCCTATATTAGATTAATTCCAGAAAATCAATTATTGTGTCAGCCTGACGTCAGTGTGACCTCAGCAGGTCAACGGAACTGGTCCAGGTCAAACCTGACAGTGGGTCCCACGTGTCAGGGTGATTAATTTAATTAAAGTTTAATTAAAACTAAACCTGTTTAATTAACAGGGCTGGGCCCCACCAGTCATTGACTCTCGGGAGTCAACCAGGGCCCACCCGTGGTCAAACCCGGGTCGGCTGCACCGGCGTTTAGCCGCCGACGAGTCCGATGCGGCGGCGGAAGTGATTTTTGCCGTTCCGGCAGCCAAACGAGCCGCGGAGGCCACCGGAGAGGAGCTGAGGTCGAGCCGCAGCTCTTGGTGGAGTCCGTTGGGGTCGGGGTGGCCGGAGTTGGCGCCGGCGACGACTTTGGCGGCCACCGGAGTTCGGCCAAAGTCGAACTTGTCGCTAGGGGGATCGGTGAGGTGCGGGGAGTGCACGGTTGGGCCCAACGCAGCGTGGTGAGTGCGTTGGACACCGCGGGTTGGCCGGAGGATGGCCGGGAGCACGTCGGCGACGAGATCCGCGGCGGTGCGTGCGTGTGATCTTCGTGCGGTGGCTACACGGCTCGGGAATGAGAGAGAGAGGGTCGGAGGAGTAGCTAGGCTCACAGCGCTCCCGTAGAGGCCACCGGCGGGGTCGGGGACGAGCTGAGGTGGCGACGGCGTTGAAGGGGATCTCCGGCGACGGCGAGCTCGGGCGAGGTCGGTGCGGTGGTCTCGGGCTGCACGAGCACACGGGGCTCGGCTAGCTCGATGAAGTGGACGGCAGCGGAGCTCCTGGACACGGTGGCACGGCGTGGGGTTGACGGAGGGCGTGGCTACAGCGAGGGGGTGGCGGCGATGGCGTCGGCCATGGCGTGGGAGAGCGAGGGGGAGGAGCTGGAGAGAGGAGGGGGTGTCTGGGGGGTTCAGGGGAAAGAGGGAGGGCGATTCACGGCGTTAGCTGGGCGAGGGAGGCGGCGAGGCGGCGAGCAGGTGCGTGGCACCCATGCGGTGCTCGCCGTCGAGCAGCTGCCTGCCTGCCTGGCCGGCAAGCAGCTCGCTGGCGCGGTGCTGGGATGGGCCGGCAGGTGGGCCGGGTGCTGGGCGCCAGGTAAGCTTTTCCCTTTTTTCTGTTTTCTGTTTCTGTTTAATACTTCTGCAACTTTGCTGAATTAAATAAAATACTTAGGCTACTCCTAAAATCACCAAACTACTCCTGGTCCATAGTTGGATTATTTCCAACATGAAACATTTTAGTTTGGAGTTATTTGAGCATTTAAATATTTTATATAATTTTAAATGCCCAAATTCAAATATTTATGATTTAATTCAAAAACCCTAAGATGGCCTAGGAAAATGTGCACCACTTTTGGCAGAGGTTCTGAACCAAGACAAAAATTATGGGCATTTTAGAAGGGCATTTCAGGTTCATTGAAAAAGTTTTTAGTAAACCCTAATTGGTTTCAGAGGGGACTGGGGGTTCTGTCATCCCCATTTCAGGTTCCTGATGAAAGAGTAAACATGATGCTACACTCTAATGCATGGCTAACTAGGATGTGACAACTCACCCCCACTCAAAAGAATCTCGTCCCGAGATTTGGGTTCCTCCGGGAAGAAAGCGGGATACTCGAGTCGAAGACGATCCTCCCTTTCCCAAGTTGCTTCATCCTCAGAATGGTGCGACCATTGAACTTTGAGAAACTTGATATTATGACGTCGAGTGGTACACTCGGCCTGATCGAGGATACGAATGGGGTACTCTCGATATGTAAGATTATCTTGGAGATCAAGCGTTTCGTAGTCCACTCCACGGATAGGATCCGAGAAGCAACGCCTGAGTTGAGAAACATGGAAGACATCGTGGACTCTAGAGAGGTGCGGAGGTAGTTCCAACTGGTAGGCAACTTCTCCTCGTTTAGCGAGAATGCGAAAAGGTCCAATGTAACGAGGAGCTAATTTGCCTTTAATACCGAAACGATGGTTTCCCTTCAGAGGGGTAACCCGAAGGTAAGCCTTCTCGTCAACCTCGAAAGTCATAGCCTTATGTTTTCGGTCATATTGACTCTTTTGACGAGATTGGGCTGTTTTCAACTTTTCACGAACGATGCGAACTTGCTCTTCTGCTTCCTGAATCATATCCGGGCCAAAGAATTGTCTTTCCCCGGTTTCTGACCAGTTAAGGGGTGTTCGACACCGTCGTCCATAGAGAACTTGAAAAGGGGCTTTACCCAAACTAGATTGATAGCTGTTGTTGTAAGCAAATTCGGCAAATGGAAGGCACTTCTCCCAATCCATTCCGAATGAGATAACAGAGGCTCGAAGCATGTCTTCTAGAATCTGGTTGACGCGTTCCACTTGACCACTCGACTGAGGGTGGAAAGCGGTGCTAAAGGAAAGGCGGGTTCCCATAGCGTTTTGGAAACTTTCCCAAAATCGAGAGGTGAAAAGACTTCCTCGATCCGAGTTAATTTCCAAAGGAACACCATGGAGAGACACTATCCGGGAGATGTATAAGTCTGCCAATTGACTAGCGGTTATACTCTCACGAACAGGTAGAAAATGGGCTACTTTGGAAAGACGATCGACAATGACGAGGATAGCATTATTCCCTCTCTTGGTCCTGGGAAAACCGGTAATGAAATCCATACCAATTTTATCCCATTTCCATTCAGGAATAGCTAAGGGTTGAAGGGTGCCAGCAGGCCGTTGATGCTCTGCTTTTACACGACGACAGACGTCGCAATTAGCAATATACTGAGCAATTTCTCTCTTCATCCTAGTCCACCAGAACCTCTGGCGTAGATCCTGATACATCTTAGTACTACCGGGATGAATGGTGAGAGGAGATTCATGAGCCTCCTTAAGGATCAATCGCCTCAGGTTTCGCACTTTGGGAACCACTAGTCGATTCCCGAAGTATACGACCCATTGATCATCAATGGAGAAACAGTTCGCAACTCCTTTCTTGATGTTTCTCTTGATGCGGGAAATTCCCGGATCTACCTTCTGTGCTTTGATGATCTGATCCGTAAGGGTAGGTTTTGCCACCAAGGTGGAAAGAAATCCTTGAGGAACAATGTGAAGGTTAAGCTTCCGAAATTCCTCATGGAGAAGCGGTTGACCTTGTTGTAACATCAAGTTGTTACAATAAGATTTACGACTTAGCGCATCAGCCATGACGTTGGCTTTCCCTGGGGTGTAAGTTATTCCTAAGTCGAAATCTGTGATCAACTCAACCCAACGTCTTTGCCTGAGATTCAAATCCGGTTGGGTGAAAATGTACTTCAGACTTTGGTGATCAGTGAATATTTCGCAACGGTTACCGAGGAGGTAATGTCGCCAGGTCTTAAGTGCATAGACTACGGCTGCAAGCTCTAGATCATGAGTAGGATAATTCTCCTCATGTGGGTGCAATTGCCATGAAGCGTAGGCAATTACGTGTCGATCTTGCATGAGAATGCAACCTAGTCCTTGTCGCGAGGCGTCGCAGTAGATAACAAAATCCTTGGAGAAGTCTGGCGGTACCAGTACGGGAGCAGAAGTCAGGCGTCTTTTCAGTTCCTGGAAGCTGTGCTCACATTGTGGAGTCCATTCGAACTTCTTATCTTTCTTGAGGAGTTCGGTTAGAGGTTTAGCAACTTTGGAGAAATTTTCGACAAAGCGACGGCAATAGCTCGCTAAGCCCAGAAAACTCCGAACTTGCTTGACCGATTCCGGTGGAGTCCAATTAAGGACGGCTTGAACTCGCTCAGGGTTAACAGCAATACCTTTACCAGATATTACATGACCCAGATAGGTCACTTCTGACAACCAAAATTCACATTTGGAAAACTTGGCATAAAGGCGGTGCTCTCGAAGTTTCTTCAACACTAGCCTTAGATGTTCGGCATGTTCTTCCTCGTTCTTGGAGTAGATGAGTATATCGTCGAGATAAGCTACGACGAATTTATCCAAATACTCCATGAAGATTGAGTTCATTAATCGAGAAAAGGTGGCTGGAGCGTTGGTTAAACCGAAGGACATGACGGTGTACTCGTATTGGCCATAACGAGTAACAAAGGCCGTTTTAGGAATGTCCCCGTTTCTGATTTTGATTTGATGGTAGCCCAACCTCAAATCCATCTTGGAGAATACTGAGGATCCAGCGAGCTGATCATACAGGTCGTTGATCCTGGGGAGCGGATATTTGTTCTTGATTGTGACCAAGTTGACAGGTCGATAATCTACAACCATCCGGTCCATACCATCCTTCTTCTTGACGAATAGGACGGGGCAAGCCCACGGAGATGAGCTAGGTCGGATGAAATCCTTTTTCAAGGACTCATCGAGTTGTTTCTTAAGCTCGGCTAGTTCTAGTGGTGCCATCTTATAGGGTCTTCTAGCAATCGGAACGGTTCCTGGAATGAGGTCTATTACGAACTCAACATCCCTGTCGGGTGGAACACCTGGCAATTCCTCTGGGAAGACATCCGGGAAGTCACGGACTACCGGAACGTCCTCAAGGTCTGGCAAAGGGCTGGCGTTAAGAGAATATAATTGTCGCTTGGCTAATCGGGTCAAGACATTGACTATTTTGCCCGAAGGGTGAGTGAGTTGAACAGTCCTAGAGAAGCAATCAATTTTGGCATGATGAGCTGACATCCAGTCCATACCCAAAATGATATTAATATCTGAAAATTTGAGAGCTATCAAAGATGCAAGGAAAACAAGTCTGTCGACTTGGATTTCATTTCCATAACTTACCCTGGAGGTCTGCCATCTAGAACCAGGAGTAGAAATTTCCATAGTGGATGGCATGTCACAGAATGCGGTGTTATGCAAACGAGCATAGTTCTCGGATATAAATGAATGAGAGGCTCCTGTATCGAAAAGAACAGATGCCGGGTGGCAGTTAACAAGGAGCGTACCGAGAACGACGTTGGGATCCTCTTGAGATTCTTCGGCAGAGATACAGTTGACATGGCCACGTGTAGCGGTGGCCGGTTTGGCGTGGAACACTTTCCCTGTCGGTTTGCCACGGCCAACAGCTTTAGCAGACTAGTTGGGGTTGGTCTGGGGACACTCACGCATATAGTGGCTAGATTCCCCACACTTGAAACAAGTCACGGAACTGGTACGTGGAGGAGCATTGTTGGTTGGACCCCCATAGGGCTTGGCTGGAGCAGACTGTTGAACAGGGCGAGGCGCCTGGAAAGATGGCCTCGGTGTGAACCTGGGTGGCAGGGCGGTGTTGGGCACCCACACGCGGCGCTTCTGAGGACCAGCACCGGATGAGGAACCCATGTCACGGCCATGCTTGCGTGTAGCGTCATAATCAGTCTGGCCAGTTTCAGCACTGATGGCCTTGTTGACAAGTTTCTGAAAAGATGTGCACTCATGCAGACGGAGGTCACGGCGAAGCTCAGGACTAAGTCCCTTACGGAACCTTGCTTGCTTCTTGGCATCAGTAGACACTTCCTCAGTTGCATATCATGCGAGGTTACCAAACTCCCTGCTGTAAGCATCCACAGAAAGTCAGCCCTGAGTGAAACTGCAAAATTCCTCACGTTTACGGTCCATGAGACCCTCCGGAATGTGATGTTCACGGAAAGCCTCGCTGAATTCAGCCCAAGTAGTGACATGGCCCGCTGGGCGCATAGCTCCATAATTCTCCCACCATAGACTGGCGGGGCCTTCAAGATGATATGCAGCAAAGGTGACCTTGTCAGCCTCCGCTACCAGCACGGAACGCAGTTTGTGAGAAATACTGCGAAGCCAGTCATCAGCGTCGAGAGGCTCGACGGAGTGGTGGAATGTGGGTGGATGTAACTTGATAAAATCACTGAGTGACACCATGTTAGTCCTCTGATGGTGTGCCGTGTTCTGTTCAATACGCTCCAACAAACGGTTGGTCTCCCGCTTGTTTCTCTCGGCTTCCATCATAACCTCGGCTAGGGAAGGAGGATGAGGCAGATTTGCATTCCTGACTTCACTGCCTTCGGCCTGCTCTTGAGGAGCAGGGTTAGTGCGCGTGTTGACCATCCTAGGTAAACAAGACAATGATTTAGTCAGAATGATAAAATTCCGACATAGGATACAAAATGTAAGGAATAACTCGGAATGCAAGATGATCATCCGTATGACATGGTAGATACAGAAACTGCTTCTTTATTCCATCGTCATACACACCATACAGGGTTTAGTACAAGACCAAACAAAGTACTATTACGGTGAAAAGAGGATTACATCTCATCGGAGGCATCCCAAGCTCCTATACATTATTTTTCTACACCTCCGGAAAGAGTGCAAACTAGGTCATATCCCACGAGTCATGCGGGACGATAAACGACACAGCTAGTGCGAACTAGTGATACTACCACTAACTCAGACCGATCCGTAGTAGTCCTCGTAGAAGTCACCTCCATAGCCTGGAAGCTCAACATGATCATCCAGAAACAGACGATCTCGCGGAGCTTGTGGACCATAGGGGCTAGGATGAGGTCTTGGACCAACAGACGGTGGCCTGCGGGGACCGCGAGGTGGGGTGATGCCTCCTACATCACGCCAACCCATCACATCTGGCAGAGCAGATCTCACAGGATAGAGATCGCGCATATCTGAATATCCAGCTTGCACCGCCGGTGCAAACCGAGTCAATGTGGCCCAGTGGTCAGCACGGGTATTGAAGAGCTCTAACCTCAAGGCCCGATTTTCACGGTCCTTATCCTCGAGCATCTCAGCAGTGGTGCGAGTCCGTGAATCCTCCTGGGTGGGGTCAGCATAGATAGCCTGGAGATACCCTTGTGCTCCCGGAAGTGATCCTGGCATATACCGGAAATCAGAGTCCCGATATAGACCAGACCTGACTCGCATGATGGTCATCATAGAGTAGGCGGCGTCCTGCACAGCCATCTCAATAGTAACCCCGAGTCCATAGGAGCAGTGAAGGGGCTCGGTGGATCCAGGATAAGATGGAAATATCCTGACAGTGCAGAGATACTGGCTTTGATTAAAGTCTCGGAATTGCTCTTCGACCGTGTACTCAGGATACCAACAGTATCCAGCCTCAGTCATTACCCTGACCAACATGGCGGTATGACCGGGTACATCTAGGCATCGAGTCAGGCGAACCACTTGGTTGAGGTTGCGAGTGGCCATCTGAAAACACAATCATAATGCAAAGGCATTAGAATTTCTAGCAAAATTCCGGCAGCATAACAGCTGAAAATGCTCAAGAAGGATTTTGAGACATTTGACAAAGGATTACATACACACTCCACATCATCATATCAAGTTCTGAGTCCATCCTAGCAACATAATGTGGTAGTAGAATTGAACTAGGCTTGTATCCATCAAACCTATAAGGTACTACTGATTAGTAACACGTGATCCTGATAGAGAGAAAGATCCTAATTCCTTAACCCCCGGTGGAAGAATAGACTGACTCAGATCAGAATGTCATAAGATAAAGGAGTAAAAAAGAGCCTTACGTTCCAACCCACAAACAATTCCCCTACATATAACTAAAGAATTTCTAGACTCAACATCGACCAGTTTGGCTTGGAGAACCTACAGGCAGTCCGGCTCTGATGCCAACGCTGTCAGGGCCCCGACTCAATGTCACATCGGTCTAGCCTGTAGCACCTCATATCACTTTGCGGCCTCACGCATGGTATCCCCACGGGTGTTGCCTTACCTTTGCCCGGGACCGTTTGCGCCTTTTGGCTCACGTATATGATAGTGTCGCTAGCATCCATACGATAAGGAGCCCGGGCTGACATGACTAGTCGTAAACCCAAAGTGGCACAGACTTACAGAGACAGGCATTCATGACCCAGCCTCGAACGTGTCGGTCAACAGCAAGTGGGTCCGGGCTGTAGCACTGGGCTAGCAGGACTCTGGTAAACCGGGCTGTAGCGGGCTAACAGGACTCCAGTACTCAATGCGTGACATTTCCCCGAAGGGACAGACACCGGAACGAGGAAGGACACATGCCGGCCAGCCTAAGTGTTCCAGAGCAGTAGCAAGCTACCATGGCTCAGCGGTAACACTAGGAGACATTTCCCGGTAAGAGAGGCTACTAAAGATAAACAACTAGATAGTCAGATCCCACACATACCAAGCATTTCAATCATACACACAATATGCTCGATATGTGCAAATACAACGAAGCATCACAACATGACTCTATGACACAAGTACTTTATTTAAGGCTCAGAGAGCCATACATAACAAACACAAAGGTACCGGTCTCACGACCCAGCATTCAAGTCATACAGTCATACAAACCAGCAGCGGAAGTAACTTGTCTGAGTACAGACAACTAGTAAAATAAAAGAGGCTTGGAAAGCCTAGCTATACTACGTGGTCCTTCACAAGCTCAGGATCACCACCTGGGCCTTAGCCTACTCATTTATGTCAACGTCTACGTAGAACCCATCAGAAGGGGTTGCAGCGTCTTCTGTAAAAATGTAGATTATAGCAACATGAGTACAAAGGTACCCAGCAAGACTTACATCAGATCCTACATACATGCATATTATCAAGAAGGGTTGGTGGAGTTATTGCAGCAAGCCAGCTTTGACTATTGGCTAGGCTAACCTACGAGACTCCAACTTGAAATGGTTTTGCGTACACGAGTCCACTACTCACCAATTCAATACACTACCGAGGATCCACCTCCGTCTTCCTATGGAAGAGCCATCCTCGGCACTCACACTTATCTTGAGGCTTTTAGTAGTTTCCATTTACTTGTCTATGAACTGTATAGGCAACCAAGTAGTCCTTTACCGCGGACGCGGCTATTCGAATAGATCATGTTAACCCTGCAGGGGTGTACTTCTTCATACACGCTCTCACCTCTTACCGTCGTTTACACGACATGTACTCGGCAACCTTCAAGCGGAAGCCCAACGTGGGTGTCGGCCACGACCTACCTAATCACCTAAGCCTCCAGTCCAGGTTTATCGCCTATCCAGGTTCCATCCGCAGGGAGTCCGGCCGAGGTTTCCCATACGGCCCCGAACGATGTGAACAGGGTTTCCGAGATACCTAACGGGTATTCGGTACACCCGGCCACGTACCTACCGCATCACAGCCCACCCCTACGGTCAGCGCTGTCCACGGCCTCCAGTAGGCTACAAACACCAGAAACTACTTGCAACTCCTGGACGGAGAACTAGGGTGAATAAGAAGCCGAGAGGGTCCATTGGTTTCGGGCCCAATGCATGGTAGTAGCTGATTCTTAAATCACACATACAGATCTCAGTGCTTAAGGTCGGCTTCAATGAAACAACCCACCATGTACTCCTACATGGCCTCTCATCGATACCTTTACCAAATCGTGTTTACCACACCACTCTCATTACCGACATAATCATTTCACTCTAGCCCATCACCCAGATGAACCAGACCTGACACGACTTTAAGCATAGCAGGCATAGCAAGGTAGGAACAACACATACATATGGCTCAATCAACTCCTACACATGCTAGTGGGTTTCATCTAGTTACTGTGGCAATGACAGGTCATGCAGAGGAAGTGGGTTCAACTACCGTAGCACACAGCAGTTTGAAACGTGTTGTCTTAATGCAGTAAAAAAGAGCAGGAGCGAGAACATGGGATTGTATCGATATGATCAAATGGTTGGTTGCTTGCCTGATGGTTCGATGCACTGATACGGTTCTTCGTTAGGGTAATCACGGTACTCCTCGGAGGCAGATCCTGCCGCAAAGAACACCGATACACAACCATCACCAAACAATGTGCAACAATATGATGCATGCATGAAACATAGCAATATGAGTGTGTTGGGCTAATGCAACTAAGACCAGAAGGGTTTGAACCAATTTGAATCAAAGATTCAAATTTCAAACTCAAACATGGCCCTTTAAAGTGTTTTCCTTGTTCTGCATTAAACATCAAGTTAACTTGCTTAGTCATGCATGAAAATAGTACAGATGGATAGATTGGATTTTTCTGATCATTTTTCATATATAATTTGTCTGATTTGGAGTTACAGAATAAAAGTTATGAATTTTTGAAGTTTAAATTGTATTCTGGAATTTCCTATATTAGATTAATTCCAGAAAATCAATTATTGTGTCAGCCTGACGTCAGTGTGACGTCAGCAGGTCAACGGAACTGGTCCAGGTCAAACCTGACAGTGGGTCCCACGTGTCAGGGTGATTAATTTAATTAAAGTTTAATTCAAACTAAACCTGTTTAATTAACAGGGCTGGGCCCCACCTATCATTGACTCAGGGGAGTCAACCAGGGCCCACCCGTGGTCAAACCCGGGTCGGCTGCACCGGCGTTTAGCCGCCGGCGAGTCCGACGCGGCGGCGGAAGTGATTTTTGCCGTTCCGGCAGCCAAACGAGCCGCGGAGGCCACCGGAGAGGAGCTGAGGTCGAGCCGCAGCTCTTGGTGGAGTCCGTTGGGGTCGGGGTGGCCGGAGTTGGCGCCGGCGACGACTTTGGCGGCCACCGGAGTTCGGCCAAAGTCGAACTTGTCGCTAGGGGGATCGGTGAGGTGCGGGGAGTGCACGGTTGGGCCCAACGCAGCGTGGTGAGTGCGTTGGACACCGCGGGTTGGCCGGAGGATGGCCGGGAGCACGTCGGCGACGAGATCCGCGGCGGTGCGTGCGTGTGATCTTCGTGCGGTGGCTACACGGCTCGGGAATGAGAGAGAGAGAGGGTCGGAGGGGTAGCTAGGTTCACAGCGCTCCCGTAGAGGCCACCGGCGGGGTCGGGGACGAGCTGAGGCGGCGACGGTGTTGAAGGGGATCTCCGGCGACGGCGAGCTCGAGCGAGGTCGGTGCGGTGGTCTCGGGCCGCACGAGCACAGGGGGCTCGGCTAGCTCGATGAAGTGGACGGCGGCGGAGCTCCTGGACACGGTGGCACGGCGTGGGGTTGACGGAGGGCGTGGCTACAGCGAGGGGGTGGCGGCGATGGCGTCGGCCATGGCGTGGGAGAGCGAGGGGGAGGAGCTGGAGAGAGGAGGGGGTGTCTGGGGGGTTCAGGGGAAAGAGGGAGGGCGATTCACGGCGTTAGCCGGGCGAGGGAGGCGGCGAGGCGGCGAGCAGGTGCGTGGCACCCATGCGGTGCTCGCCTTCGAGCACCTGCCTGCCTGCCTGGCCGGCAAGCAGCTCGCTGGCGCGGTGCTGGGCTGGGCCGGCAGGTGGGCCGGGTGCTGGGCGCCAGGTAAGCTTTTCCCTTTTTTTCTGTTTTCTGTTTCTGTTTAATACTTCTGCAACTTTGCTGAATTAAATAAAATACTTAGGCTACTCCTAAAATCACCAAACTACTCCTGGTCCATAGTTGGATTATTTCCAACATGAAACATTTTAGTTTGGAGTTATTTGAGCATTTAAATATTTTATATAATTTTAAATGCCCAAATTCAAATATTTATGATTTAATTCAAAAACCCTAAGATGGCCTAGGAAAATGTGCACCACTTTTGGCAGAGGTTCTGAACCAAGACAAAAATGACGGGCATTTTAGAAGGGCATTTCAGGTTCATTGAAAAAGTTTTTAGTAAACCCTAATTGGTTTCAGAGGGGACTGGGGGTTCTGTCATCCCCATTTCAGGTTCCTGATGAAAGAGTAAACATGATGCTACACTCTAATGCATGGCTAACTAGGATGTGACATCACGCACGTACTAGTACCTCCTTTCCGGTTTGCAGGGCTTAATTGAAACCTCTCACCAACCAAGGTACTCCCTCCGTCCAGGTTTATTAGTCTCGTGAGTGAAGCAGCAAGACCAAGGCATGGCAATAACTAATGGCATGCAGAAGTTTAAGCCTAATTAATTCCAGCGATTTAAGTGGTTGCATGCGTGCCCTCGGCTGCGACTCGTTGCATGCTGCTTCGCGTACTGCCTGCGAGCGATTCTGAGTGCCTGCATGCAGCCGGCCGTAATTAAGGCAGCTAACTGATGCGAAAAAAGATACACTTTAATTGTTGCGGGCTTTCTAAATCCATGGAATCATTATTGACAAGGAGGGAGATGATTCGAGTGCACTCGTTTGACCGCCATTCCGGCGTGCGACCCAGACGGGATGGGATGGCACAGTCATAATTTCAGTTTCTCTAGTTTTCCACGGCAAGCTGGCGCGCTAAGCCATTATGCATTGAATTCCGATGACCATCGCGCTACCTTCCTCCTATAAGTACTGTTTCCCGGCCTTCTCCGGTGCCACCATGACCCAACTCGCCATATCCTCATAAGCCCCCACCGGCCCAACGTTGCTCGCCACGTCCGCCATGCCCCCACCCGTCTGCGGTAGGCGACGCCGGAGGCGGTCACCGCCGGAACTAGTGTTCGGGTTTTCACTGGAAGGCATACGGCGGGAGGAGGCATTCTATCTGTCTTTAGATGGCAATGCGGAGATCGAGGAGCTGTTGGAGCGCGACCGCATGGCGGAGGAGAAGGAGTTGTTGTAGCACGACCGCCTGGCGGAGGAGCAGCGTATCACCGATTTGCGCCACCAGCGGGACATGGAGCAGCAACGCACCGACGCTTTGAGTCGCGAGCATAGCGCCTGCAACTGGGCTGACTGCATGGAGGCCGGCGCCCGACAAATAGCCCTGGAGGCTGTCGGGCATGCACGCGTTCGAGACGCCGATTTTTACTACCAGCTCGTCAAGTGGGTTTCCCGCTTGGAAGCCGAAGCTTCGGTGGACCACGCCGGCATGGAAAGGGCCAACGCGCGCAAGCAACGCGCCCTATCGCACCTCTTGCAAGTCAGAGGTGAGGCGCACGACGCCGGTGCCGGCGTTTAGCGTGTACTACAGATGGCAGCCGACATCGTCTAGTTAGCTAAGAGTAAGTTAGTACTTGTACGCTACTAGAGTATTAGTGGGAGTAGATAGTTAACTTGGCTATGATGGTTGTCAACGTGGAAGTTCAGTACTCTATATGTGGATCAGACCTGTTACTTTGCTCTAAATGTTGAACTTTCCGTTTGAATGTATGGAATGGGCTGTTATTTTTTTAGATGGGTTGTACTTGTCCTCCACTGGTTTAGAGGCTGACTTGTGGGCCTAGCAAGTTGATGCGTACACAATCAGGAGATGATTGTACGTGGAGAGGATGACAGCAAGGACCCGCCAAGGTCATGGCAGTACGCAAGAAAGTGCCTCCTTATTTCAAGCCAATAAAAAAATGGCTCCTCCTAGTGGATTTCTGACATCTGGGTCCCATGCCATTGTCAACGTAGTCAATAAACGAGAGAATTGCATAACGAGCGGCTGACACCAGGGACCCAGCAGCTCGCCCAGTTATTTTTGTTTTGGGTTAATTTGATAAATGCCACTCCAAATCTGGTGTATCCAAGAAATGCCATTGCAATTTCCAAACTTTGAAAAATGCCATTTCATGCCATTTCTAGTGGCATTTTTTGAAGTCTGGAGTGGCGTTTTTCAAAGTTTGCAAACTGCAGTGGCATTTTTCATAGTTTGCAAAAATTGCAGTGCCATTTTTCAAAGTTTGGAAATTGCAGTGGCATTTTTATGAATCACCATAATTGGAGTGGCATTTATCTAATTTTTTTTGAGACGGAAGCAGGGTGTCAGCTGGGCTGTGAGGGACACTCTGGCCTGTCTAGACAGCCTTTTCTTTTATGTTTAACACACACCAGCCCAGTAGTTTTTTTTCTTTCTGAAAATGGCTAGCCCAGTTTTTTTTGTGATTTGTCAAGTAAGTCGCTTTATCAGGCCTGTTGGGCTGTAAATCTTTAAAGACGAGGAGAGCTTCATTTGGCTGGCAGAAAATGGCGTATCAGTAATGAGAAATGGGCTGTAAATTTTAAAAACACATCAAACCGGCAATTAGTTTAAAATATGTTTTTTTCATTTCGAGATTTTAAATTGCATTGATTTTTATGCGTGGACAATTTATTGGATTTTATATTCATATACAATTATTTTTCAAATCAGTCTGAATGTGACTCGAAATTTCAGGATTAAAAACAGTTCAAACAGCACCGACATATGCAAAATTTCATATAATTTTTTAACCGTGGCCACAATATGGGCTGTAATGCTAACAAAAAGAATATGGGCTCCAAAAAACACATAAGAATTAGCAAATGGGCTATAAATTATTTGAAATAATGGCAGAAGGGTTGTATGCTGTTTTCCACAGATTTGAGGCTTTCCACAGATGACCTGTATACTATTGGATGTCCAGCCAACGGCCGTCGTGCTTCTTCAATCTCTGCTCTTCCTGCTCCAGCCGCTCAAACAAGCGCTAGTGGGACTGCCTACTCCCTCCTCCCCGCGGTCAGCTGTGCTGCCGCGCAGGCCTCACCGCCACACCGTACTCCCATCGCTGGCCAAGCCATCCCTCTACTCACCCCCACCTGCTGTTATTCTCCGGCGACGGCAGACGAACCAGTAAACCCTCATACAGTCATACTCCCCTCCGCGTGGGAAACAAAAACAAATGTCGAGTCTTCCCTGCCTCCGTGTCATTCCCTTCCTAGGTCTCGCCGTCGTCCACCGCCCTGGTGCTCTCGGCATGGTGTGGTCAACGTGGTCAATGACCGACATGCATCCAAAGTAGACTGTACGGGGAGAGGCTGACAGCTGGGTCCATGGCCGCACACAAGGAAATGCCTCCTTATTACGCGCAAAATAATGATTCCTCCACCTGACATCTGGGACCCGCCGAAAGGGCCTCTGTATTTCACGAAAAATACGTTACCGCCACTAACAGATCGGACCCACCAGCTATATCTTCGCACGCCAGGAAGTGCCTCCTTATTACGCACAAAAAAATGAATACTCCCCCTGCTAGCTGGGACCAAGTATAGTGGGCCTACTAAGTTGACGGGGACGAAGGGCTTTGTCAACTTATTCAATATGCACGATTCTAGCTCGACTGACCGTACGATGTCCATCCAATGGTCGTAGTGCTTCTTCAACCTCTGGTCTTCTTGCTCCAGCCGCCCAAAGCAGTGCCGGTCGTGCCGCCTGCTCCTGCCTCCCGTGGCCGACTGTGCTGCCGCGGAGGCCTCACCGCCCCCATACTACTCCCACCGATGGCCAGGCCATCCCTCCACTCCACTCACCCACACCCCCTGTTATTATGCAATGACGGCAGCGCAGCCGAACCAGTGAACCCTCGTACTCCTCTCCGCGTTGGCATCCACTGTCGCGTCTTCCCCGGCTCCGCGTCGTCCCCTTCCTAGGCCCCACTGTTGTCCACCGTCGTGGTGCTCTCGGTGCGGCGTGGTCAATGTGGTCAACGACTGAATTCCATCGGAAGAATACTATACGTGGAGAGGCTGACAGCTGGGTCCACGGCAGCCGCAAGGAAGTGCCTCCTTATTACACGGAAAATAATTATTCCTCCACCTGACAGCAGGGACCCACCGGAAGCCCACCAGTATTTCGCGAAAAAAATGTTTGCCCCTGACTGTTGAGACTCACCCGACGGGCCATCGTATTTCGTGAAAAAACGTTCCCCCTGTTGTCAGCTCGGACCCACCGGAAGTGCCTCCTTATTACGCACAAAAAATGAATACCCCCTGCTAGCTGGGACCCACCTTGGTGGGAGGCTGACTTGTGGGCATACTAAGTTGACGGGGATGGAGGGCTTTGTCAACTTAGTCAATATAAACGATTCTAGCTCCAGTGACCATACGATGTCCATCCAATGGCCATAGTACTTCTTCAACCTCTGGTCTTCTTGCTCCAGCCGTCCAAAGCAGCGCCGGTCATGCCGCATGCTCCTGCCTCCCGTGGCCGGATGTGCTGCCGCGGAGGCCTCACCGCCCCCTACTATTCCCACCGCTGACCAGGCCTTGCGGCGACGGCAGCCTCAGACCGCAGCCGAACCAGTGAGCCCTTGTACTCCTCTCGGCGCGGGCTTCCACTGTCGTGTCGTCCCCTTCCTAGGCCTCGCCGTCGTCCACCGCCCTGGTGCTCTCGGCGCGGCGTGGTCAACGTGGTCAAGGAACAACTTCCATCGGACGTGGACTGTACGTGGAGAGGCTGACAGCTCGGTCCACGGCCGCAGCAAGGAAGTGCCTCCTTATTACGCGGAAAATAATGATTCCTCCACTTGACAGCTGGGACCCACCGGACGAGCCACTGCATTTCGCGAAAAAAACATTTCCCCCTGACTGCTGGGACCCACCAGCTACTTCTTCGCACGCAAGGAAGTGCGTCCGGGCAAAAAAAAAACGATTCGCACCCTGAGTGTTGGGACCCACCAGCTACATCTTCGCACGCAAGCAAGTGCCTGACAGTCGGGACCCACCTGGTCGAAGCGTACGTAGCGTTGTCATTCTGGTCGCGAACATGTACATACATATATACTGGTGGATGTAGAGGCGCGCACGTGTCGTAGTAGAGGCGCGCACGTAGCATGTACATGTACGTATAGCGGCCAGGGTGCAAGAAAGAAAATACGGCCACGTATGTGTACATACAGGCGGGGTCTTGAACGCCTACTCGCACATACCTACGGCGAGGCTCGTGTACATGGCTGGGTCGGAACGGAGAAACAGCATCGTCGTCGTGTTCATGGGGAGGCAACGGAATGCATCGTGTTCATGGGGAGGCAACAGAATGCGTCGTGTTCATGGGGAGGAAACGGAATGCGTCGTGTTCATCGGGAGGCAACGGAATGCGTCGTGTTCATCGGGAGGCAACGGAACGCATGGGAGCCAACCGGCTGGGACGGAACGGAATGCGTGGTCGTGTTCATCGGGAGGGCTTGGACAGAACAGGCGATGGAAACGAGGCCTGGCGTACCGCAGAACGGAGGAAACAGACCTCCTACAGTCGAAACGGGGGTCCTGTTGATCGGGAGGGGTGTGGCGTACCGCAAAACAAAGGAAACGGACCTCCTACGGTCGATTCAGGGGTCCTGTTGATCGGGGAGGGGTGTGGCGTACCGCAAAACGGAGGAAACAAACCTCCTACGGTCGAAACGGGGGTCTTGTTGATCGGGAGGGGTGTGGCGTACCGCAAAACGGACGAAACAGACCTCCTACGGTCCTGTTCATCGGGATGGGTGTGGCTTACCGCAAAACAGGACTCCATGGGATACTGTTCATCTCCACCGTCGACCTCCTCCAGCCTCCATGGGCTACTGTCGACCTCCTCCAGCCTCCACGGGCTCCTATTCATCTAGCCTCCACCGCGCTACTCCACCGACTACTGTTCAACCACCCCTCCATCGTCTACTGTTCATCCAGCCCTCCACACCACGGGGTCCTGTTCAACCTCCCCTCCACGGGCACCCCTCCACC
>NC_041392.1:220699523-220738802 GCF_002162155.2 Triticum dicoccoides | reverse complement strand
ATCGTCTTCAGTTAGCAGCAGTAGCGAAGGAATCGATCGATCGGGTTCAGTTAACAGCCATCGATCGATCTCTCGGGTTCAGTAAGGCGTAGCCTGCAGTGCAATCGCTCGGGTTCAGTTAGAGCCAATGCCTCGCTCGAGTTCAGTTAGAGCCAACGCCTCGCACACATGTGCGTACATGTACGAGAGAAACGCGCATCGCTCGGCACCCGACCTCCCACCGTAACCGGAAACTCCCTGAAATTTTCCTCCCCCTTGCTTCTACCACGGTTTTTTCCGTCATGGATGGCCCAAAGAATGTCATGCAGCTGCGTCTCCGGCCCGCCCAGGACGAAAAGCCCATTTTCTGTCATGATTTTTTGTCATAGAAGTAGGAGCCCACCACATCTATGATGATACCGGGTTTTGTCACAATTATCGTCATAGAACTGTCATATGTATGACAGAATTTCTTTTCGTTCGGCCCAAAATGTTACGGATGTGTATTTTTTTGTAGTGGTTCCTCCTGCACGCGCAGATACCGTTAGAGGCGGTGCACTTGCGCCGTCCGGCGAACCTGTACGTTGGAACCAACGACCGGCTGTTCAAGGGAGATCGGACGAGGAGGATATGTGCTTCCCCAACTCTTCTTCTGCTTCACGGCACTGCGCGTCTAGTGGTAACGATCTGTGATCCATCTCCCGTAGCTTGTTCTTAGTTGTTCTGCGCATAGGAAAATTTTAATTTGCAGTCGACGCACCCTACCGTTGAACCCAATAGTGGTATCAGAGCCTCTGCTATAGGATTTGAATTTGGATCATATGCATATTAGATATGTTGAGGCGGCAAACGATATCTGTTGTCGTTGATGAGATCGGCTGTGTGCACAGTTGATGAGATCAACTGCACATGGGGATCGATGTGGCTATGTTTTCTGATGATCGGAGTCAATGAGGTCATGACACAACCTACCCCTACCGGTCGGTATCCGCCATCGGGGTTCACAGTGAAACATAAATCCGAATCGGACTCACGATGATCGATAAGACTGGTCAGATTGGAAAATTTGGCATGATCGGAGTTCAAATGTGATCTGTGATTTCCGAAAACATTGGGTGCTGCCCACACCCGCTAGCGGGAGCGCCGTGTGCATAGCGCCTTGTATTTCGTACATGATCACTCAAACCGGTAGAATGTGATTCTATGCGTAACTTTGTTTTGCAGGTTTGATGTGAATAGTATGGCTCATGTGTATGTGATGCATGTGTATAAATTATACATGGCTTGCGTGTCATGTTTGTGAGCCGGCAGGAGCCAAAGTGTTGTCATTATATTGTATAACGACCCGCGTGTCGACTTGTGACTCTATGTAAAAATCATTACTAGTCGTAATAGTTGGATAACAAAGATTAGGTTGGTGGCTTGGCGTCCTAGCATGACAAACAAGATGGAGTTCCTAGATGGCCATCGGAGTCGGAGCCGACCTGGAAGAACATCCATGAAGGAGCCACACTATTTCACAATATATGTTTTATTTGTGATTGTTATTCTTCTTGTTTTCTATGCATGTTAGAATGATAGAAAGATCCCTTGTTAATATCAAGAAATTTGACATTCCTGATGTTGCACCTTCGCACATAAAGTATGTTTAGTAGTGGGCTCATAAAATTGGGGTGCTGCTAGGTGTCCTTGAACTAAAGAGTTCGTGTCAGACACGGACATGCACAACATCAGGTTAACTTGGCAAGGCTATCAAAACGGTTTTGGGCCTTGTGGCAAAGAAGGTTGGGGGCCGGGGTATGAGATACCTTCCCGACCGACAGGAGTCGTATAGAGATACGATTAGCAAGGAGTTGCTTACCAGATAGGCATGTTGTCTAGCAGTAATGCTAAAGCTCACTAGTCACATGTGCTAGTCAGATCCTAAATCACTGAGAGTTTGGAGAGGTATGCCAACTTCAGTGGGAGTATTTATATTTAAGGCTTGAATTACTCTACATGAACACATTGCTAAGTGATTGCATATTTTCTGTTGTAGATCAATGGCACCACCTGCTCAACCCAACTTTGCACTGAAATCAATTCTAGAAAAGGATAAACTGAATGGAACAAACTTTACCACGTGGTATAGAAATCTGAGAATTGTTCTCAAGCATGATAAAAAGGAACATGTTCTAGAGGATCCACTTCCAAAGGAACCTATCGATAATGCTAATACCACAACTAAGAATGCCTACCAGAAACTCGTTGATGAATCAACGGAGATCAGCTGTCTGATGCTGGCTTGTATGGAGCCTGATTTGCAACAACATTTCAAAAATGTTGAGGCTTACGATATGATTGAAAGTCTCAAGAGCATGTTTCAGACACATGCTAGGACCGAAAGGTTCAACGTCTGGTGATCCTTGATGGATTGCAAGCTGAAGGAAGGTGATCCACTGAGCCCACATGTGATCAAGATGATCGGATATGTGCAAGCCTTGGATCGTTTGGGCTTCCCGCTCTTGGATGAGCTGGCTACTGATGCAGTTCTGGGTTCTCTTCCGCCCAGCTGTGGGACGTTCATCTCGAACTATCATATGCATGGCATGGATAAGAAGCTCACTGAATTGCATGGCATGCTCAAAGTGGCAGAGCAGGATATTAATAAAGGTACACATCAAGTGTTGATGGTGCAGAAATCGGCTAAGTTCAAGAAGATTTGGTCCAAGAAATAGGCTAAGGCAAAGGGCACAAAGACGGTAACCTCCACCGCTGCGCCGAAGTCTGGACCGGACTCGAAGACCATTTGCTATCATTGCAAGGAGACCGGTCACTAGAAGAGGAAATGTAGCAAGTGGCTTGCAGAGCATGGCAAGATGGCCGGAAATGCTTCTTTGGGCAAAGGTACACTTGTTGCATATGTTATAGACATTTACCTTGTTGACATACCTAGCAGCTCTTGGGTATTTGATACCAGATAGGTTGTTCATATTTGCAACTCGATGCAGAGGTTGGTAAGAACTAGGCATGTGGCACAACAAGAGATTGGCATCAGGGTCAGCAACAAAGCAAGAGTTGCTGCGTTGGAGGTCGGCACGATGCAGCTCCAGCTTCCTTCTGGATTTATTTTGGAATTGAATAATTGTTATTACATTCTTGCACTTAGTCGGAACATTATTTCTGCCTCATGGTTGATGTGTCAGGGTTATGAATTCAATTTAAAGGATAATGGTTGTTCGTTTTATTTGAATGGTATGTGCCATGGCTATGCACCCATTGTTGATGGGCTATTTATATTGAATCAAGAAAAGGAACCGGTCTACAACGTGAATGTCAAGAGGCATAAACCTAATGAGACATACTTCTGGCATTGCCGGCTTGGACACATTAGTTTGAAACGCATGAAGAAGCTCCATGATGATGGGCTCCTAACTTTGTCTGATTTGAGTCGCTTGAGACACGTGAATCATGCTTGCTTGGGAAGATGACTAAGTCTCCTTTCGCAAAGAGTTGCGAGAGGGCATCCGAGCTATTGGAACTTATACATAGTGATGTGTGTGGTCCAATGAGCACAACTGCCAGAGGTGGCTATCAGTACTTCATGACTTTTACCAACGACTTGAGTAGATATGGATATATCTATTTGATGAGGCACAAGTAGGAAACTTTTGAAAAGTTCAAAGAATTTCAAAATGATGTTGAGAATCAGCTCGGCAAGACTATAAAACTTCTATAATCAGATCGTGGAGGTGAGTACATGACCGAGGAGTTTGATGACCATCTGAAAAGCCGAGGCATGTCAGAACGGAGGAATAGGACCTTGTTGGACATGGTCCGGTCAATGATGAGCAAATTGGATTTACCCTTGTCATTCCGGGGATACGCTCTAGAAACTGCAGCTTTCACACTTAACAGGGTACCATCAAAATCTGTAGATAAGACACCACATGAGATGTGGACTGGGAAGAGTCCCAGTTTGTCTTTTCTAAAGATTTGGGGTTGTGAAGCATTTGTGAACTGACTTATGTCAGACAAGCTTACACCCAAGTCAAATAAATGCATATTTGTGGGATATCTGATGGAAACCTTGGGATATAGCTTCTACAACCGGGAAGAGAACAAAGTGTTTGTTGCTTGGAATGGGGTTTTCCTTGAGAAAGAGTTTCTCAGTAGGGAGGCCAGTGGGAGGACGGTCTGACTCAAAGAAATTCAAGTACCACTTGGGGAGGGCTCGACGGGTGATGAGATCATACCGGAGTCAGTCAGGGAACCCGTCGTGGGAGCGGCACCGGAACCACAGAGGTCGGAAAGATTGTGCGGAGTGCGTGATGTATCTATACCAATATAAAAAGACCCAAAGAGGCAGATCCAACCGATCTCGGCCGTCGAACTAAGTCAATCCAACGACCTAGACTTCTCCAATGGCGAGCGTTAAACGTGTTTAACATGCAATTAATATCATACCAAATATTGCACTAATCATAGGATTAACACACAAATAATAGCATTCCTAATATCCGCATGCAATTAATATATTGCCTAAATATTAACGTGCATTGCACGTGCGCATTTACTAGTTGTTGCTAGAAAGCAATGAGCCGGACACGTATGCGGAAGCGATGATGAGCCCGAATTCCGAGGAATGGCTAGAGGCCATGAGATCCGAGTTAAAGTCCATGGATGATAATCAAGTCTGGGACTTGGTTGATCCGCCGCCTAGCGTAAAGGCCATTGGCTGCAAATGGGTCTTTAAGAAGAAAACCAATGTGGATGGAAATGTTCAGATCCACAAAGCTCGGCTTGTCACTAAAGGTTATGGACAAGTTCAAGGAATTGACTACGACGAGACTTTCTTGCCGGTAGAGAACCTGAAATTGGTGAGGATTGTACTAGCTATAGCTGCATATTTCGATTACGAGATATGGCAGATGGATGTCAAAACGGCTTTCCTTCATGGAAATTTAACCGAGGACGTGTATATGATATAGCCTGAGGGCTTTGTCAATCCAACTAGCACTAGTAAGGTATGCATGCTCAAGAGATCCATTTATGGGTTGAGGCAAGCATCTCGGAGTTGGAACATTCATTTTGATGAGGTCATCACTGGTCCCGGTTTCATCAAAAGTGATGAGGATGCTTGTTTATACAAGCAGTTAAGTGGGAGCTCAATTTTGCTTTTTATCTTGTATGTGGATGACATAATACTGATCAAAAATGATGTTTCGGTGCTGAACTTGGTCAAGGAATCATTTAATGGCAAGTTTTCAATGAAGGACCTTGGTGAGGCAGTTTACATTTTAGGCATCAAGATCTATAGAGATAGACCGAGGAGGCTGCTCAGCTTGAGCCAAAGCACGTGCATAGATAATGTGTTGAAGCGGTTCAACATGAGTGAGGCCAAGAAAGGGTTCTTGCCTGTCTCACATGGTATAAGGCTAAACGAGACTCAGAGTCCTTCGACATCTGATGAGCGAAGCAGGATGAGTCGGATTTCGTATGCCTCGGCAATTGGATCCATCATGTATGCCATGATATGTACACGGCCTCATGTTGCTTTTGCAATAAGCCAAACAAGTAGATACCAGGGCAACCCAGGTGAGAGTCACTTGGCAGCGGTAAAGACTATTTTGAAGTACCTGAAAAGGACTAAAGAGATGTTCCTAGTTTATGGAGGTGAGGAAGAGCTCGTTGTATGAGGTTACGCCGATGCTAGTTTCCAAACCGGCAGAGATGATTGTCGATCACAGTCCAGATTCGTGTATGTAATGAACAAAGGAGCAATGAGCTGGATGAGTTCCAAGCAAGATATGGTGGTCGATTCTACCACAGAAGCCGAATACATTGCGGCTTGTGAAGCTGCAAAGGAAGGTGTTTGGATCCGGAAATTCCTGGATGATCTTGGTATTTTCCCAGCCTTGGTAAAACCATTGGACCTTTATTGTGATAATTATGGTGCCATCGCACAAGCCAATGAGCCGAGGGGTCACCACAAGACCAGACACATATATCGAAAATATCACCTGATACGAAAGATCGTAAAGAATGGTGATGTTGAGTTATGCAAAATTCACACGGATGCAAATGTTGCAGATCCCTTGACTAAGACGCTTCCACAATCCAAGCATGAGGGGCACGTTAGAGCTATGTGCATTCAATGTCTATTTGATTGACTATAGTGCAAGTGGGAGACCGTTAGAGATATGCCCTAGAGGCAATCATGTATGATGATATTTCCTATGTGTTTATGAATAAAGATAGTCCTTGGACATTATCAATGATGTGTATCACCAAGTACGTGACTTGTTTGTGGGACTATGCATTGTATGATGAACGCCCTAAAAGGTCCCTAGTCAAAAGGGTTGTGTGGACGCGCAACCGACTAGACTAGCATATGACACGGTCGATGGCTTGGTCTCAGTAGCCATGGAGCATTGGATGCTAACCGGATAATATGGTGTAACGCCCTCGATGCGGCTATATCTCCCACGTGTCGAAGCACGACTTAGAGGCATAACCGCATTGAAAGCAATGTCGCAAGTGAGGTAATCTTCACACAACCCATGTAATACATAAGGGAAAAAGATACATAGTTGGCTTACAATCGCCACTTCACACAATACATGAATAAAGCATTACATCAACAGTTACAAACAAGGTCCGACTACGGAACCAAAATAAAGAAGACTACCCCAAATGCTACACAGATCCTCGATCGACCCCAACTGGGCTCCACTACTGATCAACTAGAACGAAACAACACAAAGGACAAGATCTTCATCGAGCTCCTCCTTGAGCTTGGTTGCGTCCTCTGCATGGTCTCATCGGCACCTGCAAGCTGGTTTTGGAAGTATCTGTGAGTCACGGGGACTCAGCAATCTCACACCCTCGCGATCAAGACCATTTTTAGTTTATAGGAAGGGTAAAAGGTAGGAGGTGGAGCTGCAGCAAGCGGCTAGCATATATGGTGGCTAACATGCGCAAATGAGAGCGAGAAGAGAAGGCAAAAGCACGGTCGAACAACTATGATCAAGAAGTGATCCTAGAACAACCTACGTCAAGTATAACTCCAACACCATGTTCACTTCCCGGACTCTGCCGAGAAGAGACCATCACAGTTACACACGCGGTTGATGTACTTTAATTAAGGTCAACTTCAGCTTTTCTACAACCGGACATTAACAAATTCCCATCTGCCCATAACCGCGGGCACGGCTTTTGAAAGTTCAAATCCCTGCAGGGGTGTCCTAACTTAGCCCATCACAAGCTCTCACGGTCAACGAGGGATCTTCCTTCTCCCAAGACAATCCGATCAGGCTCAGCATCCAGGTTACAAGACATCCTCCACAATGGTAAAACAAGTCCAGCAACACCGCCCGAATGTGCCGACAAATCCCGATAGGAGGTGCACACATCTCATTCTCAGGGCACACTCAGATTGTCCAAACTTCCGGTAGGCCAGCCCAGAGTTGCCCCTGGTGGCCACCGGCGGCTGACATGTCGGACCAACACTCAGAGGAGCACTGACCCGGGGGGTTAAAATAATGATGACCCTTGAGTCTGCAGAACCCAAGGGAAAGAAAAGGCTAGGTGGCGAATGGTAAAACCAATGTTGGGCATTGCTGCAGGAGTTTTATTCAAGGCGAACTGTCAAGGGGTTCCCATTGTAACCCAACCGCGTAAGGAACACAACTTCCGGGAACATAACACCGATATGACGGAAACTAGGGCCGCAGGAGTGGAACAAAACACCAGACATAAGGCCGAGCCTTCCACCCTTTACCAAGTATATAGATGCATTAATTAAATCAGATATATTATCAGATCCCAACAAAATATCCATGTTCCAACATGGAACAAGCTCCAATCTTCACCTGCAACTAACAACGCTATAAGAAGGGCTGAGCAAAGTGGTAACATAGCCAAACAACGGTTTGCTAGGAAAAGGTGGGTGAGAGGCTTGGTTCAACAATATGGGAGGCATGATAAGCAAGTGGTAGTATCGCATCATAGGCATAACAAAAGAGCGAGCAACTGGCAAGCAAAGATAGAAGTGATTTCGAGGGTATGGTCATCTTGCCTGAAATCCTGCAAGGAAGAAGAAGGAGTCCATGAAGAAGACAAATGGACGTAGTCGAATGGGTCCTCACAAACGCAACGTTATCGGAACCAACCCGAAGAAGCAACACCGGAAAGAAGCACACAACATAGTAAACAACCAACACATAAACATGGCATGATGCACAACCACGTATGATGCATGTCCGATTTAATGAAGCATGGCATGGAAAAGTGCAACAAACAACACTACAAATTAAGTGGAGCTCAATATGCAACGGAGTTGCATATTGAAGAAAAAACACCACATGACTTATTTAGTTCCCTCTCGTTTATCTACCCACCAAGATTCAATGTTGTTTAGCATGGCAAGAGGGTTAAGCAAAGTAAAACTACCTATCCAGGCAAGTTTAAATGAGGCCGGAACAACAAGCAACAAGTCCGGAAAAATCCTCATGTGCATATTTTGGTTATGGTACTGTTCTGACCTAAACATAATTTTAGAGTTATTGAACATGCAAAGTAAGGTCACCATGTTAAACAAGGAACTTTTCCACCCCATTTACATATAAAGTTTATTAAGATCCGAGCTACGGTTATTTAGTTAGGAATTAAAGCATTTTTGCATGACATAAGAGCAAATTTAACCAAACAACATTTTGGACATTTTAAACAAGCATGAAAGTTGAATATTATTAAACTAGACAAAATTCTAAGCAAGTTTCATATACAAAGTTTTTACATGTAATGCTTAGTTTGTGAGTAATGAAATGCATGAACTTTAGGGGCTGATCTGCAAAAGTGCAATTCCCTGGAAATTGATTAAATCGCAGCTAAGGAAAAAAAAGATCTGGGACAAAATTGACTGGCCATTAGTGCAAGGCGGGGCGCTGGACCTGGCTTACCATGGGCTTGGCCTATTCAAAAAAAGTAAAATAGAGGAGGCCTGGTGCTGGGCCTAGCGAAGAGGGAGATGCGGTCAACGCGAGCGGTTGCCTCGCTCGTTCTCATCTGGATGCAGGAGAGGCAGTGGCGCGATGGAGAGCAGCAGCAGAGCTACGGGCGGCGCTTGGAGCAGAGCTCCGGCGAGCGAGGCGAAGGGGCGGCGAGGCGAGGGACTTGGCGCGGGCTCCCAGCGACTCCAGGCGACGAGGAGGAGGGTGCGAGGCAGGGGCCTTGGCACGGTGGGTGGCGAACTTGCCGTGAGGGAACTCTGGCGAGGAGGCGTCGAAGATGGCCAGCGAGGTGCAGACAGGGCTTGCCGGCAGCGTGGCCGGATGAGGAGGTCCGCCTGCTGCGGTGGCTCCAGGAAGAGACGACGGAGGGGCGCGACTCCAGGCGCAGGACGGCGAGGATCTCCGGCGAGGCAGGGCCTGGCGCGGGAAGCTCGTTCCTGACGGCGGAGAGGGAGAATCCGGTCCAGAACGGGGCCGGACGCGAACTTGAATGGCGGCACTGGTCCATGGCAGCGCTGCTGGTCCTGCAGGGAGGCCTCAGGCGCCATGGCGGCGGGAGGAGGCAGCTTCGGCCTGAACTGGACGGCGGGGCAAGCAGCAAAGCATCCTCGGGTTCAGCTGCTGGCCGTGGTCAGGCGATGAACGGGGACGGCGGCAAGAATGAGCAGACAGGGGGGCCCTGGAACTTGGCGGGGCGACAGAGCCGAGGCCTTGGGAGATGGCGGCGGACTTGAAGGAGCAGGCGGGGCTCGGGGCAGCGCTTGGGCTGTGGCACGAAGACGACGGCGGCGACGCATACAGAGCTCCTGTTTAAAATAATGAGGGAGAGAGATTATAGGAAGGGGGAGCAAGCGAAGAACAGAGCCAATAGGGGAGGCGCTCATCTGCAGGCTCCTGCGAGATGCTGGCTCCGCAGAAGGCAGCTGGCTACGGCCAGAGGAAGGAGGAGGTCATTGGGCGGCAGTGGAGGCGCTGGTGGTGGTGAGAGGATGGGGTCGAGGATGAAATCGAGGAGGGAGATGGTTGCAGGTGGTTGGTTCGATCGGATCTGGGAGGATCCCAAGGTGGGAGGCGAGTGGGTGGATGTCTGGCGGCAGGGACAATACTGATGGGACAAACCTCCTAAAGATTAGGGTTGGACTAGTTTATATACGCCAGCGGATTAGGTTAGGGGCTATCTCGTCCCTCCGATCAAAATCGGACGGCCAGGAAAAATAGGCTAGGGAGTCCAAAGAAGAAAACGGTGACGTTTTGTAGACATTTGGGGATGATCCGGAGCCAACGGTGACGACTATCCGGGTCGGGTACGGGACAGCTTTTCGGACGCGCGCGCGCGAGGGGGGTTTGATACACTGAGCAGAGAGGGTTTCGGACCGTGCGATCGCATCGGACAACTCCGGAAGCGAAGAGGGGAAGGAGGATGGACTAGATGGGCTGTGGTGAGACTGCGAGGGGGAGAAGAGAGAGAGAGGGCCCGGCATCTGTTTCTGGAGACCGAAAACGTCCTACGGTAGACCGGCTATAATGCCGCTATAGTTTAACGGTTGGGCTGTCAAACGAACTCCGAATGCGATGAAACTTGACAGGCGGTCTATCTACACTATAATAAGACCACACGCCAACTTTCAACCCAATCCAAGAACATTTTCTGGCCACTTACAAAATAATATTTCGGACGTGCCGCGGGCGCGTGCAAGAGTGTCTGGGCTTAGAACGGACAATGGACGGAACTGGGGGAACCCGGACGGATGCAAATTTTGAAAACATGATGATGCAATGCACATGATGACATGGCAAGATGCAACACGCAAGCAAAAGACAAGGCAACAACAGTGAATAACAGAAGGACACCTGGCACAATGGTCTCGGGGCGTTACAACACTCCACCACTACGAGAGGATCTCGTCCCGAGATCTAGAATGGCACCGGAGGGAAACGGAAGAGAAAAAGAAGAGGTAAAACTAAGTTGCTTCTTTGACAAACGAGTGAGACCAAAGAACCTTGCAAAGGTTAAGCCATTTTGAGAAAAGAATACAATGGAGATGACGAAGCTGAAAACACTCCGTTAGAAAAGAGGAACAAGGGAGAACAACTTCGGGCAGCACTCCGATTGAAAAGAAAAGGAATTGAATAAGAACTTGGTAAGATGAGAAGATACTTGATGAAATCACAAAACACTGCCTCCATAACTATTGAATGAATGGAACAAGGGGTAAGAAAGATCTCGGACAGCACTCTGGTTTAAAAGAGATGAAAAACTTGATAAAATGAAAGAGCTTTAGCAAAGGGACACAACACTCCGGTTAAAAGGATCAGCACGAACAAAACAAGGTCCCGACAAGAACAAGAAGAAGGTTTGACAAGAGTAGCAACACAATGCCTCCGAGAGAAATGAAAGAAAGGATTTAAAGGAACGGGGAAAGAAACAACATCTTCTACCTCCAATGAGCTTGCAAAGGCATCTTAAGGAGAAAGGTCGAACGGAGTTTTTGGAAAAAAAAACAACAACGAAAAGAGTAAGCTTGTTGTGGGCTTATGGAAAACACGTCGATATCTTGAGGTGAAATTCTGCCACTAACGAAAAATAATAGATTGGATTGAAATGAACAAGGAGATGAGAAGCTTATCTCACCGGAAGGATAAATGAAGGCCTTGGGTCATTTATAAGCACCATAAAAGCAACAATCCTTAAGGAAAGCTTTAGGTGAAATATTACCCAACATAACTCGAATGAAGAGATTGATGGATTTAAAATACATCATTCTTAACAACATGTGAATCATGAAACATGAACTCGAATTGTCAAAAGTGACATAACACCATCTCAAAAGATAAGAGGGGGAAATAATTGCACTCCGGATTGCAAGATGAAGAATGCATGAGCTCCTCTGAAAAGAATCTCGATGAACACTTCGAGAAGGAATTAAATCCTTGATGACCCATCATGTAGAGCCTCCATGAAGTACTCTGGTAAAATAAAGATCAAATGAAAAGAAAGAGAAGTTGAAAACACAAGGTGAATCATTGCAATGATTTAGATGAATCTTCGCGACGATATAATGCGGAACCCATGGAACTCCGGAAAAGAAAAGATAAGCATCTCGAACTGAGAATGTGATAGGATGAACCACTCTGGAAAAGAAATTGAATAAACTTGATGAAACAAGAATAAGAATTACATTATGCTTATCCTTCACCAATTCAAATTGATGACAAGCAATGGAATTGGCATACTACTTATTCTCGTAGAAAGGATTAAGCGAGATATAGCGCAAACTTGGGAAGGTCTTCGACGAATCCACCGGTAGGATTGAAAACAACAAATGAATTGATATGATAACAAGGTAAGAAGAATCTTGAACGAACCACCGTAAGAATTGAAAATGAATGAAGAGAAGATAAAGAAACACCGGGAAGAATTATAAAATGAACGAAGATGCTTGAGAGGATTTAGATACATGAGAACGAAGAGATCACGAGCCGATTAGAGATCACTTGAACGAAGCACCGGTAAGATTGGAGAATGATAACTGAAAGCTGAGAATGAATAAACCTGAATTGATGGACTCCAGATAGGTGAAAGGAATTCTCACAATCAAAACAATTATGAGAGGATGGCCTTGAACTAGAACCACGAATTTTTGCAGAGAATGGAGCAAGATTGAGAGAAAATTCTTCTTCGGTCTTCAAAATCTGAGAATTACGACGAGAAACACCAACATGAATTGTTGAGATACTCCAGAATTAAGATTTTAAAGGTTGAACCAACGATGAAAAGAAATGAAAGATCTTGGAGAAAGACATTTGACTGATGACAATTCATTCTTACGTCAAACTTCGAGAAGAATTTGATGGTAGCTCCGGGAAAATAGAAGAGTCAGGTAAGATCCTGGAAATAGACCGGTGGGTTAGGGCCCACTCAAAAGAAACATCATAGAATGATTCAAAAGAGAGAAAGCACCGGTTGAATTAAATGACTTGAATGAGATAACATTCTCGAAAGAGTTTGAACGAAAGCAGAGTGGAAACACGAATCTTCGAGATATCTTGAGCACTCCGGAACAATTGAATAGAGAGAAGTGGATGATTACGAGGTGCACCGGCATGAGAAAGCATTAGAAACGAGGGGAAAAGGAATATGATCAACACCAAAAGCTTGAATTGGTTCCATAGAGAAGAAAAAGAACGAAGAACGAATAAACTTGAAGCTCTGTTAGAATCTTTCTGAGAATCACCGGATAAGAGCATTGACGAAAAAAATGGAGAAACTTCACATCAATAACATGATAAATGATTAAGAATTTTGAGTCCTTGAAGGAAACAAGGGAGGGAGGGCGGGAAAAACAAAAGCAACTTGGAGACGGATGAAACAAACACCATTGAGAAGAACTAATACTTGGTCTTGCGGATGTTGAAATGATCGGATCAACTTGAAGAGAAGCACACCGGTTAAAAAGTGAAAGTGCATTATATCGACTAGAGGGGGGTGAATAGGCGATTTTTATGAGAGTCTTCAAAACATGGAAGTTTCGAAGACAAACAATATAAGCAAACCTATTACCATGCAGCGGAAGGTAGACTACACTCGGCAAACCATAGTCAAGTAATCGGTGAAGTGAAAGCACAATGACTAATAGTTGCAAGGTAGTAAGGATCAGGTAGGAAGATATTATGAAGCCAATCAGAACTAGCAGTCACTCAGTGAAGACAAAAATAATGCAATCATACAATGACTTCATATGGACCAACAGTAAGTAAAGGGAAGGAAAAAGATGAAACCAGTGACTCGTTGAAGACAATGATTTGTTGGACCAGTTCCAGTTGTTGTGACAACTGTACGTCTGGTTAGGGCGGCTAGGTATTTAAACCTGAGGACACACAGTCCCGGACACCCAGTCCTGAACACGCAGCTCAGGACACCCAGTCCTCACCGTATTCCCCTTGTGCTAAGGTCACATAGACCTCGCCCAATCACTCTGGTAAGTCTTCAAGGTAGACTCCCAAACCTTCACAGACTTCATTCACCGGCGATCCACAATGGCTCTTGGATGCTCAGAACGCGATGCCTAACCGGCTGGAGGATTCACAGTCCTCAATTGTAATAAGTCTTCAGATCACACAGACAGGAAGACTTAAGTGATGCCTAACACTCTTTGGCTCTGGGTGTTTAGGGCTTTATCCTCGCAAGGGATTCTCTCTCAAAGGCTTCAAGGTGGGTTGCTCTCAAACGACAAAAGCCGTACTCTAACTCTGAGCAGCCAACCATTTATGGTTGTAGGGGGTGGGCTATTTATAGCCACTAGGCAACCCGACCTGATTTGTCCGAAATGACCCTAGGTCACTAAGGAACTGACACGTGTTCCAACGGTCAGATTTCGAACACAGACGGCAACTTTACTTGGGCTACAAGCAAAGCTGACTTGTCCGACTCTGGACAAGATTCGCTCTCATAGTCTTCACTCGAAGACATAGGTTTTGGTTAAGCATCACTTCAGTCATTCTAACTAGTTCTCTTGGACCCCACTTAGCAGTACGGTGGTTCCTATGACTCAACAGAGAAGAAAAGGAACTATGAAAGATCTAAGTCTTCGAGCTCCATTGGCTTCATGCGGTGTCTTCTTTTGTCATAGTCTTCAATGAGAATATCTTCATAAACCACCTTTGACATTAATGTCTTCATACATTTTTAGGGGTCATCTCTGGTAGGAATACCGAATCAATGAGGGACTTCTACCTATGTTATCCTGCAATTCTCACAACCACATTAGTCCCTCAACTAGGTTTGTCGTCAATACTCCAAAACCAACTAGGGGTGGCACTAGATGCACTTACAATCTCCCCCTTTTTGGTGATTGATGACAAACTAGTTGAAGTTTTCAACGGGGAATATAATATGTGAAATTGTAAAGGATAAGGAATTGTCTTCATAAGTTGCAAGGGCTCCCCCTGAAGATGTGCGTATAAGTAATTTGCTTTTGGAATGCAAATGCACATGGCAGGTTGTACTTGTGGAGATCCTCTTCAACTTATTGATGACAATGCATTATGCATGAGAAGGTATGTGAAGATAATGACATGCATAATGGAAAATGGACGTCTACCAAAATGATCTAAGTGCGGAATTTATCGTCGCACATGCGGAATTTATCATCGCATCACAAAGTGGCAAATAAGTAGCATACGACCATCGAGTTTAAGTGTTACAACTCAAAGAACCAAATGTATCAAAACAAGAGTTGTAAACACGAAGCAAAATATAAAGCAACTGCCCATGTGGACCCGCTTGAAGAAATAAACATCAAACTCATATGCTTCTCCCCCTTTTGTCAGTAAGGACCAAAAAGGTTTGAATACATAGAGCATCTACTCGTTCCCATGAAGAGTAGGTGAAGCAGCAGGGGCGTCGGTGGTGTTCGGCGGTGCAGAAGAACTTGGAGCAGTGTCGAAGCGCGCTGAAGGAGGTGGCGGTGAAGTAGCATCGTCTTCATCCTCGATCACTCTGGCATTCAAAGTTGCAGCAGAGGAAGAGAACTCAGATTCTTCAAGAGATGGAGTTCGTCGCAGCACTGCCTATCCTGTTTCTGATGAAGAGCCACCAGAAGCTCTCGGTTATTGAGAACACGAGTGCACTTCTTGGGTCGTTGGGCAATTGTACTACCGGTGGCTTCATTAAGGGCAGGATGTGGTGCACGTGTAGTTCCAGCCAAAGGATACAGAGGAGTGAGTGCTTCAACTCCTTCAATGTTCTGAGAAAAACTTTGATGCTCCGCATTCTGAAGACTTAGAGGTTCCTTGGCAGGCTCAAGATAAATAGCTTCAACAGACATATCCACATCAGGCAGAAAGATCCGATGATTGCGAGCAGATGGCTGATATGAGATAGCGGAGTGGAGTTTAATCAGGCGCATTATCCATGGAGCGTAGAACTTCAAGCCAAAAAGATCAGAGCCTGATGCACCAAGTTGGCGGATGAAGAAGTCCTGTGCATTGAAGCATTTGCCATGAAGAATATAGAAGACCAAAGTCTTCATTGCACCTTCCAGCTTGGCATGTGGAGAATATCCTTTGATGGGCCAGAGAGTTCGCCTTATGATGTGATAAATGGTCCTTGGCAGATACTCAAGGTCTTCAACAAGGAACTCCTTAGGATATTCAGCATCGTGTGGCAATGGCTTCATCATACTGAGAATCCGACTCATGTTTGGTTTAGGCTTCTGAAAGATGCTCTCCATAGCTTCACTGTGAAGCTGACAGCCAGGTTCGTAGAGATCGCCAGGAGTGGGCAGACCAGTGAGCTCAATGATGTCAAAGGCTTTGGCTTCGTGATGAACATTTCCTGTCATCCACTCCAGGACCCAAGTCTTCGGATCTCTGTTGTACCCACGGCTGTGAAGTGTGGCATAGAATTGGAGCAGCAACTCTTCATTCCAGTGCTCTTGGTCGGTGACAAATGGCAGCAAGCCAACCTCTTTGAAGCAATCTAGAGCTTCTTCCAGACAGGACAGACCAGCTATTGCTTCGATGTCAAGACGCTTATGTGGGAAGATGCGACCTTGATTGTATAGAATGCAGGAGTAATAGCTTCGCTACGGATAGCTCCAGAACCAATTAGATGATATTCTTTCCCTTGAGTAGGGGTTCCTGGAGCTATTGAAGAAAGTGTTGTCTGCTTTGAAACCATTGACATTGAAGGATCCAGGTGCTGATGCCGGACCTGGAAACCTGGGCAATCTTGGGATTGGCTTCTATACCTAAGGCCTGTGCTCAACATGATAGTCAAACTGAGGACCATCAGTAGGCGCAGGAACAGAGGCAGTAGGATCAGTGGCTTCGCTGACTTCTGGTGCTTGGGTTGGTGAAGGCTCAACATTGGCTTCAGTCATGACAGCGTTAGTGGCATCGGTGGCAGCCTCAAGATTCTCAACCTCCACTTGATGAGCTGGAGGGTCGGTCACAGTCACGTTCTCCTCGAGAACAGCTTCTTGGTGAGACGGGGGTGTAGCAGCGCTTGGGGTTTCTTCTTCATCGGCTGATGCAGCCGGAATGTCTTCAGCATCTTTAGCTTCAGACTCAGAGACTGGAGGCCTTGGTCCTTTGCGAAGCCTGCGTAACGCTGGCGACGCCTATGGAGTTGGAGTTGGCTGGGCCTCAAAGTCATCTTCCTCTTGTGCTTTTGGGCGATCAGCCCATGATGCATCCTGAGCAATTGGCGTCAGAGGACGACCAATGCTGATGAGTTTGCTGTGCGTTAGCACAGGCGATGATACCTGTTGGTGCTCGAGTTGAGGAAGAACTGCATCATCTTCAACATGGTCATGATGACCAATGTCTTCAGCAGCGATGGGACTAGCTGCTGGAAAGTCTTCAGCTTCATGAGCCTCTATGAAAGCAGGCTCATGGACAGTCAGTTGGCGCTCCTCAGGTTCAGCGTCAGGGAGAACCATGGAGATGGGTTCAACAATCAAGGGCTCTGTGGGAGCAGCCCGTTCCTTCTTCGTCTTCCGCTTCTTCTTAGAGGGAGCAGTAGCAGAGGCTTCAGGATGTTTCCTCTTTCTGGCTTCAGCCTCAGCAGTCCTCGTCTTCTTCAGTGATGAAGCTATGGACCTGGCTTTTGGCTTCGAGCCAGTCATGCTGGTGGGGAAGACAATGGGATCTGCTTCCTCTCTTGGTGCGTCGGGCTCGGCCATAGTGGGCTTCTTCTTCTTATTAGCAGCCATCCTGGGATCAATGCTAGGACGCCCAAGGGCCTTGCGCTTCTCAGCTTCATTGTAGGCTTGTACACACTTGTCAGCCAGGCTCTTCATGCGCTCACGAGAACCGTGAGCTTCTGCATGCTTCTTGAGAAAGGCTTCCTTGAGCTCGTGTAGCATGATCTTGAAGCTTTTGACCTCTTACATGCTGAGCTTGGCCTCTTGAACTGAGCTTTCTCGAAGTCAATCTTCTACTTCAGTTCGACGATGCGCTGAGCTAGAGCTAGCTCTGAAGCAATGGCGCCATGGAAGGCGACACTGAGACCAATGGGAAGTTGCAGGTCTTCAAAGCTGAGGTTGGGCATTTCAAACCACTCATCGATGAAGTCATGGATGATTGCCACGTCAAAGAGAGGCAAATTGTTGAAGATTTCTGCTTCTTCTTTGCTCTTGATCAGTTGCTCAAGAGCGTCATCTGCCAGATCTTCATCACTAGACAGATCAATGGCATCGTTGCGCATAATGGCAGCGGCAGTGAGTTCTTGCCTGGTGTGAGGCAGAGGCATCTTGACTTTCTGGGGCTTGGAGATGCGTGACAGATCTTCGGACTGCACACTGTCTTCAGGAGGTGCAGTAGCCAGTGGCTTCGCCCGTGAGATTTTTTGGGGCCGAGGCAGGCTTTGAAGCTTTAGGCTGCTTCAGTTTCTTTGGATTCGGTGCTGCAGGCGCTTCATCAGATTCAGCGTCCTCTGCAGGCTCATTCACGGCTGTCCCTTGAACCATGATGTGAGTGATGAGACCTTCCAGGTTGTAGAAGGGCCCAACAAGATTGGGTTCAGCTTCGCGTGTCCCATCAGCACGGGGAGCAGAGGGACCAGGGTTGAAGTTTAATCCCAGAGACTTCTTGTTCTGCTTCGCTGAGTTCTGGGCAAACTGGAAGTTACGCTTGAACAGATTGTCGTCACGACACCATAGTAGTGACAATGAGTGTGCATCTGCAGGCTGTGGCCCACGGTCCATGCAAGGATAGAAGCCTTGTTCAATGGCTTCATCTCTGGACCTGGGTTGAAGATTTTTGTATAGGATGTCTCCCCATGGTCGCTTGATGGCATTCTTTTTAGCATATTCCTTTGTCACAAATCTGTACTTGAACCACTGTTCTGCCCAATATCGCCAAATCCATTGGATTCGTGTCTTGCGCTGATTGTAATCCTCTTCAGGATCTGTCTTGTATAGTTCTGAGAGGTCATCGGGCAGATCTCTTGATGTTTCTCCTCGATGCTTTCTGCCACCCTTCCTTGCTGATTTCTCTGTAGCCATGAACTTTAAACTGAATGGCTTCAACACGTTCAAAGGCTTCAGAGGCTTTCGCTTGCTGGACAGACAGGAACTAACTTCGGGAGAATTTATATGATGCTGTAAGAATTCTGCAAATGAATGCAGACTATGAGAACCAAGGGATTCTCCCACGGACATGTACCTGTGACAGCATTAAGGTGCGAGGGAAGGGGAAGAGCTCATATGCATTCTCAGAAGATTTTGAAGATAAATCAGTTCAGAAGACATTGACATCATCGTGCGAAGACATTCACTCATAGATAGGGCATTGGTTCCAGATTTGTACGAATCCACGGATCAGTACAAGTGAGGAATCTAACTACTTTGTGAAGCATAAGTGAACATACTAGGCGCAAGTGAAGCCACATAGAGTGGATGGATCTGCTGAAGGTTCCTTTGCAGCAACCCATGTGGTTTTGGGGTACTGCTCATGTTTCCAGTAAGAGCCATCAACATTCATTTTCCTTACGAACCCAACACCCTCTTTCCTAGGGTTTCGGTTCAGGATCTGCCTTTTGAGGACATCACATAGTGTCTGATGCCCTTTTAGACTTTTGTACATCCCTGCTTCAAGAAATGTCTTCAACCTAGTATTCTCATCAGCAATAGCAGTGGTATCCTCAGCAGAGGGGTTAGTTCCCACATCAACAGTTGAAGATATTGCAACAGTAGCAGCAGTAGAACATTCAGCAACAGAAGTAGCATTATCATGCTCAATGCATTTAAGACATGGTGGTTCAAATCCTTCCTGAGCTGAACTTATCTGTTCGGCGCGAAGTGACTCATTTTCCTTTTGAAGATCTTCATGAGCCGCTCTCAATTTCTCAAGATCTTGCTTCCTTAGAAGATAATCATGGGAAAGCTTTTCATGAGTTGTTGAGAGCATTTCATGAAGACTTTCAAGTTCCTCATACTTAACGTGAAGATTTTTTATGTCTTCAATTAAGGACTGAGATTGAGTCATTTTAGCGCCCAACAGATCATCGCTTTTGTCTAACAGTTTTTGAATATGTTCCATAGCTCTCTGTTGTTTAGTTGCAATTTTAGCAAGTGTTTTGTAGCTGGGTTTGGAACCACAATAAGAGTCATCATCACTAGATGTTTGATAGTGAGTAGTGCGTGTGTTTACCTTGGCACCACGTGCCATGAAGCAGTAGGTAGGAGCGGAGTAGTCCTTGTCATTTGCGTCGGTGTTGGTGACAGAGTCATTGTCTTCAGTGTTGAAGATGGACTTGGCAACGTATGCTGTAGCCAGACTCGCAATGCCAGAATTGGACTCCTCCTCAGACTCCACCACTGCCTCCTCAGAAGCGGACTCCTCCTCTGAATCCATTTCCTTGCCAACAAACGCATGTGCCTTGCCAGATGAGCTCTTCTTGTGTGATGAAGACTTTGAGGAAGACTTGGAAGAAGACTTTGAGTATTTCTTCTTCTTGTTGTCGTCAGAGTCATATTCCTTGCTCTTCTTCTTCTTGTTCTCATTGTCCCACTGCGGACACTCAGAGAAGTAGTGGCCAGGTTTCTTGCACTTGTGGCATGTTTTCTTCTTGTAGTCACGAGCAGAAGCTTCGTCATTTCTTGAGCTTGATCGTGAAGACTTTCTGAAGCCTTTTTTCTTGGTGAATTTTTGGAACTTCTTCACAAGCGTAGCAAGCTCCTTTCCAATTTCTTCAGGATCATCAGAACTGCTGTCAGATTCTTCTTCGGATGAGGAGACAGCTTTTGCCTTCAGGGCACGAGTTCGCCCATAGTTGGGGCCGTAGATATCTCTTTTCTCAGAAAGCTGAAACTCGTGTGTGTTGAGCCTTTCCAGTATGTCAGACGGCTCAAGTGTCTTGAAATCAGGACATTCTTGAATCATCAGGGCTAGGGTGTCAAACAAACTGTCAAGTGATCTCAGGAGCGTCTTGACGACTTCATGCTTGGTGATCTCAGTAGCGCCGAGGGCTTGAAGCTCATTTGTGATGTCAGTGAGTCGATCAAACGTGAGCTGGACATTCTCATTGTCATTTCTCTTGAAGCGGTTGAAGAGATTGCGAAGGACACTGATTCTCTGATCTCTTTGGGTTGAGACGCCTTCGCTGACCTTGGAGAGCCAGTCCCAAACTAGCTTAGATGTTTCCAAAGCACTCACGCGGCCATACTGTCCTTTGGTCAGATGACCACAGATGATATTCTTGGAAGTAGAGTCCAGTTGAACGAACTTCTTGACATCAGCAGAAGTGACACCTTCTCCAGCCTTGGGAACGCCGTTCTTGACGACATACCATAGATCGACGTCAATGGCTTCAAGATGCATGCACATCTTATTCTTCCAGTAGGGATATTCAGTTCCATCAAAGATGGGGCACGCAGCGGAGACTTTAATTATCCCTGCAGTCGACATAGCTAAAACTCCAGGTGGTTAAACCGAATCACACAGAACAAGGGAGTACCTTGCTCTGATACCAATTGAAAGTGCGTTATATCGACTAGAGGGGGGGTGAATAGGCAATTTTTATGAGAGTCTTCAAAACATGGAAGTTTTGAAGACAAGCAATATAAGCAAACCTATTACCACGCAGCGGAAGGTAGACTACACTCGGCAAACCATAGTCAAGTAATCAGTGAAGTGAAAGCACAATGACTAACAGTTGAAAGGTAGTAAGGATCAGGTAGGAAGATATTATGAAGCCAATCAGAACTAGCAGTCACTCAGTGAAGACAAAAATAATGCAATCATACAATGACTTCACATGGACCAACAGTAAGTAGAGGGAAGGAAAAAGATGAAACTAGTGACTCGTTGAAGACAATGATTTGTTGGACCAGTTCCAGCTGCTGTGACAACTGTACGTCTGGTTAGGGCGGCTAGGTATTTAAACCTGAGGACACACAGTCCTGGACACCCAGTCCTGAACACGCAGCTCAGGACACCCAGTCCTCACCGTATTCCCCTTGAGCTAAGCTCACACAGACCTCGCCCAATCACTCTGGTAAGTCTTCAAGGTAGACTCCCAAACCTTCACAGACTTCGTTCACCGGCGATCCACAATGGCTCTTGGATGCTCAGAACGCGACGCCAAACCGGCTGGAGGATTCACAGTCCTCAAGTGTAATAATTCTTCAGATCACACAGACAGGAAGACTTAAGTGATGCCTAACACTCTTTGGGTCTGGGTGTTTAGGGCTTTATCCTCGCAAGGGATTCTTTCTCAAAGGCTTCAAGGTGGGTTGCTCTCAAACGATAAAACCCGTACTCTAACTCTGAGAAGCCAACCGTTTATGGTTGTAGGGGGTGGGCTATTTATAGCCACTAGGCAACCCGACCTGATTTGTCCGAAATGACCCTGGGTCACTAAGGAACTGACACGTGTTCCAACGGTCAGATTTCAAACGCACACGACAACTTTACTTGGGCTACAAGCAAAGCTGACTTGTCCGACTCTGGACAAGATTCGCTCTCATAGTCTTCACTCGAAGACATAGGTTTTGGTTAAGCATCACTTCAGTCATTCTAATCGGTTCTCTTGGACCCCACTTAACAGTACGGTGGTTCCTATGACTCAACAGAGAAGAAAAAGAACTACGAAAGATCTAAGTCTTCGAGCTCCATAGGCTTCATGCGATGTCTTCTCTTGTCATAGTCTTCAATGAGAATATCTTCATAAACCACCTTTGACATCAATGTCTTCATACATTTTTAGGGGTCATCTCTGGTAGGAAAACCGAATCAATGAGGGACTTCTACCTATGTTATCCTGCAATTCTCACAAACACATTAGTCCCTCAACTAGGTTTGTCGTCAATACTCCAAAACCAACTAGTGGTGGCACAAGATGCACTTACAAAAAGGATTGACAAAACAATCTTGATGATCAAGAAGGATTGGAATTCACATCGGAGTATGAGAACACCATTTGGGGAAGGTATGGAATCAACATTTGACTTCGAAGCAACTCGAATACCACAACTCAAAACAAAACAAAGGATTGGCTTGCAAAATAAGCCGGAACAAACATATGATAGAGATTTTGTCCGAAGTTTTCCTGGTGGGGCCTACACGGGCTCGATTGTACAGCACCATCATGTACAAGGCAGTGCACATGACCTACGAAGCGTCCCCGAGTCGGCATAGCCAAGGACTCTTTAAGACACAATGAGACCACTGTAAAACCAACCGTGGATAGGCGGACCACTAGACGTCGAACCCCAATTTCACATCATACATCTGCCGGAAAGATATCCTAAGAGCTACTTGAATTCCCACTTATAAACTCCCGAAACTTTCCAGTTATGCAATCAGGTGTTGGGGATACAGGGGAAGCACAATATCTCACCCAAAACTAACAAATCCTACATCCAGCTGTATCCATCCTTCAACACATAACCAAGAAACCTTCAGAAATCGTTTACCTCAACCTTCGAAAAGCATCCGTTATATGAGTTATGGCAATACTCCCGAATTCCCGCCCAGTACTGGGTGGCGTGAAGGTTATCTCACAAACAACTGCATAAAAGAGATTTTCGATGTTAGCGAAATTAAACTCAGGTATTCCAGAATCTCAACGATAAAATTGTGATGACAACACCTCGGAGCTCAACTCCCCGGGACACTTCCACAACCCCTAAATGACAGGAGGCACCAAGAACAATGTTCTCGTCACAAAACCATCGGAACGATTCCAATATACCCGCGTGATCCTAAAAAATTTTTAGTAAAATTTGAGAAGAGAAGAGTCAGAACTCTAAGTCAGGATGCCTCACCAGAGTGACGAAGGGACTGAGGATTAAAGGAATCCTACTCTCCGATATATATAATCCTAAAAGACTCAAAACAATTTTTCTAGACTCAACAACGCCAGCGATTCGATCAAGCAGGGGGCTCCTAAGGTCGGGGAAGGCTCTGATACCAACTTGTAACGCCCTCGATGTGGATATATCTCCCACGTGTCGAAGCACGACTTAGAGGCATAACCGCATTGAAAGCAATGTCGCAAGTGAGGTAATCTTCACACAACCCATGTAATACATAAGGGAAAAAGATACATAGTTGGCTTACAATCGCCACTTCACACAATACGTGAATAAAGCATTACATCAACAGTTACAAACAAGGTCCGACTACGGAACCAAAATAAAGAAGACTACCCCAAATGCTACACAGATCCCCGATCGACCCCAACTGGGCTCCACTACTGATCAACTAGAACGAAACAACACAAAGGAGAAGATCTTCATCGAGCTCCTCCTTGAGCTTGGTTTCATCCTCTGCACGGTCTCATCGGCACCTGCAAGCTGGTTTTGGAAGTATCTGTGAGTCACGGGGACTCAGCAATCTCACACCCTCGCAATCAAGACTATTTAAGCTTATAGGAAGGGTAAAAGGTATGAGGTGGAGCTGCAGCAAGCGTCTAGCATATATGGTGGCTAACACACGCAAATGAGAGCGAGAAGAGAAGGCAAAAGCACGGTCGAACAACTATGATCAAGAAGTGATCCTAGAACAACCTACGTCAAGCATAACTCCAACACCGTGTTCACTTCTCGGACTCTGCCGAGAAGAGACCATCACGGTTACACACGCGGTTGATGTATTTTAATTAAGGTCAACTTCAGGTTTTCTACAACGGGACATTAACAAATTCCCATCTGCCCATAACCGCGGGCACAGCTTTTGAAAGTTCAAATCCCTGCAGGGGTGTCCCAACTTAGCCCATCACAAGCTCTCACGGTCAACGAGGGATATTCCTTCTCCCAAGACAATCCGATCAGGCTCAACATCCAGGTTACAAGACTACCTAACCAGGCAAGTGTAAATGAGGCCGGAACAACAAGCAACAAGTCCGAAAAAATCCTCATGTGCATATTTTGGTTATGGTACTGTTCTGCCCTAAACATAATTTTAGAGTTATTGAACATGCAAAGTAAGGTCACCATGTTAAACTAGGCATTTTTCCACCCCATTTACATATAAAGTTTATTAAGATCCGAGCTACAGTTATTTTTTTTGACTGGAGACTGCAGGGCTTACACCCCACAGCATTTTATTAAAACCAAGAACAACAAGTACATAGAAAGGTTCCTTAAGAAAAGGAACAAAACAGAAGGAGAAAAAAGAAAACTATGTACAATCTAACCTAAAAGAGAAGGAAAATCTAACTATACATGTCACCTCTCAAGGAGGAAGGAAATCAATCCATTTAAGCAGTGCCTCCCTGTGATTTGACTTGATTCTGTGAGCCAAAAGGGAAATGTCATGGACAAAACCATTTCTCCACTGTCTGAAAGTAGGTCTGATATACCTGAACGCTTTATCATTTCTGACTTTCCAGATATTGTACCAAGTAAGAAACACCACTTCAGAAAAGAAAGGCTTATTGAATTCCTTCCTAGCATGGCATGCAATCTGAACCATATCCTGATTGTTGGGCCATGAAATCTGCAGGTAATTCCAGACTCTCATGCTGAAGTTACACTGAAAAAACAGATGATTCCTGTCTTCAAGAGCTCCTATAGGGCAAAGCACACATTCAGGCCCATCATTGATCTTCCACTTCCTGCGCTGAATCATATCCTTGGTGTTTACTCTATCCATAATGACAAGCCAGGCAAACATTTTGATTGTCATAGTACAGCATGACTTCCATATCCAACGTAGCAAGGGGTTAGTTGGAATTGGCTCATGGACCAGATCATAATATTTCTTGGCTGTGTATCCAGACTTCTTTCCATGTTTCCAATACCAGCAATCCTTAGCATTATCATCCAAGGAGATATCAAACAATATTCCAGAAAGTTGATTTAGCTCCCTGTAGGCCATTTCAGATAATGGCAGAGAGAACATGCTATGAAACTCACCAGTAGCCATTACTTCCAGAACAGAAGAATTTTTTTGTATGCAAAATGAGAACAGCCTGGGGAATCTATCCTGTAGTGGAATCCAAGAATTATCCACTTCCCAGGAATCTGACCAGAATAGCAAGGAGTCGCCTTTTCCAACGCATACTGAAGACACAGCCCTGAATGTATCCATTAGCTTACATATGACCCTCCACCAAAAAGAGCCACACATAGCAGTGTCATGTGGGACTCTCTGATAATAATAACTGTCCCAGATCAAATGAACCCATGGAACATCAACTTTTTATAGAATTTATTGAGGAACTTCATTAACAAGGCTTTATTCTGCAGTCCCAGGTTCAGGATGCCAAGCCCACCCTTTAATTTAGGTCTACATACCAGAGGCCAGGCCGCTAAAGAGTTCCCCTTTTCCTGGCCATATTTTCTCCAAAGACATTGTCTTTGTATTCTTTCCAGTTTTTTCAAAATCCCTTGTGGAATAGATAAGCTACAGAGGAAGAATATTGGCAATGAGGAAATAACGGAATTTACCAACTGCAGTCTGCTACCTTGTGGTAGAAACCAAGAGCTAGCAGTCAACCTTCTTTCCATGCAGTCCACAAGTGGCAAAAGGTCCACAATTTTGGGCCTAGTGGTTCCCACTGGCAACCCCAGGTATGTGAAAGGCATCACCCCCAGTTGACATCCAAATTGAGCGGCAAGAACATTGGCATAATTGGTATCCACATTAATTGGGTACATTGAAGATTTGTGGTAATTAATCTGCAAACCAGTTGCCAGAGAAAAGGAGTCTAGAATAGCTTTTAGCATCTCTAACTGAGCAGACTCAGCAGCCACAAACAATAATGTATCATCAGCATATTGAACCACTGGGTAGTCAGGATCATGAGTTACTAGGGGTAAGGAAAGGAGTCCTTTGCTGAGTTGATCATTAATCATAGTCTGCAGAAGGTCAGCAGCAAGCACAAAGAGCAAAGGTGAGATAGGATCACCCTGCTTTACCCCACATTTACACTTGAAATGGCTACCTGGAACCCTATTAAGCAGGATTGATGAGGTTGCAGAGGACAACAATTGTTGTATCCAAGAAATCCATCTATTATCAAATCCCTTTGCCACCATTATTTTTATAATTGCCTCATGCTGTATGGAATCAAATGCTTTTTCAAAATCCAACTTAAGCAACATGATTGGCCTTTTTGATTGATTGCATTGATGAATGTACTCAAAAGTCCATGCAATACAATCCTGAATGGATCTAGATTTGATAAAACCATACTGATTCTGGTGAACACATTTAGTTATTTCATCTCGAAATCTGTTTGTAGCAAGTTTAGTAAGGAACTTCAACCCCACACTTGTCAATGTTATTGGCCTAAAGTCACTGGTAGTCTCAGGTGACAGCTTTTTGGGGATCAGAGTGATATATGCCTCACTGAGATTCTCTAGTTTAACAGTTCCTGCATGAAACTCATTAACCAGGGAGATGAAGTCACCAGAAATGATTGGCCAACATTTTTTCATAAAAAGTCCAGTAAAACCATCAGGCCCTGGGGCCTTGTCAATTGGCAACTCCTTGATAACCTGTTCAATCTCCTTGACCTCAAAAGGCTTGGTGAGAACATCCAGTCCCTGTACCCTAGGGATTAGAGAAAGAATGTCATTTCCCATGAAAATTGGTTTGACAGTACCCATTCTTCATTTGAAAATCTCCAGAAATTCCTTGGCAATAGTGTTATGATCAGAAGACACTGATCCATCTGACAACTGCAGAGTGGCAATAGAATTTTTCCTATATCTTTCAGTTGCCATTGCCTGGAAGAATTTTGAGTTTTCCTCACCCACCTTAATATATCTAATAGTGCATCTCTTCTTCCAATATAAGAACTGTAGATGTAGCAGGTGATCATGATGTGATTTCACCAATTTTCTGAAATTGGATTCAGGCAAAAATAAAGGCCTGTAGTCTTCCAAATCATCCAGCCACAAAATCACCCAGTTACATTTCTCAATAAGACCTTTAATATGAGATAAACCCTTCTGCCATTTCTTGAGAGCAAATCTCAAAGATTTCAGTTTATCCATAATAACTGCTGATATGTGGGACTTCTGAGACTGCCTTTGCCAAACTTGTTGAACACACTCCATAAAACCAGGTTGATGGATCCAATAATTTTCAAATCTGAAAATATGAGCTTTCGGGATTCTGGTGCTTATGGAAACCACACAAGGGACATGATCCGATGCAGTTTTGGCTAGAGGATTGACCTGCGTGTTTGGATATTGATCAATCCAACTGGCAGAGGTGAAAAACCAGTCCAACTGTTCAAGAAGTGGGAAATCCTACATATTAGACCAGGTGAATCTTCTTCCTTTTAAAGGTAGCTCCAGCAGTCCCAAATGCCCAATGATCTCATTAAAAAGAAAAATATCATTGATATCACCCCCAGGAAGATTTCTATTATCCAGAGATCTTATGAAATTGAAATCTCCAAGCAGAAGCCAGTTTTTCTCAGGTTTCACATTTAAATTATAAAGCCAGCTGACAAATTCATCTCTTAAGGTACCGTGACAGGGTCCATAAACATTAACCAGGTACCAAAAATCAACATTATGCATGGACTTAAAACTAATGACAATCCCATAAGGTTTTACTTCCACTAAATCCCTTGAGAAAACATCAGAGCGCCACATGACTAGAATGCCACCGGAAGCTCCCCTAGAAGGGGATTCAATAAACTGGTCAAAACCCGCAAGACAAATGCTCTTAATTAAAGCACGTGGGCACTCTGATAACTTTGTTTCTTGCAGACAAACAACTGCACAATGACTCTCAATAACTTTCTGCCGGACCGCATGTTGTCTTGCATCAGAATTCAGTCCACGTACATTCCAACAAAGTACATTCCAGCTACGCATGGGCATTTGATTCATATGATAACACAGGATAGCATATTAAAAACAGTGGGACACCTAGTGCCGCACAACCCATAACACATAATAGCAAAAGAGCCAAATCATAACCAGAGTGCCAAGTTTCAGAGATAACATAACAGTCAGCAAATTTGACAGGCTCGCTACACCTAGGAAACACATTAAACTTTAACATTTAAATGTTGCTGGAGGGGGTATCATCCTTAGGATCAGCCATAAGCTTCTCCCTGGAAAGCAGGTTGGGGTCCATCTCCAGCTCAGCTCCAATTGCCTGCAGCACAGCGATCGGCGTCTGCGTGTGGACCTCCTCAGGCTTGTCATGACGAACATCGTCAGTGTTTTCCACTCCAGCAGCATCAAGTATCTGTATGGGCTGGGCCTTCTCTTCCATGGGCTTGGACCTTGGGCGTCGTTTAGCAGGCTGTAAAGGAAGCTGCTCAAAGACCATCGATTTGAAACCATCAAGTTTTGCCGCGCTCCTCGTACATCTTCTGACTGAGGTATCAACCAAAGGAGCAGAAATCTTGCGCCTACCGCGCTGGGCTTTCTGCCGTGGCGTCGCTTCAGACGCAAAACCCACAGGCAAGGGCCCCTCTTCCTGACCAACAGGACCCACGGGCTCTAAAGACAGCTGATTATTACTGAATCCCACAGGCTCAGTAATATCAGTAGGTTCATCGCTTGCAACTGAGCCACTAGGGGCTGCTAGAGAAGCAAACAAAGAGCGAGCAACAGGGCGCCGATTGACGGACGCAGAGCTTGACAAACAAGAGACCAGCGAAGACACTCTGTTGGTATCACCAAAAGCAATCGACCATTTGCGCTTGGAGAAAGTTACTGTCCCAAACTGCTTGAAGAAAAGTGACCTTGGCACTTCTTTCACAGAGAATTCAGACATCAAATTCTCAAAAGACCGCTTCCAAAGCAGTTCAGGTGGAAGAGAGGGTCCAGCCACCACCCTAGCCATCCCAATGATGATCTGGTGATGTTGAATCACCGAAGGTTGATAGGGGACAATAGCCAAAGGATTATCTTCCACAAAAGCAGGTTGTTCCTGAACTTCAGCAACCAAATCAACTATCTACTATTGTTGAGGCCCTTCATCATGCAGAAGCTGTTCCGCAGATTCTGGTTGTTCCGGTTGATCAATGACAATTGAGACTTGATCTTGTTCTGGCATTTCTGGCGGATGTGGGTGATTGATATTGTCATCATCGCCCCACAGAGCATTACCCCAATCAGCATCCACTGGATTCTCTGGGGGAGGAGCAGGTGCAAGAGGCGCTTCATTCCAGCCAATCATCGGGTAAGGCGGTAGAACAAACGGGATGTTGTCAGGAATGAGATGAACAGGCATTGGATGAGGGTTACCATCCAGAGGCATCGGGTCTTCATCATTAGGCATCTGATCAGCAAAATCTGCCCCAAGAACATAACATGCAGCAGTCCAGGAAACTTGGGCACCACCCCACTCAGCATAGTCCCCAAAAACCACATCTCGTGGTACTAACGGTGTATCAGGAAAGCTGGCTTCAACAACAGCTCGTACCAGGTACGGGTCTTCACTATCCCAGGAATGAAATTTTCCAAAAGTACCGACTGCCTGAGAAATATATTCAGTCGTACGATAATCCAGGGGAATCCCAACAAACATTAACCAACCCCTACGAAAACCAGTATTCCCTTTGAAGTTGTCACCCTCATCATGCTTCATAAATCTAACAAATCGATCATCACCCAGAGCAAAAGGCGGGTGCTGAATCAGGGTGTATCTGACAGTGGGATCTCGAACTTGGAGCAAACCAACCCCATGAAACCAAGGCTGAGCAGAACGAACAAGAATACCTCTGTTCTGAAGAAACTCCACCACTTCCTCTCTGACCGGCCCTAGAGGTCCATCCGGCGCTGGCATGACTTCAACAACCATATAATCTTCATGGCGACGGGGAGGGCGGGCCGCCGGCGTGAAGAAAGTGCGAGGTAAACGCCGATCACCACCATCAATGATGTGATGTCCCGGAGGCACTAGGCGATGTGGATCAAGCTCGAAGTTCGCCATGGGTGGCAGCGGCGACGAACTTAGGGTTTTTTTGGAACGACCGGAGGTATCCTTGGCAGGTGGAATAGGAGAATGGAGCAATGCGGGCGGAGACGATATGACAGGACTAGATATCCCAATAACTCCGGCTCCCTTCCCCTGAACAACTGATGTTTCTGAAATACTCGTGTTTCGTTGCAGAGTGCTCTGCCACCAAACCAATCCATGCGAGCGCGCAAAATCATTACAGTCACGTCTAAAGTGACCCACCCTGGAGCAAGCCGAACAGACCGCTCGCCTTCCACAAGTGACTGCCATGTGGCCCTTCTGACCGCAATCAGTACATGTTAGAACTTGGTCCACCATGTCATCGACCATAGCTTCAAAAAGTCGCGCTGCCTCTTGTGAAGAAGGAATTTGCATAGGTTCACTAGACGGGCTGAGGTGCGCAGGCGAATCCAAACCAACATCAGAAGGTCCAGTAGAGGGGGTATCCTGTATTGGCCCAGTAATTGAATCATCATGGGCCACCAAGCCCACACCCTGCGGGTTCCCAAACTGAGCGGGCCTAGGGGCAAAAGCCTTATTTTGAATTAACGAAGTTCCCGCTTCCTGAAATTGCGCTGCGAGATTACCGGACCTCACGATTTGCGGATCCACTGAAACCGGTTCGTCCACCACCGGAAGCGCATCCGGCCGCCGAAGTAACTCCAGCGAACTATTAACCATACCAAAAACTATGGGTGGCTGCGTCACCGTCCAATGCAAACTAGGAGCAGGAGGTTGCCGAATGACAACTCGCTCATGAGCAGAAAGATCATAACCCCCATCAACTATAGTATCAATGCAAACCTGAGATGCAGGGTATCTATAGCCCTTGCACGCCGAATACTTTTCAAAAGTGGCAAAAGACAGTTTCTTATTTGCAGAAGATCTAGATTTGAAAGCAGACTTAACAGGGGGTTTATGCATAGCCAATAAACCAAGCGAAGATCTACGCTTAGTGGGGCTAATCAAAATCCATTCAGCATCACATTCTTTACGCCAGATCTTAAGTTCTCTGACCCAATTTGCTCCTACATTCCCCCATAGATGAAAATAGCACTTGAACAGATCGCAAGCAAAAGAGCGAAGATCCATAATAATAAAGCCAACTTGCATGCATGAAACCTGGAAAGAAAAAACTTTGTCCTTGACATGACTAACCCGAAGATCAATTGCAGAACCACCAAGCGCAGCTTCCAGCGCCGCTGCCACTGAATCCTCAGACAAACAGAAGGCATGCCTACTGAAGGACACAATCAATATGAAAGATCTCCCTCTTCCCAGTGGATGAATTGTGCGACCAGTAGATCTGAAGACTTCATCCGAGAAAACCCTACCCTTGAAGAAATCCAAGGCAAGGGTAGATCCACCAGGAGAACCCATTGGAGATGGGTATTGCCTTGATCCAGAGAAGAAACCGAAGAGGATGATCGGAACCGATCAGCAGATCAGTGGAGAGAAAGGGAGATCGCCGGAGAAGAGGCTAGCGCCGAGGTGGGAGGTGGGAGCGCCATATGGGTGGTATGAGCTACGGTTATTTAGTTAGGAATTAAAGCATTTTTGCATGACATGGGAGCAAATTTAACCAAACAACATTTTAGACATTTTAAACATGCATGAAAGTTGAATATTATTAAACTAGACAAAATTCTAAGCAAGTTTCATATACAAAGTTTTTACATGTGATGCTTAGTTTGTGAGTAATGAAATGCATGAAGTTTAGGGGCTGATCTGCAAAAGTGCAACTCCCTGGAAATTGATTAAATCGCAGCTAAGGAAAAAAAGATCTGGGACAAAACTGACTAGCCCATTAGTGCAAGGTGGGGCGCTGGACCTGGCTTACCATGGGCTTGGCCCGTTCAAAAAAAAGAAAAATAGAGGAGGCATGGTGTTGGGCCTAGCGAAGAGGGAGATGTGGTCAACGCGAGCGGTTGCCTCGCTCGTTCTCGTCTGGACGCAGGAGAGGCAGTGGCGCGATGCAGAGCAGCAGCAGAGCTGCGGGCGGCGCCTGGAGCAGAGCTCCAGCGAGCGAGGTGAAGGGGCAGCGAGGCGAGGGACTTGGCGCGGGCTCCCGGCGACTCCAGGCGACGAAGGGCGACGATGAGGAGGGCGCGAGGCAGGGGCCTTGGCGCGGCGGACGGCGAACTTGGCGCGAGGGAACTCCGGCGAGGAGGCGTCGGAGATGGTCGGCGAGGTGCAGACAGGGCTTGCTGGCGGCGTGCCCGGATGCGGAGGTCCGCCTGATACGGTGGCTCTAGGAAGAGACGACGAAGGGGCGCGGCTCCAGGCGCAGGACGGCGAGGATCTCCGGTGAGGTAGGGCCTGACGCGGGAAGCTCGTTCTTGACGGCGGAGAGGGAGAATCCGGTCCAGAACGGGGCCGAACGCGAACTTGAATGGCGGCGCTGGTCCATGGCGGCGCCGGTGGTCCTGCAGGGAGGCCTCGGGCGCCACGGCAGTGGGAGGAGGCGGCTTCGGCCTGAACTGGACGGCGGGGCGAGCAGCAAAGCAGCCTCGGGTTCAGGTGCTGGACGCGGTCAGGCGATCAACGGGCACGGCGGCAAGAATGAGCAGACAGAGCGGCGTGGAACTTGGCGGGGCAGCGGAGCCAAGGCCTTGGGAGATGGTGGCGGACTTGAAGGAGCAGGCGGGGCTCGGGGCAGCGCTTGGGTTGCGGCACGAAGACGACGGCGGCGACGCATACGGAGCTCCTGTTTAAAATAATGAGGGAGAGAGATTAGAGGAAGGGGGAGCAAGCGAAGAACAGAGCAAATAGGGGAGGCGCTCATCTGCAGGCTCCTGCGAGATGTTGGCTCCGCGGAAGGCAGCTGGCTATGGCCAGAGGAAGGAGGAGGTCATTGGGAAGCAGTGGAAGCGCTGGTGGTGGTGAGAGGATGGGGTCGAGGATGAAATCAAGGAGGGATATGGTTGCATGTGGTTGGTTCGATCGGATCTGGGAGGATCCCAAGGTGGGAGGCGAGTGGGTGGATGTCTGGCGACAGGGACGATACTGATGGGACAAACCTCCTAAAGATTAGGGTTGGACTAGTTTATATATGACTGCGTATTAGGTTAGGGGCTATCTTGTCCCTCCGATCAAAATCGGACGGCCAGGAAAAATAGGCTAGGGAGTCCAAAGAAGAAAACAGCGACGTTTTGTAGACGTTTGGGGATGATCCGGATCCAACGGTGATGACTGTCCAGGTCGGGTCCGGGACAGCTTTTCAGACGCGCGCGCGAGGGGGGTTTGATACACTGAGCAGAGAGGGTTTCGGACCGTGCGATCGCATCGGACAACTCCGGAAGCGAAGAGGGGAAGGAGGATGGACTAGATGGGTTGTGGTGAGACTGTGAGGGGGAGAAGAGAGAGAGAGGGCCCGGCATCTGTTTCTGGAGACCGAAAACGTCCGATGATAGACCGGCTATAATGTCGCTATAGTTTAACGGTTGGGCTATCAAACGAACTCTGAATGCGATGAAACTTGAAAGGATGTCTATCTACACTATAATAAGACCACACGCCAACTTTCAACCCAATTCGAGAACATTTTCTGGCCGCTTATAAAATAATATTTTGGACGTGCTGCGGGTGCGTGCAAGTGTGTCTGGGCTCAGAACGGACAACGGACGGAACTGGGGGATCCCGGGCGGATGCAAGTTTTGAAAACATGATGATGCAATGCACATGATGACATGGCAAGATGCAACACGCAAGCAAAAGACAAGGCAACAACAAGGAATAACTGAAGGACACCTGGCACAACGGTCTCGGGGCGTTACATATGGACTCGGAAGGATCTGGTCGGATTCCACGTAGTTGGATCCGAGTCGGACAAACCCAACTATGAGACACAGCGATATGTCCTCTTTAAGTCTCTAGTACAACATATGTTCTATGTCCTAAGACCTGAGCTGGCGCATGTACTCGGGATGGTGACAGACTTGCTTTGGGCCAACCAAATGCTACTCCGTGACTGGGTAGTTACAAAGGTAGGTTTAGGGCTTGTGCAGACCCATGCTGCGAGACATGGTCAAGCAATATGGGATTTGCCCCTCCGATCAGGAGAGATATATATACTTTAGGCCCCTCGTGTGATCCGACCAGGATAAGCATGGCCATGCAACAAGGATTATGAGATAATCTGGTTTGTGGTCGGCATCACTGGAACAAGAATGAGGTCGGGCTATCACAAGGATGGCACACTCACCTTGAGCCCGACAACATATATCATGTGGCAAAAGGAATGGAAGTATGATGTATAGGTTCGTCTAACCAGCTTCATAGTCTGCTTGGTGTTCGGCATGCCTTGCTAGGGGCCGCTACCAACCGTGCAGTTCGAAGGTGATCTGAGCTGCGACCAAGCCGGCTTAAACCTAAGGGGTTGTGCGCTTAAGGGAAGGAACCTACGAGGTGGGGTCTGAGGACACTGGTCGGATGTGATCCGAGTTGTGTTCGGATTCTGGTTGAGTAGACTTATGGGCTTTTGGGTCCATGCGAGGCCCAAGTGTTGAGCCCACGACGAATGCCTGTATAAAGTGGGGGTGCGGCACACTCATGTGATTGATCGCTTCGGCGCTGTCACTAGGGTTTGCATGTGTTGCGAATAGCCACCTCCACTCGTCGCCGACTGTGTGATCGGACCTAGCAGTCCGTCGCATGGTGTTCCTCCTGCATGCGCGGATACCATTAGAGGCGATGCACTTTCGCCGCTCTGGCGAACCTGTATGTGGGAACCGACGACCGGCTATTCGAGGAAGATTGGACAAGGAGGAGACGCGCTGCCCCAACTCTTCTTCCGCTGCACGCCACTGCGCGTCTAGTGGTAACGATCTATGATCCATCTCCCGTAGCATGTTCTTAGTTGTTCTGCGTGTAGGAAAATTTTAATTTGCAGTCGACGCACCCTGCCATAGAACCCAACAGCTGGTCCCTTGTTATAGTGTGTGCCCGGCAAGCCTAGCCCGCGGCAACAAACTAAGGGCACCGGCAGGATAGCTTGCCGAGGAAAACTTGTTTAATTGAATGTATAGAGGCATCTAACCTCTGCATGGACATAATACATGCACGTGTACCGAGCAAGGATTGTATTTTTCATTAATATGCTGATAAGCTAGTACAAATCCTATAGAACACAAACATGGATAAAGAAGATTACATAATTTAAACTAAAGTATGGCAGATGCCTACATGTTTTAGACTAAAAAAAGATAAGTTCCTCGTAATACTTTTCTTGTCCCTCTCTTCCTAGGCACTGCGGTGGGTGGTGAAGAGGGCGAAAGGAGCGCCTAGAGAAGAAGCCTAGCCTGACCCTGTTAGGCCCCGTAACGAGGAGCCTGATAAGATCGGGAGAGCACGGGTGAAGGTGATGGTGAACAGATCGGCGGAGACAACCCCCTGGTCGCCACCATTGGGGCCAGCAGGAAGCGATAGGGCAAACGAGCCGGAGTGCACGAGGGAGCCTGCCGGGGCCCAGCTGAAAGGCTGCTGGAGGAGCCGGAGACACCATCCACACCTCCACGTCCGACTCCTTGGCAAATCTCCTTGCTGGGGAGAGATGCGGGTGCAGATGGTGGCGCTGCCGCCTGACGGTGATGGTGCAGCTGGCGTTCAACCGGAGTCGGAGCCATCGTCCTCCCCATCGGTCTCGTCGTCATCGTCCTCACTGTCCTCCTCGTCGTTATCACTCGAGGATGAGCTTTCGTCATCGGTCGAGCTCTCCATGTAGCACCCTAAGCTAGCACCCGAGCACCCAAAGACCTTAACGGAGACCAGATCGGCCTCCATTAATTTAAAATGGAGGATGAGCCCCTCCGACAAGCTATGGGCGCAAGCAAAGGTCTTCCAACCACGTCAGAAGAGCATAACATGAGGGGCGGGGAAGTCCACATCTACCCGCATGCTACCACTACAGCAACCCCTCATGTGCAGCTTCAATGTGCACGGCTGTTCGAGCTCCATCACCCTTGCAAATGGGGTGGGGATACGGAGGTGGCCTCGCGGGGACCTGTGCAGCTTGATGATGATGTAACATCCCAAAATTCTAAATTTTGGATTGTTATATTAAATAAATTATTATGATTGTTTGTTTGATTGTTGTGTGATTGATTGTGTGAAAATGATTGGAAATTGAAAACTTTTTGAAAGTTGAATGAGAGGGAATAAGAGGACTTTCCCAAAACTTTTCATCTTGCATTTTGATCTCTCTGAGTTCAAATTCATTTCATTACAAAACCCTAGAGTGAAGATAATATGACTTCTTCCATTTAAATAAATGAAAAGGGGTTTGAAAATGATTTGAATTCCATTTTGAAATATTTCAAACTTAGAAACTTTAAGCAACTCAATGAGTTCATGAGGGAAGATAAAATGACTTCTTCATATTTGAAGAAAGAGAGTTGGAAGTTTCAAAGAAATAAATTGGAAGTCATTTTGAAGTTATTTGAAACTCATTTTCCATTTGAAGTTGTTTGAAATTCCAAATTCAAATCTAATTGGGAGTTATTTGAGTTTCTATTCAAAATATTTTTCTTCTAAAAATAAATAAATGGAAATAAGGGTAAAATGTTTCCCTTCAATACAAAATTAGGAGAAAATAAGTTTGAAATCATTTTGCTATTTTAAAAATGATTTTTATTGATTTTAAAAGCAACAGTAGCACTATTTGACTTTTATGAATTTTTACGGAATTTAGTTGAACTTGAAAAATAGTTCATGTTATTGCTGCTATTTTTCTGAACATTTTGGTATATAATATGCCTATGTATAATTTTTGTTTAATTTCCTTCTGTTGGAGTCTCCTTTCTGAAAAAACACACACACACACACGCGCGCGCCCGGAAGCCGGTCCATGGTCTTTGGCCCAAGAGCCAGCCAGCGAACCGAGCCGGCCCAGCAGCGTCCCAGGTCGCCCGAGGCCTTACGCCTTGCTCGCCCGCGCCCCTCTTCCCTCGCTCGCTTCAGCCCCTCTCACTGCTAGGTGGGCCCCACTCCCAGGTCGTCCCTAACCTTCCGCTCCTCCCGTTCAAATAGAGCACGCGCGTGCCGCCCGCAACTGCCGGCCGCTCCGCTCGGGATAGAATAATATCTTTTACTCTAGGGAAAAACTAGCTTTATGCAAACACTAAACTTAGAGCTTTCCACCAGCCAAATTGCATGTACAAATAGGTTTATTATTCTTATGATGTGACTTGCCAGTACATTCAACTTACTGACCTACAGGGCTGCAACGTCTTATGTTGCAGGAATTTTCTACGATGAGTAAGAGTTACATTGTAGGGTTACAGTCTACACTCAACTTGTCATTGGCGTTGATGGACTCCACACCCTTATGTTTGTTTCCGCTGAGACTTATGAGGTATCACTACTAGGAAAAGGGCTATAGATGGAAATGACACTAATGGCGCACCAGACATGTGGTGCGCCATTAGTATATACTAATGGCGCACCACCTTCTAATGCGCCATTAGTGTTGAAACTACTAATGGCGCACCTTGCCTACGGTGCGCCATTAGTAACAATTTTTTTTTGAACTAGTGCGCCTGTCCAAACATACTAATGGCGCACCATGGGTGTGGTGCGCCATTACTAGTTAAACTAGTAATGGCGCACCATGCCACGGTGCGCCATTAGTAACCTTGGCCACCACTTCCACCGAATGCAACCCCCCCCTGTGGATCGCCTTTTCAGTTTTAAAAAAAATAAAAGAAAATGATAAAAATGTCAAAAAAAAATAAAAGAAAATAAGTTTCCCATGTGATATGTGGCCTAGTTGTTGGGAAAATTTGCAAATATGAATTTTGACTTCATTTGCAAAATCTCGCGAGAATTTGTAAAAATGGGCATAACTTTTGCATACTAACTCGGATGAAAAAGTTTTTTATATGAAAAATCATCTACTCGAAAAGTTACATCCAAATTTAACCGGGGGAACGTTGTTACACATTTTCAAAATCCTCAAAAACCTAACAGAAAAAAAGATACGGGGCTTTTAAGATCTAGAGAGGCAAAAAAAATCAAAAAAATTCAAACTTACTAACGGCGCACCTGCCCATGGTGCGCCATTAGTATCTTCCCTCCTTCAAAATTCAAAATAAGTCAAAAAAATAAAAAAAATTACTAATGGCGCACCTGACCATGGTGCGCCATTAGTATCTTCCCGCCTTCAAAATTCAAAATAAATAAAAAAAATAAAAAAAATTACTAATGGCGCACCTGCCCGTGGTGCGCCATTAGTATCTTCCCGCCTTCAAAATTCAAAATAAATCAAAAAAATAAAAAAAAATACTAATGGCGCACCTGCCCGCGGTGCGCCATTAGTATGCCGTATATATGGCTGGTCCTCTCCTCCTATCTTCATTTCATCTTCCCTTCTCTCCTCCACCATACTTCTCCTCTCCGGTGACCTCCTCCTCCTCTCCGG
>NC_041392.1:220690764-220699053 GCF_002162155.2 Triticum dicoccoides | reverse complement strand
CAAAAAATCCCCTCCTCTCCGGTGAGCTCCTCCTCCCTCCTCTCCGGTGAGCTCCTCCTCCCTCCTCTCCAGCGACCTCCTCCTCCTCCTCTCCGGCGAACTCCTCTCCGGCAAAAGACCATGGCAACAAGATCCAAAAACAGGAACAAAATTTGAGAATATTGTCGTGCCAAAAAACAAGCAAAAAACGAGCAAAAAATGGGCAAAAAATCACGATCCAGATCTAGATTCAAAATGGCGCATCACTAATGGCGCATCACAGGAAAGTGCGCCATTAGTATGCCGCGGTTACTAATGGCGCATCCAGTTGTGGTGCGCCATACTAATGGCGCACCGTGGCCTATACTAATGGCGCACCAGTGGTGCGCCATTAGTAAAAATTACTAATGGCGTGCTGTTAGTGGCGCACCACAGATGCGCCATTAATGGCCATACTAGGTGCGCCATTAGTAGGGGTTTTTCTAGTAGTGTATATATCAGTTTTACGTTATTTATACATGTGATTGCACTTTGATATATACATTGATGTACTGTGTGTGCCAGCATACCGATCTAGGGATGGCACGGATACACAGAGGCTTGACCATTTGAGGTTGGGTCGCTAGTTTTTGAAAGCACACTTAGTCACTGGGTTATATCCTCAGTATCAATTGGAATGTGCCTTCCGTTGCCGAGTTGTCTTATAACTCTAGTTTCCTTTCCAATCTGAGTATGCCATTTCTTCGAACGCCTTCAAACGATCGTTTCTGAACTACCTTAGGCTGGTATAGAGAGTTTCAATGATATCTATATCAAAAGTAATTCTGTTGGCCACTTAAGGGCATAATTCTATGAGTCACCACCTCTAAGGTACCCCATTATGGAATCATGGCAATTATCTCCTCGCAACTTTGAAACCATGCACCATCCTACTCAAGCGTGGATTTGTTGCCTATCAAATTGAACCTTCGCCATCTACTCTCTTCCATCCTCCCTGATGCATGTGTGTTTTGTGTCTTGGCTCAAGAGATGTACAACGTCTCATTCCGTGCGTTGATCGTGTGTTGCTCGATCTTCTAGAAGATCGATTCTTTAGAATTTTCTTTCTTCCTGTTGTCGTGTTGGATGAAGTTCCTAGAGCAAGACCTCAAGATAAATATGATGCAATGAATCACCATCCTTGAGAAAGGGAAATTGGATCAAGAAGATGGTGATAGCTAGTGTCCCCTCTTCCTCTTACCCTACGCTTGAATCTAGGGACAAGATTCTTGTTTAGTGGGGGTGAGTTGTCACAGCCCTAGAATAATGTTTGTACATAGTGGCATTGCATCCATGCATCATGTCTAAATTTATTTGAAATTTGAAATGGGGATTGATGAAACCCTAGCACCAAATCAAACAAACTAGTTCAAACTCAAAATATTTTCGATGAACCCAAAATGCCCTTAAAAATGTTCATTATTTATGGAAAAAGGTGAAAACCTTAACCAGAGATGATTCACATTTTTCTATGGCATTTATGGTCTCTGAATTAATCCAATAAGTATTTGCATTGGAGTTATAAATTCCTATAATTATATTTTTAGCTCCGATAATTCTGAAACATTGTGTGGGTCCCTCGAATAATCCATTCAGCTCCCACAATAATTTTTAGAAGTATAAAAATTGGTTTGGTTTGAAATCCAAATTCAAAATAGATTGAAATATTAGAAAACAAAAACAAAAGAGAGATTAGAGAGAGAGAGACTCACCTGGCAAACTACAACGCGGCCCAGCACTGTAGCTAGCCGACCCAGCCCACCAGGGGATCCTCCCTGTCGTCTTCCACCTCCTGCCAGTGGGCAAGAGGACATGTGCCTCACGCACGTGCGCATGCGCCAGCTAGCTCCTCCCTGTCTGCTTGCCCCCCTGACGCCTTGGCCTTCCCTAGTGATGCCACAACAACCTCAACCCCCCTGGCCTCTCCTTCGTCCTTATCCTTCCCTCTGTCTCTCTCTCCCGCGAACGCCCGAGCGCCACCCTCGCCACCGTTCGAGATAGCCGCAGCCAACGAGCTCCCCGCGGCCGTTGTTCGTGTCCAGAGGCACCACAGCCTCATGCCCGACCTCTACACCGAGCCATGGACTGACTGACGCGCCACAACATCGTCCCTGCCATCTTCATCACCACCTTTGTCCGGTGATTGCCATCGTTTGTTTCGTGTCTTCCAGTGCTTCTCCAACCTCGCCCTTGATTCTGTTCGACCCTTTTGTGAGCCTCCATTGTTTCCCCTCTCCAATTCTTCCTCTAGCCATGCTTTCCTCCAGAGCCGAGAGCTCTCGCCCGCCGGCCATGTCACCACCATGGCTACGGCTGTTGAAGCTAGCAGCCGAGCACACCTCTGCGCTTAACATAGCTCTAGGAGCCCATAGCCACTACCAGCTCCTCCCCACATGCTCTCTAGCGCCAACCCGCACAAACTCTTAGCCGCTCCGCCGCCAAAACAAGTCATCTGTGAGATTCCGGCTGCCCTGCGGCCTCTTGTTTAGCCCTCTGGATGCGCACGAGCAGAAGCTCCTCCCCGGTGTCTTCTGCATGACAAACCGCGGCCCCTAGCGCATTTCCAACGAACGTCCACCACGGCAAATGGTCACCGTCGGCTAAACACCGGTGGGCCGACGTGGAAATGTCGTTAGCTGCTAATGACCCTGCTTATCACCCCCTAGAGCCAATGTGTGATAGCCTGGCTTATTAGGGATGGTAGACTACTCATATCAATAAGGAATTCCTTGTTTTCCGGGATCCCACTCAGAAAGAACTCCAAAGTTAAACATGCCCAACTTGGAGTAGTTTCAGGATGGGTGACCGGCCGAGAAGTTGCTCCCGGGTGCGTATGAGTGAGGACAAAGTGCACAGAAAAGACTAGCATTGTCCTGTGGGGCCAGTCCAGATCCCGCCAGGAGTAACGACCACCGGCGGGTGTGTCCGGGGCGTTACAAGTTGGTATCAGAGCCGACCCTCGCGGTTAGACGGATGTTTGCGGTCAGATGCGCGGTCACGTTGTTCATGATGTTTGTAACCTGTCATGGCACACGGGATGGCACATTTACCAGACTGGATGCACAGATGTATGTGCCAAGAGGGAACGTTCCTGTGGCCAGACGAGGACGTCGGTTCCTCTGAGTGGGGGTGTATGTAATAGCCTGGCTTATTAGGGATGGTAGACTACTCATATCAATAAGGAATTCCTTATTTTTTGGGAGCCCATTCGGAAAGAACTCCAAAGTTAAGCATGCTCAGCTTGGAGTAGTTTCAGGATGGGTGACCGACTGGGAAGTTGCTCCCGGGTGTGTACGAGTGAGGACAAAGTGTGCAGAAAAGACTAGTATTGTCCTGTGGGGCCAGTCCAGATCCCGCCAGGAGTAACGACCACCGGCGGGTGTGTCCGGGGCGATACACAATGACATGTGGACCCCTGTGCATATTTAAGTTAACTTAATTCTCTGTTTAGATTAGTGCTAACCCTGTGGACACCGCGTGTCAGCTTTGACTTTGACCTCGCCAGAGTTAACTGGGCCCACCTGTCAGCGACCATAACAAGCCCTGGGTCACTAACCAATGGGTCCCACAGGGCCGACCCAAGTTGACTTGCTGACGTCAAAGTGACATAATGCTGATGCAATAAAGCATTTTCTAGATTAAAATTATCCAGGAAATTCTAGAAAACTGTTTAAACTTCAAAATTTCATAGAAAATCAACCTTAGATTAGATTGTAATAATTTATATATGAAAAATTATTAGAAAAATTCAGTCTATCCATCTGTAGGATTTTCATGCATGTTTGAAGAACTTATACATGCTGATCAGGTCAAATCAAGTAAAGGACATCTTAAATGCCTCTTTTGGAGTTTGAATTTGAATCTTTGATTCAAATGAGCTTCAACTAACATGGTAGCATTTTGCATTAGCTCAAACACTAGCATGTTGCCATGTCATGATCATGCATCATATTGTTGCATTGCATTGATTGTTTTCCTTCTTTGTTTGCAGGTATTTGTGTTGGGAAACATTGCATGGAAAACAAAAAAAATCTACGCACACGCAAGATCTATCCATTGAGATGCATAGCAACAAGGGGGAGAGTGCGTCTACGTACCCTCATAGACCGTAAGAAGAAGCGTTTATTAATGCGGTTGATGTAGTCGAACTTCTTCGTGCTCCAGCCAATCGAGTACCGAACATACGGCACCTCCGTGTTCAGCACACGTTCAGCTCGGTGACGTCCTCGCCTTCTTGATCCAGAAAGATGGTGAAGTAGTAGATGAGTTTCGGTAGCATGATGATGTGGTGATGGTGAAGTTATATCTGCAGGGCTTCGCCTAAGCACTACGAAAATATGACCGAGGGTGTAAAAGATGGAGGGGGCGCCGCACACGGCTAAGCAATTATCATGGTTATGTGTGGAGCCCCCTTCCCACATTTATATAGGTGGGGGAGAGGCCAAGGGGTGCCCCAAGTAGGTCATAATCCTACTTGGGCTCCTGCCCTTGGCCACCCCCCCTCCCCACCCTTTCCATATTTGTCGAAGGGCGGAAGAAAAGGAGTAGAGGGAAGGAAGGGGGAGGCCGATGATAATCCCCAAGTGTAGGGATTCATCGTAGCTATTCCCAAAGGTGGATGTGATAAGTATGGAGTGTCGAACCCACAAGGAGCTAAAGGTAAGATCAATATTCTCTCAAGTCCTATATGCCACTGATACGACTCTACGTACACCGAACGTTTGCTTCCAACTAGAAATGAGAAATAAAACTATGTTGTGGGTATGAAGGGGCTAACTTTGCATGATATCAGAGAGATAAAATATAAAAGTAGGTGTTTTTATCATGAAGTTAGAATATATTACTAAATATTATAAATAGCGAGTGTGGAATAATGGTGGATCGGTGTGCGGAATTGTCTTAGGCAATTATTAACAAGACCGGTGGTTGTCATTGCAATTTCATATGAGGGAGACACTACTAGGAAAAGGGCTACTAATGGCGCACCAGTTTTGCCTACTAATGGCGCATCACTGCTGCGCCATTAGTATCACGCCACTAGTATTTTTTACTAATGGCTGGTATACTAATGGTGCACCACTGGTGCGCCATTAGTATAGGCTAGGTTGCGCCATTAGTATAGGCCACTGGTGCGCCATTAGTATTTTTGAATTTTGAAGGCGGGAAAATAGTAGTGGCGCACCGTCTAACCCCCACCGTGCGCCATTGCTATTTTTGAATTTTGAATTTGGATCTGGATCATGATTTTTTTGCCCATTTTTTGCTCGTTTTTTGGCACGATATTATTTCAAATTTTGTTCCTGTTTTTGGATCTTGTACGTTCTTTTGCCGTGTTCTTTTGCCGGAGAGGAGTTCGCCGGAGAGGAGGAGGAGGAGGTCGCCGGAGAGGAGTTCACCGGAGCATCGGAGAGGAGGAAGGAGAAACCATGCTAGGATGGGAGGAGAGGAGGGAGGAGGAGCTCACCAGAGAGGAGGGAGGAGGAGCTCACCGGAGAGGAGGGAGGAGAAACCGTGAGGGGAGGGGAGGGGAGGAGAGGAGGGAGGAGGAGGTCGCCGGAGAGGAGGAGGAGGTCGCCGGAGAGGAGGAGGGTAGTATGGTAGAGGAGAGAAGGGAAGATGGAGTGGAGGAGTGGAGGAGATGGAGTGGAGGAGAAGAATGAAGAGGTAAGGAGGAGAGGACCACGCCCAGCCATATATACGGCATAGTAATGGCGCACCGCGGGCAGGTGCGCCATTACTAACTTTTTTTTTATTTTTTTTTGATTTATTTTGAATTTTGAAGGCGGGAAGATACTAATGGCGCACCATGGGCAGGTGCGCCATTAGTAACTTTTATTTTTATTTTTTTGACTTATTTTGAATTTTGAAGGCGGGAAGATAGTAATGGCGCACCATGGGTAGGTGCGCCATTAGTAAGTTTCAATTTTTTTGATTTTTTTGCCTCTCCAGATCTTAAAAGCCCCGTATCTTTTTTTCTGTTAGGTTTTTGAGGATTTTGAAAATGTTTAACGGGGTGTTAGATTCGGATGTAGCTTTTCGAGTAGATGATTTTTCATATAAAAAACCTTTTCATCCGAGTTCGTACGCAAAAGTTATGCCCATTTTACGAATTCTCGAGAGATTTTGCAAATAAAGTCGAAATTCATATTTGTAAATTTTCACAACAACTAGACCACATATCACATGGGAAACTTATTTTCTTTTATTTTTTTGACATTTCCATCATTTATTTTTATTTTTTAAAATTGAAAAGGCGGTCCACGGGGGAGGGGGTGCATTCGGTGGAAGTGGTGGCCAAGTTACTAATGGCGCACCGTGGGAGTGGTGCGCCATTACTAGTAGAACTAGTAATGGCGCACCACTCCCACGGTGCGCCATTAGTAGTTTTGAAAAATTTTAAATTTTTGTTTACTAATGGCGCACCGTGGGAGTGGTGCGCCATAACTAGTTCTACTAGTAATGGCGCACCACTCCCACGGTGCGCCATTAGTAGTTTTGAAAAAATTTAATTTTTTTTACTAATGGCGCACCGTGGATGTGGTGCGCCATTATTATTTGGACACTAATGGTGTACCAACACATGATGCGCCATTAGTATATAGTAATGGCGCACCACATGTCTGGTGCGCCATTAGTGTCAATTCCATCTATAGCCCTTTTCCTAGTAGTGAGAGGCATAAGCTAACATACTTTCTCTTCTTAGATCATATGAACTTATGATTGGAAGTCTAGCAAGGATCTGCAACTACTAAAGATCATTAGGGTAAAACCCAACCATAGCATTAAAGCATCAAGTCCCCTTTATCCCATACGCAACAACCCCCTTACTCGAGTTTATGCTTCTGTCACTCAAGCAACCCACTATAAGCGAATCATGAACGTATTGCAACACCCTACAGCGGGAATCCCTCATGCTTGTGCGACACGGAGGGCACAATAGGACAAGACCAAAATAAAACATACAACTCATACCAATCTAGATCATCAATCTACCCAAAGACAAAAGATATCTACTCAAAACATCAAAGGATGGCAACACATCATTGGAGCATAATATGTGGCATAAAGCACCATGTTCAAGTAGGGATTACAGCGGGGTGCGGTAGAGTGGACCGCGTAAAAGAGATGAGGAGGGTGATGATGATGGTGATGTTGATGAAGACAATCACCACCGCGATGATTCCCCTCCCGATGGCACACCGGCGCCACCAAGAGAGAGGAGGATAGGTTCTCCCCCTTGTGCTTCCTCCTCCATGGCCTCCCCCTGTATGGGGAGAGGTTCTCCCTCTGGTCCTTGGCCTTCATGGTGATGATGCCCCCTCGAGATCCTCCTCCATAGCCTCCAGTGATGATGGCCCCCTCCGGTAGGGTGCCAGAGAGGGCCTAGATTGATTTCTCGTGGCTACAAAGGCTTGCGGCGGTGGAACTTCCGATCTAGGTTATTTTCTGGAGGTTTTGGTATTTATAGGAGAGGTTGGCATCGAGAACAAGTCAGGGGCCCCACAGGAAGTCCACGAGGCACAGGGGCGCGCCCCACCCTCGTGGGGCCCATAGGACTCCCCTCCGGTAGATTTTTGCTCTAGTATTTTTTATATTTTCTAGAAAAATTCTCTGTTGATTTTCATCGCATTCCGAGAACTTCTATTTCTGCACAAAAACAACACCATGGTAGTTCTGCTGAAAACAGCGTCAGTCCGGGTTAGTTCTAGTCAAATCATACCAAAATCATATGAAACTATTGTAAACTTGGCATGAATACTTAATAAATTATAGATACGTTGGAGACGTATCAGCATCCCCAAGCTTAATTCATGCTCGTCCTCGAGTAGGTAAATGATAAAAGAAATAATTTATGAAGTGTGAATGCTAGCAAGTGCATAAGTTTCATCAATTATAGTTCCAATCACTTTTTCTAGCATCATTATATATCATAACAGTAGCTCAACTCATGAAACTTCTCATGATCAAGTAACAAGCTATGCACATGTTAAAGTATAGATCATAAACTTTCTTGAAAACTAACAACTCGTGCTCTCGGTCATCAAACAATTGCAGTTCATCTTATTTTTGGAAAGGGTCTATTTAAGAGCTTTGATTCAGCAAAATCCACATACTCAACTATCATTTAATCTTCCACAATTGCTAACACTCATGTGATATTTATGGGTTCAAAGTTTTAATCGGACAAAGAGAAAGATAGGGGTCTATAGTTTTGCCTCCCAACCTTTTACCTCAAGGGTAATGTCAACAATAATAATTTATGAGAACCTA
>NC_041392.1:220625795-220690585 GCF_002162155.2 Triticum dicoccoides | reverse complement strand
TCCAGATCGATCCAACACAAAGTGCTTGCCAAAGGAAAAAGTTTAAAAAGGAAAGGTGATGACCACCATGACTCTTGTATAAGGGTAGAAGATAAAAGTAAAAGATAGGCCCTTCACAGAGGGAAGCAAAGGTTGTCATGCGTTTTATGGTTGGATGCACAAAATCTTAATGCAAAAGAATGTAATTTTATATTGCCACCTGTGATATGGACCTTTATTATGCACTCCGTCGCTTTTATTTCTTCCACATCACAAGATTGTAAAAAGCTTATTTTCTGCACATTAATAGATCATACATATTTAGAGAGCAATTTTTATTGCTTGCAACAATGAAAACTTACTTGAAGGATCTTACTCAATCCATAGGTAGATATGGTGAACTCTCATGGCAAAACTGGGTTTAAGGATATTCGGAAGCACAAGTAGTATCTCTACTTGGTGCAAATAATTTGGCTAGCATGAGAGGGAAAGGCAAGCTCAACATGTTGGATGATCCAAGACAATATAACGTTTCGGATATAGGAAAACATAACCCATTAAGTTGTCTTCCTTGTCCAACATCAACCTTTTAGCATGTCATATTTTAATGAGTGCTCACAGTTGCAAAACATGTCCAAGATAGTATATTTATATGTGAAATCTCTCTTCCTGCAATATTCTTTCATGAATTGTTCAAGTGACCAATTCCGCGTTTGCTAACTTTCAATAAGTTTACTACCTATACTTATTATGTATGAAGTCATTACTCCCCATGTTATAAGCATATGAAACGTATATAAATTCAGATTTATGATATTCAATTCATTCAACCATTTACACATAGGATATACATGAAGCGCGTGAGTGAATGACAAACTACTCCAAAAAGATATAAGTGAAGAACGCTGAGTAGTCAAATAATTAGCTAGCCATGGGAGGATTTGTTGGGGAACATAGTAATTTCTAAAAAAATCCTATGCACACGCAAGATCATGGTGATGCATAGGAACGAGAGGGGAGAGTATCGTCTACGTACCCTCATAGACCATAAGCGGAAGCGTTATGAGAACGCAGTTGATGTAGTCGTACGTCTTCATGATTTGACCGATCCAAGTACCGAATGTACGGCACCTCCGAGTTCAGCACACGTTCAGCTCGATGATGTCCCACGAACTTTGATCCAGCAGAGCTCCGCGGGAGAGTTCCGTCAGCACGACGGCATGATGACGGTGGTGATGTTGCTACCGATGCAGGGCTTCGGCTAAGCACCGCTACGATATGATCGAGGTGGATTATGGTGGAGGGGCACCGTACACGGCTTGGAACAATCAACTTGTGTGTCCTAGGGTGCTCCCCTGCCCCTGTATATAAAGGAGCAAGGGGAGGGGGCTGGCGGCCTCATAGGGTGCGCCCCAAGGGGGAATCCTACTCCTACTAGGAGTAGGTTCCCCCTTTCCTAGTCCAACTAGGAGTGGAAGGAAAGAGGAGGAGAGGAGAAGGAAAGAGACGGTCGGCCCCCAAAGCCCTAAACCAATTCGGATTGGGCCTAGGGGGCGCACCCCACACTTCCTTGCTGCCCTCTATTTCCATTAAAGCCCATGAAGGCCCATTGACCCTCCCGGTGAATTCCCGTAACTCTCCGGTACTCCGAAAAATACCCGAATCACTCGGAACATTTCCGATGTGCGAATATAGTCGTCCAATATATCGATCTTTACGTATCGACCATTTCGAGATTCCTCGTCATGTCCCCGATCTCATCCGGGACTCCGAACTACCTTCAGTACATCAAAACACATAAACTCATAATACCGATCGTCACCGAACGTTAAGCGTGCGGACCCTACGGGTTCGAGAACTATGTAGACATGACCGAGACTCGTCTCCGATCAATAACCAATAGCGGAACCTGGATGCTCATATTGGCTCCTACATATTCTATAAAGATATTTATCGGTCAAACCGCATAACAACATACGTTGTTCCCTTTGCCATCGGTGTGTTACTTGCCCGTGATTTGATCGTCGGTATCCTCATACCTAGTTCAATCTCGTTACCGGCAAGTCTCTTTACTCGTTCCATAATGCATCATCCCGCAACTAACTCATTAGTCACAATGCTTGCAAGGCTTATAGTGATGTGCATTACCGAGAGGGCCCAGAGATGCTTCTCCGAAAATCGGAGTGACAAATCCTAATCTCGATTTATGCCAACTCAACAAGTACCATCGGAGACACCTGTAGAGCACCTTTATAATCACCCAGTTACGTTGTGACGTTTGGTAGCACACAAAGTGTTCCTCTGGTAATCGGGAGTTGCATAATCTCATAGTCATAGGAACATGTATAAGTCATGAAGAAAGCAATAGCAGTAAACTATAACGATCAAGTGCTAGGCTAACGGAATGGGTCAAGTCAATCACATCATTCTCCTAATGATGTGATCCCGTTCATCAAATGACAACTCATGTATATGGTTAGGAAACATAACCATCTTTGACTAATGAGCTAGTCAAGTAGATGCATACTAGTGACACTCTGTTTGTCTATGTCTTCACACATGTATTATGTTTCCGGTTAATACAATTCTAGCATGCATAATAAACATTTATCATGATATAAGGAAATAAATAATAACTTTAGTATTGCCTCTAGGGCATATTTCCTTCAGGATTGTTTTTCACTCAATATTTCAGATTCAATGATTTTATTCCAACAACAAGTAAAATTTAAAATACGCTCCAAGCAAAACACATATCAAGTGACAAATAAAAATATAGCTCCAAGTAAGGTATACCGATAGTTTTGAAGACGAAAGAGGGGATGCCTTCTGGGGCATCCCCAAGCTTAGGCACTTGAGTCTTCCTTGAATATTACCTTGGGGTGCCTTGGGCATCCCCAAGCTTAGGGTATATCCACTCCTTATTTTCCTCATATCAATGTCTCACCCAAAGCTTGAAAACTTCAATCACACAAAACTTAACGGAACTTCGTGAGATAGGTTAGTATGATAAAGAGTAAACCATTCACTTTGGTACTGTCAAAGACAAGATTCATAATTGTTCTCACACAATGCCTATTGTATCATATCATTTCTACAATTTATATTGAGAAATATAAGCCATAGAAAATAGAAAACAAGCAAACTATGCAATGAACATAGAATGTGTCAAAAACAGAACAGTCTGTAATGATCTGAACAGCAACCATACTTATGCTACTCAAAAAATTATGAAATAAATTGGTGGACATGAGGAATTTGTCTATTAATCTTCTGCAAAAAGAAACAGCACCAAAACACTCTTCTGTAAAAAATGGCAGCTAAACTCGTGAGCGCAAAGTTTCTGTTTTTTACAGCAAGATCACATTAACTTTCACCCAAGTCGTCCCAAAGGTCTTACTTGGCACTTTATTGAAAAAAAGCTATAAAACATGATCACAACAGTATATTAATCATTTAAACACACAAAAACAGTAAGGGTGAATATTGGGTTGTCTCCCAACAAGCGCTTTTCTTTAATGCATTTTAGCTAGGCATGATGATTTCAATGATGCTCACATAAAAGATAAGAATTGAAACATAAAGAGAGCATCATGAAGAGTATGACTAGCAAATTTAAATCTAACCCACTTCATATGCCTAGGGATTTTGTGATCACATAATTTGTAGGAACAAGAATCAACTAGCATAGGGAGGCAAAACAAGTATAGCTTCAAAACTTTAAGCACATAGAGAGGAAACTTGATATTATTGCGACTCCTACAAGCATGTATTCCTCCCTCATAATAATTTTCAGTAGCATAATGAATGATCTCAACAATATAGCCATCACATAAAGCATTCTATTCATGATCTACAAGCATAGAAATTTTACTACTCTCCACATAAGCAAAATTCCTCATTCGGAATAGTGGGAGCAAACTTCTTCTAAATCCACTTTAGATGATAGTATTATTCATACTCCAAAAGATATAAGGGAAGTTGATGGAGCATTCTACAATTAATATATAATAACCAATATCCAAGCTCAAAATATATAAGTTAAGCACACGAAGCATTCTATAAAACCATGCTCAAAAGATTTAAGTGAAGCACAAAGAGCAATTCTATAAGATCATACTTAAAAGATATAAGTGAAGTACATGAAGTATTCTATAAATAAATAAACGGCTATCTCATACTAGCATCTTTCTTAAAGGGAAAACAAAAACACAAAGGACACAAATTATGTGAACAAAACAAAAACCGAGGTATACCGATAATTGTTGAAGAAGAAAGATGGGATGCCAACCGTGGCATCCCCAAGCTTAGATGCTTGAGTATCCTTGAAATATTTACTTGGGGTGCCTTGGGCATCCCCAAGATTGAGCTCTTGCCTCTATTTATTCTTCTCATATTGATAGCTCCTCGATCTTCAAACACTTCATCCACACAAAACTTTAACAAAAACTTTGTGAGATCCGTTAGTGTAATAAAGCAAATCACTACCTCTAGGTACTGTTGCAAACTTATTCCAATTTCACATTAGAATTATATCTACTATATTCCAACTTCACCATGGTTCATACCCCCGATACTACCCATAGTTCATCAAAATAAGCGAACAACTCATAGAAGACAGAATCTGTAAAAACAGGACAGTCTATAGTAATCTGGAAGTTTAGTAAACTTTTGTAACTCCAAAAAATTCTTAAAATATGAAAATTTAAACAATTTGTACAGAATTAATGTGCAAAAAGTTTCAGACCCATTTTACTTTCCAGTAAAAAATGTGAAATCACGTGATACAGCCAAAGTTTCTGTTTTTGTACTGTATATAGTAAACAAGCAATCTAGTCATCATAAAACCGAAGCTTGGAACATTATTTTTTTAATACAATGGATATAAACAAGGGGATAATTATTTTTAGAGAAGTTTCCATGAAATTTTTTACATTTTTTCCAGGAGCATGAACACAAGTGCTCAAGGTCGACCCTCATTTCTTCAAAGCAAAATCTTCCAATCACTTCTCTTATTGAAAAACTTTTTAGGCATGAGAGGCAAGTAAATTCTTTTTGTATTTTCATTCTTCTAAAAAAATGTATGTTTCACCCACAACTAAATAGAAACAAAAAGGCAAAACAAAATCTACTTAGTGAAGAAAGCAAACAAGAACACACGAGAATATCAACCCCATGTTATTGCTCCCCGGCAACGGCGCAAGAAAAGAGCTTGATAATCCCCAAGTGCAGGGAATCATCATAGAAATTCTCAAAGGTGGAAGTGATAAGTATGGAGTGTCAAACCCACAAGGAGCTAAAGGTAAGATCAATATTCTCTCAAGTCCTATCTGTCACTGATACGACTCTACGTACACCGAACGTTTGCTTCCAACTAGAAACGAGAAATAAAACTACGTTGTGGGTATGAAGAGGATAACTTTGCATGATATCGGAGAGATAAAATATAAAAGTAGGTTCTGTTATCATAAAGTTAGAATATGTTACTAAACATTATAAATATCAAGTGTGGAATAATGGTGGATTGGTGTGCGGAATTGTTGTCGGTGTCAAAACCAGCGGATCTCGGGTAGGGGGGCCCGAACTGTGCGTCTAGGCCGGATGGTAACAGGAGGCAGTGGACACGATGTTTTACCCAGGTTCGGGCCCTCTTGATGGAGGTAAAACCCTACATCCTGCTTGAATAATATTGATGATATGGGTAGTACAAGAGTAGATCTACCACGAGATCAGAGAGGCTAAACCCTAGAAGCTAGCCTATGGTATGATTGTTGTTCGTCCTACGGACTAAAACTCTCCGGTTTATATAGACACCGGACAGGGCTAAGGTTACACAAAGTCGGTTACAATGGTAGGAGATCTACATATCCGTATCGCCAAGCTTTCCTTCCGCGCCAAGGAAAGTCCCTTCCGGACACGGGACGAAGTCTTCAATCTTGTATCTTCATAGTCCAGGAGTCCGGCCGAAGGTATAGTCCGGCCATCCGGACACCCCATAATCCAGGACTCCCTCAGTAGCCCCTGAACCAAGCTTCAATGACGACGAGTCTGGCGCGGAGATTGTGTTCAGCATTGCAAGGCGGGTTCCTCCTCCAACTACATCATAGAAGATTTTGAACACAAAGGTAGTGTCCGGCTCTGCAAAATAAGTTTCCACATATTGCCATAGAGATAATAATATTTACACAAATCTAATCTGCTGATGTATTCCGTAGCGTGACACCACACCACAGCCAAGTCTTTATTCAAATCGTTTTACTGTCCCACCTCAGCGCGTTTAGCGAGGCGGTTTCCTTGGCACGTCTTGTTAAAGCAGAGATCGTGTCCCCTTATTCTGGGATTCTCATCAATACGGGTGTGGGTAACCCAACCGCGCCGTTGACTACGGCGCTTGGGAGATAAGCGAGTTTTACCAGGCTGTTGGGGGCGCATAGTCGCGTCCGCCCATATAAGGGGATTAGGATCCACCTTTTCATCCACTCCTTCTTCTTCCTTTGCCTATCCATTTCCGCGCACTCGAGCTCCAGCGCCCAAGTCCGCACACCCCACCTCAACCTTCTCCAGCCATGTCCGGAGCGGGAGGCGAGTGGATGGTCTCCTAGGGACACATCAAAAGACTGAGGAAGGCCGGATACTTGTCTAACGACATTGCGCACCGGCTTCCCGAAGAGGGGCAGCTCATCCCCACCCCTAGGCCCCATGAGAGGGTGGTGTTCCTCCCCCATTTCCTCCACGGACTGGGCTTTCCTCTCCACCCATTTGCCCGGGGGCTCATGTTCTACTATGGCCTGGATTTCCACGATCTGTCCCCGAACTTTGTCCTCAACATCTCGGCGTTTATCGTCGTGTGCGAGGCTTTCTTTCGCATCCACCCCCATTTCGGCCTATGGCTCAAGACTTTCAATGTCAAGCCAAAGGTGGTGCGCGGCACCCAAGTAGAGTGCGGAGGCTCCGTGGTGGTCAAGATGCCCAACTTCCTATGGTTCGAGGGCTCCTTCGTGGAGTCCCTAAAGGGGTGGCAGTTGGGGTGGTTTTACATCACCGAGCCGCGCGACCCTGAATGGGTCGCAGCCCCCGAGTTCCGATCCGGACCCCCTACGCGGCTCGCCTCCTGGAAAGAGACAGGCCTGTCATGGGGTAAAAAAGGAGAGCTGACCGGACTCCAAACATGCGTCCAAACCCTGGTGGACAGGAAGCTCAAACTTGTCAACGTAGTCCAGGTTATGCTCATCCGCCGGATCCTCCCGTGTCAACAACGGGCTTTCAACCTGTGGGAGTTTGACCCGGTGGCACCGAACTCTGAGCAGGCTCTTCGACACGACGTACGAAGATGCCTGGAAGGTGCTTTTCAAGGGCGCCGAGGCCCCCGCATCCGCTACCGAGGATTGCGGATTCAGCACGCAGCATCACGCTCGTGCAGTAAGCTGTTTTTACCTTGTATAGGGTATTAGTTTTTTATAGTTTGACTCCATGCGGGATCTAAGCTCCCTTACCTTTGACAGGATTGGCAGGAGACGTCCGGATAGATCAACTGTCCGGCTCCTTTGCCCGAAGGCCCAGCGGACGCTCGCTTGGCGAAGCTGTTGGTTCCGGCACCCTACGTGGTGCCGGAGAAGAAGGCCAAGAAGAAGGCCACGAGGACTCGAAAGAGTGCCCGACGCCAGGAGGTGTCGGATTCATCATCCGACGACTCCAAGGCACACTCCTCCCGTGAAGACAAGGAGGAGGAAGACGAGACCTCTCCCCCTCCAGCGGGGGGAGGGAAGAAAAGGAAGGCCACCCCAACCGGGGAGGCCGAAGGGTCCAAGAGGGGGAAGACCCCTCCTCCGGACTACTCCACCAACGCCGACGACGGCGAAGAGGAGTGGCTGCACAGGGCCAAGCCCCTGGCGAGATCGTAAGTATCCGGATACCAGAGTGATTCATAGTATTCCCCCATTGCACAGTTTTTCCTTACGTCGAACATGATTGTGCAGTCCACCCAAGGCCGGGCTCGACGAGTCGTTGAGCGGCTCCCTGGATTCGTTGGATGTGAATTCGCTTCCGACGGCTTCCTCCCCCCACCATACGGATGGCGCCGAGGTGGCGTCCCAACAGGTTCCAAGCCAGGAGGAGGTGGTCCTGGAGGCGCCGCAAGGCAACCTCCCGGACTCCAGGTGTAAAGGGGATAGAACCACCAAGGGCTCCAAGTCCGGCCTTGAGCTGGACGCCGCCCCGGAACCTTCAACGGTTCCGGACTCCGGTAGGCAGCCTCCTTCCAAGAGGAGCAGGCCTACCGAGCCGGTGACCTTCGTCCAACCGGAGGCACCGGACAGTTTGCTGGAGACGCTTAACGGCGCCTCCATCGACGAGGAGCACCACACTATTATGAGTGCGGTGATCCAGAAGGTTCAGTCCGCCAAGAGCGGACTGACTGAAGCCTATGCCAGCCTTCTAACAGGCTTTGAGGTAAGTAAAGAATATGTAAAAATATTACCGCATAGACAGTAGCCCCTGATGCTCTGTTCGGCGTTCAAAAAGAAAAGCCGAATAGAGGATCTAATAACATTCGCAGGAGTCTAACATGATCAAGTCAATATGCGTATGCAGGCTTCGCTACTGGCCTCCGCCTCACTGACTGCGGAGGTGGATACGCTGAAGCAGAACCTCGAGCGGTCCGAGTAAGAGCTCGGCCTAGCCAAGCAGCAGCTCGAGGAGAAGGAAGGTAAGAAATACATTATTGAAATATGTGAAAGGTGCAATTGCAAAAATTGGCAGGATTAAAGCGGCTATTGTAGGGGCCACAACTGAGGTGGCGACCCTTAAGCAAGCGCTGTCCGAGGCCGAAAAGAGGGCGGCCACGGAGCGCACCGAGCGGGAGAAGCATGAGTGTAGGTTGGCGAGGTGCGGCAAGAGCTCCGAGCTCTCATGAAAAAACATGAGAGTTTGGAGCTTGACTCGAAGACGCGAGAGTCTGACCTCGCGGCGGCCATTGAAGATGCCAAGTCTGCCAAGGCCGAAGCCCAGAAGGCCCTCCAGGAGGTTGAGGGAATAAAAAAGATAGCGGCGGGTAAGGCATTTTTTATGCAAAGCAAGCATGTAAAAGTGAATTACTTGTCACTTACCCGAATCCGGAGCTCTCCAGGAGCATTCGTAGACTTGCCCTGTAGCGTGTCGGATGCCGCCGCCTTCTACCGAGCCGAGGAGGGAAGCTCGACGGAGAAGGTGTTCTGGTCTTAGTATGCTGACGCCGAACACCCGATGCCCTTAAGCGACCAGCTGAAACAGCTGGTCGAGCTCCATAAGGTGGCCGAACAGGCCATGAAGGGCCTCATAGTCCGGCTGTGGCCTGGAGAGGCCATGCCTGGGAGCTACTTAGGGCTGGTGAGGCGGCTGGTGGAGGCCTGACCAAGGCTCGAAGTCATCAAGTGCTCCGTATGCATCGAGGGTGCCCGTAGGGCGCTTGCCTGTGCGAAGGTGCACTGGGGCAAGCTGGATGCTGAGAAGCTTGTGAAGGACGGGCCACCGCCGGGCAAGGAGCATCGCAAGCCCGAGATGTATTATGAGGGCATTCTGAAGGGTGCCCGCCTTGTGGCGGATGAATGTTCCATGAATGTAATTTTTCAGTGAACTCGCTCGTTTTGTCCTGTGTGCTGAAAACTTGTTCATGTGCGCTAAGCAATGCTTTTTGAATTTAAAATATTACCTTTTGTGCGGCCGTTTATCAAATTTGAGAGATGGCGAGTCGTTGGCTTCTGCCCCCATGGCACGAGTGCTGGGGTGTTCGGGATAAACATGAGCGCTCTTTTTCCCATTCTTGGGTCCTTTGAGGGAGGCGCTCAACACAACGAACAAGGCAATCGGCCTATAATGCTTGAACACTCTCACTTAGCCATAGAATTCTATAATTTTAAATTTCGGCGAAGCCCCTAGTGTTCGGAAGACCGAGTTCGGGGCGCTATCCACGCCTAGGCCGGACAAAGCCGACTCCTCGCTCTAAGCGGCATAAGTCTTTAGGGACTCGAAAACCTCTCGAACAGCGACCAGCTCTCGCCTCATCATGACGGTCAGTTTTAGCTTTCTCTACTGAGGTGCTTAGCCCAGCTCAACTGGGGCACAATCGTAGTAGTTCTCCTAGTGCTACCTTAGCCGATATAACGGAACGTAAGGTACCAAAACATAGGAGCCTGGCAAACCCAACTATTGACCCAAGACATGATTCGGAGTCGATGCATATAATGCTATAAGTTCGGGGTGCCGCACTTGTGAAAGTGTTCGGACTTCTCACACCGTCTTGTGGGGTACTTAAGCCCCTGGCGTATTGGCCCTACCAAAGTGTACGGGTGCAACATGTCATTAATGAACATATATTCGTAAAAAAGAGGTAATGCAATAATAGACGGAAGCTATGCATTGTTTATTTAAAAAAGCTGCGATCAAAGCAGAACGATACAAATAGTGCGATAAGCAAAAGATGGGACTATCAAATATGTCCTTCCCAGGGGCGAGCTGCGGAATGTTATGCGAAAACGGGTATACTGCTCGTTATAGAGACCACCTTAGAGTTCCGTAGTGCGGCGTAGCTTTCTACTTCCCTGGTTGTATCGGTTGTGCGGCAATTGTACTGCCGGACAAGCCTTCCGAAGAATGGAGTCCTGAAAATAAGAGAAAATTAAGAAATTGGCAGCCCCTAGTGCGGTTTAAGCCGCGTTTCGGGCATGCCGTGATGGTGCCCCTCCCCCTGTGACCATGGTATTTCTAGAGCATAGTTATGTACGCGTAGCACTGGTTTCACAAGTTCGCGAGGGCTGGGGTTGGGGCTGCATTGTTATGCTTTCTCTGAACGTGTCGGGCGGTCTTGGTGTAGGATACTTCGGGCACGCTTGACGATGTCCGGACATTTAATGGCCGGACTGGAGAATTGCCTTGAGAGGCTGCTTTGTACTTCCGCTGCGATAGCCACCGTGTGCTCCTCCATTCGGAGAGAGCATTCGGTATTTCCATTGACCGTGATGACGCCTTGAGGGCCTGGCATCTTGAGCTTGAGGTATGCGTAGTGCGGCATCGCATTGAACTTGGCAAATGCGGTTCGCCCGAGCAGTGCGTGACAGCCACTGCGGAACGGGACTATGTCAAAGATTAACTCCTCGCTTCGGAAATTATTCGGAGATCCGAAGACCACTTCGAGTGTAACTGAGCCTGTACAGTTGGCTTCTACACCTGGTATGACGCCTTTAAAGGTCGTTCTGGTGGGTTTAATCCTCGAGGGATCGATGCCCATTTTCCGCACTGTATCCTGATAAAGCAGGTTCAGGCTGCTACCGCCATCCATAAGGACTCTAGTGAGGTGAAATCCGTCAATAATTGGGTCTAGAACCAATGCGGCGAATCCGCCATGACGGATGCTAGTGGGGTGGTCCCTTCGATGAAAAGTGATCGGGCAGGAAGACCATGGGTTGAACTTTGGGGTGACTGGCTCCATCGCGTATACGTCTCTTAGCACACGCTTCCGCTCCCTCTTGGGGACGTGGGTTGCGTATATCATGGTCACCGTCCACACTTGTGGGGGAAAACCTTTCTGTCCATTGTTGTTCGGCGGCCGGGGCTCCTCCTCGTCATCGCTATGCAGCCCCTTGTCTCTGCTTTCAGCATTTAACTTGCCTGCCTGCTTGAACACCCAACAATCCCTGTTGGTGTGATTGGCTGGTTTTTCGGGGGTGCCATGTATCTGGCATGAGCGGTCGAGTATTCGGTCCAAACTGGACAGGCCCGGAGTATTTCTTTTGAATGGCTTTTTCCGCTGACCGGGTTTAGAGCCTTTGAATCCGGCATTAACTGTCGTATCCTCAGCATTGTCACCGTTAATGCGGCGCTTTTGCTTGTTGCGACGCGACTGCCACTGCTGTCCTTCGTATTTGAATTACCAGGGCTCTTGGTCATGTTATTGCTGCGAGCTAGCCAATTGTCTTCTCCCGCGCAAAAGCGGGTCATAAGTGTCGTGAGGGCTGCCATAGATTTCGGCTTTTCCTGTCCTAGGTGCCATGCAAGCCACTCGTTGCGGATGTTATGCTTGAAGGCTGCTAGGGCCTCTGCGTCCGGACAGTCGACGATTTGATTTTTCTTGGTTAGGAACCGTGTCCAAAATTGTCTGGACGATTCCTCTGGCTGCTGAATTATGTGGCTTAGGTCATCGGCGTCTGGTGGTCGCACATAAGTGCCCTGGAAATTGTCGAGGAATGCGGCTTCCAGGTCCTCCCAACAACCAATTGATTCTGCTAGCAAGCTGTTAAGCCAATGCCGGGCTGGTCCTTTAAGCTTGAGTGGGAGGTATTTGATGGCGTGCAGGTCATCACCACGGGCCATGTGGATATGAAGGAGATAGTCCTCGATCCATACCGTAGGATCTGTTGTGCCATCGTATGATTCGATGTTCACGGGTTTGAATCCCTCGGGGATTTGATGATCCATTACTTCATCTGTGAAGCATAGTGGGTGTGCGGCGCCTCTGTATTGGGCTACATCACAATGCAGCTCAAACGAGCTTTGTCTACTGTGTTCGGCCCGGCCGGATTTACTGTATCCGGCATGACAAGTACCGTCTCGTGCTGTGGGGCGCCCACGTGATCCGTAGATCGATCTTGTTTGCCTTGCCTTGTCCTCCAATATATCTCGCAGGTCTGGCGCATTTTCCCATGCCTTGGTAGTTTTTGAGCGGCGTCGGGGTGCGGCTTGAGTGGAGGGCCGAGAGGCCTCTTTGTTGCGACCACGGGGTGGCCGGTCGGCCGCATCATGCATTGGTGATGTAGGTTTAGGTGCTTCCTCCTCTAATTGGGGTAGCAACCTGCGCTTTGGGTAGCTCTTGGAGGGGCGTTCGAGTTCATACTCTTCGACCGCAAGGACTTCAGTCCATCTGTCCTCTAGCAAATCTTGATCAGCTCTAAGCTATTTCTGTTTTTTCTTGAGGCTGCTCGCCGTGGCCATAAGCCTGCGTTTGAAACGCTCTTGTTCAACGGGATCCTCCGGATGACAAATTCATCGTCGTCGAGGCTTGCCTCATCTTCGGAGGGAGGCATATAATTATCGTCCTCGACCTCTCTGTCTGCCGCTCTCTCATGAGGGCTGGTTTCTCTATCCTCCTGTGCTGAATCTTGCTGGAGGTGGTTTTCTTCAGCACTATCCGGGGTGTTATTATCCCCCGTGCCGAAATCACCGTTTTTGTTTTGGCGGGATTTAGAGCGGCGCCGCTGATGCCGGTGCTTAGGCTGCTTCTTGGAGGGGTCATCCTCCGTTGTTCCATCGCCATTGCCTTCTTTTGGGGTGTCCACCATGTATACATCATACGACAAGGTGGCTTTCTAGTGCCCTATAGGCGCTGGTTCTTAATCGTCTCCTACATTGGCGTCCATACCGTCGATGTCTTCGGAGTCGAAGTCGAGCATGTCGGTTAAATCATCGATAGTGGCTATGAAGTGGGTGGTGGGTGGGCTTTGAATTTCTTCATCATCCGCATCCCAACCTTGCTGACCATAGTCCGGCCAGGGCTCTCCTCACAAAGAGAGAGACTTTAGTGAATTCAGAATATCTCCGAAGGGCGAGTGCTGAAAGATGTCCGCGGCGGTGAACTCCATGATCGGCGCCCAATCGGGTTCGATCAGTCGGGGCGCGGAGGGCTCGGAGTCTGGAGGGGAGTCCGGCTCCTTGGAGTCACGGGCTTCGCAGAGAATAGGGCTAGTGTTCGGCTCGATCGCCATAGAGATTGCAGCCCCCGAGGCGGTGTCTAACCACCCATCCTCGGTTGGTGTGATCGGCTCTGAGCTAGGGGTCGAAGCGGACAGAGGTGCGGCCTCCAGGGCACTGTTCGGCGGCAAAGCTAAATCATGCCCATCGTGACAGTGCGGTGCGCTCGGCTGTGGCTCAAATCCATCGAAGAACAAGTCTCCGCGGATGTCGGCCGTGTAGTTCAAACTTCAAAATCTGACCTGATGGCCAGGGGCGTAGCTTTCGATCTGCTCCAGATGACCAAGCGAATTGGCCCATAGTGCAAAGCTGCCGAATACGAAGATCTGTCCGGGGAGAAAAGTCTCACCCTGGATCGCATCGCCGTTGATGATCGGAGAAGCCATTGGGCCTAAAACTGACGACACATAGGAACTCTCAGTGAAAGCACCAATGTCAGTGTCATAACCGGCGGATCTTCGGTAGGGGGTCCCGAACTGTGCGTCTAGGCCGGATGGTAACAGGACGCAGGGGAAACGATGTTTACCCAGGTTCGGGCCCTCTTGATGGAGGTAAAACCCTACGTCCTGCTTGATTAATATTGATGATATGGGTAGTACAAGAGTAGATCTACCACGAGATCAGAGAGGCTAAACCCTAGAAGCTAGCCTATGGTATGATTGTTGTTCGTCCTACGGACTAAAACTCTCCGGTTTATATAGACACCGGAGAGGGCTAGGGTTACACAGAGTCGGTTACAATGGTAGGAGATATACATATCCGTATCGCCAAGCTTGCCTTCCACGCCAAGGAAAGTCCCTTCCGGACACGGGACGAAGTCTTCAATCTTGTATCTTCATAGTCCAGGAGTCCAACCGAAGGTATAGTCCGGCCATCCGAACACCCCCTAATCCAGGACTCCCTCAATTATCCTAGGCAATTGTTAACAAGACAGGTGGTCGTCATTGCAATTTCATATGAGGGAGAGGCATAAGCTAAAATACTTTCTCTTCTTGGATCATATGCACTTATGATTGGAACTCTAGCAAGCATCCCCAACTACTAAAGATCATTAAGGTAAAACCCAACCATACCATTAAAGCATCAAGTCTCCTTTATCCCATACACAACGACCCCCTTACTCGGGTTCATGCTTCAGTCACTCAAGCAACCCACTATAAGTGAATCATGAACGTATTGCACCACCCTACAGCGGGAATCCCTCACGCTTGCGCGACATGGAGGGCACAATAGGACAGCACCAAAATAAAACATATAACTCATACCAATCAAGATCATCAATCAACCCAAAGACAAAAGATATCTACTCAAAAGATCATAGGATGGCAACACATCATTGGATCATAATATGTGGCATAAAGCACCATGTTCACATAGGGATTACAGCGGGGTGCAGGAGAGTGGACCGCGTAAAAGAGATGAGGATGGTGATGATGATGGTGATGTTGATGAAGACGATCACCATGGCGATGATTCCCCTCCTGATGGCACTCCGGCGCCACCAAGAGAGAGGAGGAGAGGTTCTCCCCCTTGTGCTTCCTCCTCCATGGACTCCCCCATGGATGGGGAGAGGTTCTCCCTCTGGTCCTTGGCCTTCATGGTGATGATGGCCCCTCCGGGATCCTCCTTCATAGCCTCCGGTGATGATGGCCCCCTTCGGCAGGGTGCCAGCGAGGGTGTAGATTGATTTCTCGTGGCTACAGAGGCTTGCGGTGGCGGAACTTCCGATCTAGGTTAATTTCTGGAGGTTTGGGTATTTATAGGAGAGGTTGGCGTTGAGAACAAGTCAGGGGGCCCCACGGGCAGTCCACGAGGCACAGGGGCGCGCCCCCACCCTCGTGGGGCCTACGGGACTCCCCTCCGGTAGATTTTTGTTCCAGTATTTCTTATATTTTCCAGAAAAATTCTCCATTGATTTTCATCGCATTCCGAGAACTTTTATTTCTGCACAAAAACAACACCACGATAGTTGTGCTGAAAACAGCATCAGTCCAGGTTAGTTCTAATCAAATCATACCCAAATCATATAAAACTATTGTAAACTTGGCATGAATACTTCATAAATTATAGATATGTTGGAGACGTATCAGCCGAATCCCCCTTTCCTTTCTCTCGCTCGGCCGACTGCCATAGGGGGTGCGCCAGCCCTTTGTGGGCTGGTGTGCTCCCCTCTAATGGCCCAGTAGGCCCAATACCCTCTTGCGGGTGTCCAGTACCCCCTTCGGTATTCCGATGACTACCCGGTACACTCGGAAACACTTCCGGTGTCTGAATACCATTGTCGTATATATCAATCTCTACCTACGGACCATTCCGGAGCTCCTCGTTATATCTATGATCTAATCCGGGACTCCGAACAACATTCGATCACCAAATCATGTAACTCATATAACACTATATCGTCAACGAACATTAAGCGTGCGGACCCTACGCATTCAAGAACTATGTAGACATGACCGAGACACCTCTCCGGTCAATAACCAACAGCGAAACATGGATGCCCATATTGGCTCCTACATATTCTACATAGATCTTTATCGGTCGAACCTTCTGACAACATACGTAATTCCCTTTGTCTATCGATATGTTACTAGCCCGAGATTCGACCGTCGGTATCTTCATACCTAGTTCAATATTGGTACTGGCAAGTCTCTTTACTCGTTTCGTAATACATCATATTGCAACTAACTCCTTAGTCACTTTGCTTGCAAGGCTTCTTATGATGTGTATTACCGGGAGGGCCCAGAGCTACCTCTCCGATACTCGGAGTGACAAATCCTAATCTCAATCTATGCCAACTCAACAAACACCTTCGGAGATACCTGTAGGGCATCTTTATGATCACCTAGTTAGGTTGTGACGTTTGATAGCACACAAGGTATTCCTCTGGTATCTTGGAGTTGCATAATCTCATAGTCGAAGGACTATGTATATGACATTAAGAAAGCAATAGCAATAAACTGAACGATCATTATGCTAAGCTAACGGATGGGTCTTGTCCATCACATCATTATCCTAATGATGTGACCCCATTATCAAATGACAACACATGTCTATTGTTAGGAAACCTTAACCATCTTTGATCAACGAGCTAGTCTAGTAAGGCTTACTAGGGACACGGTATTTGTTTATGTATTCACACATGTATTTAAGATTCTGATCAATATAATTCTAGCATGAATAATAAACCTTTATCTTGAATAAGGAAATATAAAATAACAACTTTATTATTGCCTCTAGGGCATATTTCCTTCAGTCTCCCACTTGGACTAGAGTCAATAATCTTACATTGTAATCAATCTAACACCCATGGAGTCTTGTTGCAGATCATGTTTTTCTCGCGGGAGAGGCTTAGTCAGCGGGCCTACTACATTCATATCCGTATGTATTTTCCAAATATCTATGTTTCTATCCTTGACCTTTTCACGAATGGAGTTGAAGCGTCTGTTGATGTGTTCGGTTCTCTTGTGAAACCTGGATTCCTTCACCAAGGCAATTGCTCCAGTGTTATCACAAAAGATTTTCATTGGACCTGATGTACTGGGTATTACACCCAGATCAGATATGAACTCCTTCATGCATACTCCATCATGCATTGCTTCCAAAGAAGCTATGTACTCCGCTTCACACGTAGATCCCGCCACAACGCTCTGCTTGAAACTGCACCAACTGACAACTCCACCATTCAATATAAATACGTATTCGGTTTGTGACTTAGAGTCATATGGATTAGTGTCTAAGCTAGCATCAACATAACCATTTATGACAAGCTCTTCGTCACCTCCATAAACAAGAAACATGTCCTTGGTCCTTTTTAGGTACTTCAAGATGTTCTTGACCGATGTCTGGTGATCGACTCCTGGATTACCTTGGTACCTCCCTACCAAATTTATGGAAAGACACACATCAGGTCTGGTACACAACATAGAACCTATGGCTGAGGCATACGGAATGACTTTCATCTTCTCTCTATCTTCTGCAGTGGTTGGGCTTTGAGTCTGACTCAATTTCACACCTTGTAACACAGGAAGAACCTTTTCTTTGACCGATCCATTTTGAACTTCTTCAAAACTTTGTCAAGGTATGTGCTTTGTGAAAGTCCTATTAAGCGTCTCGATCTATCCCTATAGATCTTGATGCCCAATATATAAGCAGCTTCACCGAGGTCTTTCATTGAAAAAATCTTATTCAAGTATCCTTTTATGCTATCCAGAAATTCTATATCATTTCCAATCAACAATATGTCATCCACATATAATATCGAAAATGCTACAGAGCTCCCACTCACTTTCTTGTAAATACAAGCTTCACCATAAGTCTATATAAAACCATATGCTTTGATCACCTCATCAAAGTGTATATTCCAACTCCGAGATTCTTGCACCAGTCCATAGATGGATCGCTGGAGCTTGAACACTTTGTCAGCACCTTTAGGATCGATAAAACCTTCTAGTTGCATGATATACAATTCTTCTTTAAGAAATCCATTAAGGAATGCAGTTTTGACGTCCATTTGCCATATTTCATAATCATGAAACGCGACAATTGCTAACATGATTTAGACAGACTTAAGCATCGCCGCGGGTGAGAAAGTCTCATCATAGTCAACTCCTTGAACTTGTCTAAAACCTTTGGTGATAAGTCAAGCTCTGTAGACAGTAACATTATACCATCAACATCAGTCTTCTTCTTGAAGATCCATTAATTCTGAATGGCTTGCCGATCATCGGGCAAGTCCACCAAAGTCCATGCTTTGTTCTCATACATGGATCATGTCTCATATTTCATGGCCTCAAGCCATTTATCAGAACCTGGGCTCATCATAGCTTCTTCATAGTTCGTAGGTTCGCCATGGTCTAATGGTTCAGTAGTAACTTGATCTGAAGTTTCATGATCATCATCATTTGCTTCCTCTCTAGTTGGTGTAGGCATCACGGGAACGGTTTTCTGTGATGTGCTACTTTCCAATTCGAGAGAAGGTACAATTACCTCATCAAGTTCTACTTTCCTCCCACTCACTTCTTTCGAGAGAAACTTCTTCTCTAGAAAGGATCCATTCTTAGCAACAAATATATTGCCTTCGGATTTGTGGTAGAAGTTGTGCCCAATAGTTTCTTTAGGGTATCCTATGAAGACACACTTCTCTGATTTAGGTTTGAGCTTATCAGGCTGAAGCCTTTTGTCATAAGCGTCGCATCCCCATACTTTAAGAAACGACAACTTAGGTTTCTTGCCAAACCACAGTTCATACGGTGTTGTCTTAACGGATTTACATGGTGCCCTATTTAACGTGAATGCGGTTGTCTCTAATGCATAACCCCAAAACGATAATGGTACATCAGTAAGAGACATCATAGAACGGACCGTTATCTAATAAAGTACGACTACGACGTTCGGACACACCATTACGCTATTGTGTTCCAGGTAGGATGAGTTGTGAAACTATTCCACATTGTTCTAAATGAAGGCCAAACTCGTAACTCAAATATTCGCCTCCGCGATCAGATGGTAGAAACTTTATTTTCTTGTTACAATGATTCTCCACTTCACTCTAAAATTCTTTGAACTTTTCAAATGTTTCAAACATGTGCTTCATCAAGTAGATGTACCCATACCTACTCAAATCATATATGAAGGTCAGAAAATAATGATACCCTCCGCGTGCTTCAGCACTCATTGGGCCACATACATCGGTATATATTATCTCCAATAAGTCATTAGCTCGCTCCATTGTTCCAGAGAACTGAGTTTTAGTCATCTTTCCCGTGAGGCATGGTTCGCAAGTATCAAATGATTCATAATCAAGTGATTCCAAAAGTCCATCTGCATGGAGTTTCTTCATGTGCTTTACACCAATATGACCTAAACGGCAGTGCCACAAGTATGTTGCACTATCATTATCAACTTTGCATCTTTTGGCATCAATATTATGAATATATGTATCACTACGATCGAGATTCAACGAGAATAGACCATTCATCAAGGGGGCATGACCATAAAATATATTACTCATATAAATAGAAAAACCATTATTCTCCGATTTAAATGAATAACTGTCTCGCAATAAACAAGATCCAGATATAATGTTAGTGCTCAACATTGGCACCAAATAACAATTATTGAGGTCTAAAACTAATCTCAAAGGTAGATGTAGAGGTAGTGTGTCAACGGCGATCACATCGACCTTGGAACCATTCCCGACGCGCATCGTCACCTCGTCCTTAGCCAATCTTCGTTTATTCCGCAGCTCCTGTTTTGACTTCAAAATATGAGTAACTGAACCAGTATCAAATACTCATACGCCAAGTATATCAAATATACCTTTGTTCACTTTGCCATCCTTCTTATCCGCCAAGTGTTTGGGGCAGTTCTGCTTCCAGTGAACATTCCCTTTGCAGTAGAAGCACTCGGTTTTAGGCTTGGGTCCAGCTTTGGGCTTCTTCCCAGGAGTGGAAACTTGCTTGCCATTCTTCTTCAAGTTCCCTTTCTTTCCCTTGCCCTTTTTCTTGAAACTAGTGGTCTTGTTAACCATCAACACTTGATGCTCCTTCTTGATTTCTACCTCTGCAGCCTTAAGCATTGCGAAGAGCCCAGGAATTGTTTTGTTCATCCCTTGCATATTATATTTCATCATGAGGATTTTGTAGCTTGGTGGTAGTGATTGAAGAACTCTGTCAATAACACTATCAACTGGAAAATCAACTCCTAGCTGAGTCAAGTGGTTATGATACCCAGACATTTTGAGGATGTGTTCACTGGCATAACTATTCTCCTCCATCTTGCATCTATAGAACTTGTTGGAGACTTCATATCTCTCAACCCGAGCATTTTCTTGAAATATTAACTTCAACTCTTGGAACATCTCATATGCTACATGACGTTCAAAACATCCTTGAAGTCCCGGTTCTAAGCCGTAAAGCATGGCACACTGAACTATAGAGTAGTCATTAGATCGAGCCTGCCAGACGTTCATAACATCTGTAGTAGCTCCTGCAGCAGGTCTGTCACCTAGCGGTGCATCAAGGACATAATTCTTCTCTGCAGCAATGAAGATAATCCTCAATTTATGGACCCAGTCCATGTAGTTGCTACCATCATCTTTCAACTTAGCATTCTATAGGAACGCATTAAAATTCAGGGGAACGGTAGCTCGGGCCATTGATCTACAACATAGCTATGCAAAACTATAAGACTAAGTTCATGATAAATTAAGTTCAATTAATAAAATTACTAATGAACTCCCACTTAAATAAACATCCCTCAAGTTATCTAAGTGATATGTGATCCAAATCAACTAACCCATGTCCGATAATCACGTGAGATGGGGTAGTCATTAATGGTGAACATCTCTATGTTGATCATATCTACTATATGACTCATGTTCGACCTTTTGCTCTCTCAAGTGTTCTGAGACCACGTCTGTACATGCTAGGCTCGTCAAGTTTAACCTAAGTATTCTGCATGTGCAAAACTATCTTACACCCGTTGTATGTGAACGTAGAGTTTATCACACCCGATCATCACGAGGTGCTTCGAAACGACGAACTTTGGCAACGGTGCATACTCGGGGATAACAATTTTATCTTGAAATTTAGAGAAGGGATCATCTTATAAATCTACCGCCGTTCTAAGAAAAATAAGATGCATAAAGGATAAACATCACATGCAATCAAAATATGTGACATGATATGGCCATCATCATCTTGTGCTTTTCATCTCCATCTCCAAAGCATCGTCATGATCTTTACCGTCACCGGCTCAACACCTTGATCTCCATCGTTCCGTCGGGGTCGTCTCACCAACTATTGCTTCTACAACTATTGCTAACACATAGCGATAAAGTAGAGCAATTACATTGCGCTTGCATTTCATACAATAAAGAAGACAACCCTATGGCTCTTGCCGGTTATTGATATTACAAAACATGATCATCTCATACATCAACATATATGTAACATCCCAAAATTCTAAATTTTGGAATGTTATATTAATTAAATAAATATGATTGTATGCTTGATTGTTTGTTTGAAAGTGACCGAAATTTGAAAAAAATCAAATGAGAGGGAATGAAAGGACTTTCCCATTTTTTCCATTTTTGAATCCCAATCTAATTTTAAGTTTTTGCATCTTCTCAAAAATTCTCTAATAAAAAATATATGAGAGGAGGAAATGAGACTCCAAAACCAGATACAATGTTTTGTTTTAGATTCAAATTTAAATACAGAAACTTTTTGCAATTTATTTGAAATCCAAATTCCCTTTCATTTTGGAGTTATTCCAAAAACAAATTAAAAGGTATTATATTGCGTCATGAAAATATGTTCATGTTTTAGGAATTTTCATTCTGCAAATTTTGATATGTAATATGCCTATATAAAGTGTTCTTTTTCTTTTTGTATATTTGTTTGCATCACTGTTTAGAAAAAAATGGGAAACGCCCGTGCCAAGAAGGCCGGCGCCCCGACCAGCCCAGCCAGCACACCAGCGCTATATGCATCGTGCTGGAAAGCCAGGGAGCCCATGCACCTAGCTTCTTTCATAAAAAAACGAGGCCAGCCTAGCCTCAGGCGCACGAGCGCCGCACGCGCGAGCTGCCAGTCCCACCGCTCGCACGATCTCATCTCTCTCTCTTGTGCATGCATCTCTCTCCTTCCCCCTGACACCTGGGGCCCGCTCGTTCTTGTTCCTCCCCACAGCAGGAATTCTGTGAGAGCACGCTGTGTGCCATCGTATCCCGATCTTCTTGGGATCGTGATCCCGAGCTTTCCCCTCGCGCACGAATATGTCCTATAAATACCTCTTGATGCTCAAAGGTGGCACGTTTATAAAGAGTGGCTTGAAGCTATGTCAAGAGTAATTCAAACTTACTATTGAAAGTCACTATGAGATGGCTCTCTTCGAGAAGATCAAGATGAATATGAAGATGGTCTAAAACGGAGTTCGGATGTAAAAGTTATGACAAGTTCAGAGATGCTCATGTTGACACCAGATTAAAGAATTGCATGAAACTCAATTAAGACGATGTCTGACGGAAAACGTTTCAACATGAAAGTTGTGCGTCTAGTCGAGACGGTGGATTTTCATATAAAAATTATCTTAATCCGAGGTTGTATGCAACCTGTGGAGGCAAAACAAGGTCAGAAACAGAAACTGTAGAGTCATTTCGGACCGACCGAGTTGATTTGATCGGTGAGACCGAGTTGGTCTGAAAATTTACCAGAGAGTTGGCAATGTTGACTCGTTAGGACCGAAGCAAACCAATCAGTAAGACCGAGATTGATCCGGAAATTACAGAAAGTTACAGAGAGTTGGCCACGTTCACTCGGTGGGACCGAAGCAAACCAATCGGTGAGACCGAGATTGATCCGGAAATTGCCAAAGATTCCTGTCCGAGTTAGGTTAGGGTTTTTGATGTTTTGGACGGAATTTTTAGTCATTTTCTTGTACGGAAAGTCCAGCCGCCTCATAAATAGATGAGAGGTGATGGCCGATTAAACAACACACAATCGATCAAATCATCTACCACTTTTTATTTTTTATCTTTTATCTTTTCCCCTTAACCCTAGTTCTTCTTCTTCCTAGTTCTTCGTCGGTTCTTCTTGTTGCAGGGCGGCGAACCTCGAGGCCCTAGGGGCGATCAGGTCGACCTAGGGCAGCCCATAGACGCCGCGCGCCCTGACGGGGTCCCTCCCGGGCATGTGGGGTTTTGGGTCCTCAAAAGCACCCGCCGGATTGCCTGCGTACCGCGCTTCAGGCCGGGTCTCCTTCGATGTGAGCTGCGGTGCATCACCCCCAGCATCGAGGGTACACGGTGACGTGTTCGTGTGCGAACACACTTTTTGGCGACTCCGCTGGGGAAGAAGCTTTGAACGGTCTCCAGCCCGTTCTTGCTACGAAGAGATCGTCATCAAGTCGGTGCAATCTACAAAGGTAATATGAATACCCAATTCCCCTTTGTAGATGCAAATAATCCATATGTTGTTGCTGGATCACCTAATGAGCATAATGTATCGGCTAGCCCTAGTTTTCTCAATCATGCATCTAATTATGCGCCAGGGCCGATGCAAAACAATCTTCATGCTTCAAATTATTATGATTTTAGCAACGTACAACATATGTATCCAAACTCTCATGCATCGGCGAGCCCACAAATCCATATGCAGATAAACAACATGATGGGTTTGGTTAATCAATTTGAAACACCTCATGTTAAAATTTCCAATAGCATACAAGAAAGTGTTTCACCTTTTTATTCATCGGCAACTAATTTGCAATATGTGAATCCAACCTTGCCGATGGATGGGAGAATTGGCCATGCTACTAGTAGCTATTCGACCAGTTACTCTCAACCATCATATGCTACACCTCATATTTGTAATTTTTCAGCACCGTATGCAACTGTAGATGTTCGTAATTCGTCCCCGCATCTTCATGGTCATAGCCGAATAAGTGAAAATTTTACAGGAACACATGTGCCGTCATCAAATACTGTAGCATATAATGCATACTATACGCAATTCAAAAATTTCAGCAACACTCACAAATCATTATCGAAAGAATCTGAAAGTATTGCGGAGAAATCCCTTCCAGAGGCGGTTGTGACTGCATTAAAAAAGAGCTTGGCACAAAACAAGAGAATTAGTGCTCTTTGCCTTGAACAACATGAAAAGGGGTTGTTTCCTAATTATGCTGCAATAAAGGCTAGAGTTTCGCAGGAAGATGAAACTTCATCAATTGATAGTATTGGTAAGAGAGCATACGGTTATACAGCAGTGCATACACCTCCACCTAGTACCGCAGCATATTATACACCCCCTACACAATTGCAAAATTTCGGCAACACTAACACTTCATTGCTGAAAGATCCTAAAAGCATTGGGGGGGAAACTAATCTAGAGTGGACTGAAATTGAGAGGGGAGTTAAAGCTTTGCTTGATAGGGTGCAAGTACTTCGCCAAGAGAGAATTGATTTGGAATTAGCTCAAAGAAAAGAATCATTGCCAATTGATATAACTGGTGAAAAGAATGATGATTCCGAAACTAAAAGTGCTTCGGTTGAAAAAGCCGAATCAAGTAGTATATATTCCGAATCCATCAAATCCAAAGAGGCAAACATTGTTGAGAAAGGGCATGGAAAGTATAGCAAGACAGCCATACTTGATTTTTCTGAAGTTAATGGAACCTACTTCCTGCCCTATGAGTTTTGTGCCATAGAAATTGATGAGCTTCAAGAACAAGAACAAGTGGTCGAAGAAAGTTTGGTGGACGAAGTTCTTCAAACTAATGATGCACGAAATCAAGGGAAAGATGATGACAAGGCGCTGGGGAGCTATCCGAAGGCGGAGCAAGATATCCTTCAAGTCACACCACCATCATGCTCTCCCAAAATATTTGAAGAGGTATGTCTAGCAACTAATTTACCTGTTTTCAGATTTGGTCATGACTTAGTTGTTGATGCATATATTAGAAAAATCTTCATAAGAAATATGGAGAGACCAATGAAGAAGGGTAATTTATCTGTTAGCAATCAGATTGTTACAAAGCATATCGGTCAACATATTGCACCATTCAGAAAGACCGATTGCGAAAAATTATTGCAGCCAAGGCTTTCCCCATTACTTTATCTAAAGCTCATATCTAATTGGGTAGCTCTGCTTATTTATTACTTGGCTTACACTTGGTCTCAATTAAGACATGTATGTTCTAGCTATTTTCATTTTAGAAATTTAAAGCCAAGGTTAAAATCTTTTGAGCAAACCGATGCCAGTATAGCTTCTTATCCAAAGACATCGGAGTTAGAGTGCAAAGCACAATGCATAGCCGAATGGGGTGATGCAAAATCTGAACCATTCGTTTTCTTAACTCCAAAGCCGTTCTCACAACAAGATCGACTAGAAAACAAGAAGTATACCTTCAATTCAAGCATGTGTGATCAAATATTTGATTTTTTGCTGAAAAATAATTACATTACAATTCTTGATCACCATGTTAAGCCATCAATCCAAGGACGAATGTATTGTAAGTTGCATGATTCGTCCAAGCATAATTTTGAGGATTGCAACATGTTTCGTCAAATAGTTAAATCGGCCATTGAAAAAGGACGATTGAAGTTTGTTGAAATACCAAGAGATGAACAGTCTATTCCGATTGGTCCCGATGGCAAAAAAAAATTGCATCGGCTGCTTCAAGCCGATCCATTTAAAGAGAAGGTAAAAACTGCAAGTGATGGGATCAAGCTTTCAAGTAAATAAGTTGTTGAAGAGCGTAATGAACATAATCTTAAGGGCGAGAATTCCATTGAAGCTACAATGGAGACACGAAGGACTGGGGGCAGCAAGAAAATCCAATGATCGATGAAAGCAAACCAAAAGAAAACAAAGGCCGAAATAAGCGCCAGTATAAGAGATCAAAAATCACCTTCGCTGAACTATTGGATAAATATCAAAATAAGAGTGAAGAGAAGAATGTTTATCGGCCAAATCATGCAAAGAAACCAAGATAGTCCCCAAGGCGCAAAAATAAGGATCGGTATGTGCAAAGTGAGCATTTTAATGCAACATATTCATATCCTTATTTTGGGCCGCCAGTGCCAATACCGTGGATGCATCCCTATCCTCATGTAGATCCATATCCATCATGGGACATGTATGATACAAGGGCACACTCTCCATCTTATTTTAGACCATCTCACCCATATTATGCATCTCCGAGAAGATCAATATTTGAACAATTATATGTTAAAGACCGTTTCAATCATAAGGAATCGGTCTGGAGCTCAAAGAAGAAGCAAGAGGTGGTCAAACAAGTGTACCGTGTTAAAAGATGGTCGTAAGTGTGCTACTTCAGATTTGATCTCAAATAACAAAGAGCCAATTAAAGTGTTGACATTGACTACTGAAGGCAATGAGATGAAGCAACCAATTATTGAAAGTCAAAGTACCAAATCTGAAGAAAAGAAGTTGAGAGTGCACAAGGCCAAAAAAGAATTGCCATTGGTCAAAACAGAATCGCAGCTGAGATACCCACTCCGCTCATCGTATTGGAAAAGAAGAAATTACAAAAACTTAGTGCACAAGAACTTGAAGAAAGGAGCATGGCATGGGTTCCCAAAGGAAGTGCTCAAAATAAGAATTATGTGCAAGCTTCCATTACAAGAATTGTAGCAAAGGTGAAGAAGGAAAAGAGTGAAAACTATGAAGGACCAAGCCGAAGGTTTCAACATCTTTGGTCTACACATTATCCATATTCTTCAACCATGCCATTAACGCCTATGTCATGGAATTCTTCATCAGGTATGATTGGTAACCCTCAATGGGCTTATTTTAATCCATGGATGCAATATAATTTCTTACGTCATGAAAGGGTATTACCAAGTCACTATACATTTGATTAGCTACAAGTTTGTTGCTGATCCAAAGGGCCGAAATACTTGATTTGTCATTTCATTTATTTATTTCGGCTATATGTGCTTTGAATGAAGTTTACATGGTAATGGCCGATATTTATCTATCGTCCTAAGATTATGTCAACGCATGGCCGGTGTAGTACTCCAACATCGTCCTTAGTTTGATTGGAGAGCGAGACAAGGTACGTGCTCATGGAAATTTATATGTATGACTATATTATGATTGAATGGAGTTGGGACATAGTGACCGATGTCATTGAATATATGTTGCATAGGCCAATTCATAGTTGCAGAATTAGCTAGTGGGCTTATGCTTTGTTTGGATATGATTTGGCTTATGCATCTCTGAGATCTATAAGAGGCCAAATCATAGCTAATTTTATTACTAAACATCGGATTAATGACATGCATTATGTTGATATTAGCCTTGTCTTTCTAGTACTATGGAGATTATGTTTTCGTGGTTCAATTCGTAGCAATGGCCAAAGTGTTGATGTTGTTTATATATTTCTTTATGGTACTGTTTTTTAAGCCTCATGCCTCTTAGAATATTTTTATGCACGATTAATGAAAGCCGAATATGCATTGTTATTCGGATTGAGTCTTTTACTTGCTATAGGTGCTATACATACTGAGGCTTTCGGTGATTCGTTATGAGTAGTGAAACAAATATCCAGGGTTTTTCACTGTTTTGATGAATCACTCATAGTTTATCTTGGGGTATGTCTAGATGCAAAATTTACCTTGGTTTGCTTTAAAAAAATCATATATTTAGACATGACAATTCGAAAGAATTGGCACACCAAACATCCGGCTACTATGTTAATCATGTTGTATTGCATTTCTCTCAATAGCCAATGCTTAGTCTCGTCAACATAGGTAAGGTCGAACCGAAGTCCACAGCTTCGGCCACTAATGAAATTTTTATGCAGGCGAAAGTAAGGATTGGAGAAAGTATTGTTGATTATCTACAAAATCCTAGCAAAAGGGTGAACAATATGGTTCAGAGGACGACCTTGAGATACATATCTATGGTACTTTATCACCGGATTGTTAATGAAGCTGAGAAGGTTTCACCCAAGTTTGCATCAGAAAGTTCACACAAGACATGGTCGATATATACTTATCGGCCTAAGGACATATAAATGGCCGATAGAGTGTTGGCATCGTCCTTAGAACAAACTTGGTACAAGTTATTTTTCGGCACGCTAGCTTTGCCGAAAAACAGGGGGGCATGTGTTGACGCTCAAAAGTGGCACGTTTATAAAGAGTGGCTTGAAGCTATGTCAAGAGTAATTCAAACTTACTATTGTAAGTCACTATGAGATGGCTCTCTTCGAGAAGATCAAGATGAATATGAAGATGGTCTAAAACGGAGTTCGGATGTAAAAGTTATGACAAGTTCGGAGATGCTCATGTTGACACCAGATTAAAGAATGGCATGAAACTCAATTAAGACGACCTCTGACGGATAACGTTTCAACACAGAAGTTGTGCGTCTAGTCGAAATGGTGGATTTTCATATAAAATTGTCTTAATCCGAGGTCGTATGCAACCTATGGAGGCAAAACAAGATCAGAAACAGAAACTTCAGAGTCATTTCGGACCGACCGAGTTGATTTGATCGGTGAGACCAAGTTGGTCCAAAAATTTACCAGAGAGTTGGCAATGTTGACTCGGTACGACCGAATCAAACCAATTGGTAAGACTGAGATTGATTTGGAAATTATAGAAAGTTACAGAGAGTTGGCCATGTTCACTCAGTGGGACCGAAGGAAACCAATCGGTGAGACCGAGATTGATCCGGAAATTGCCAAAGAATCCTGTCCGAGTTAGGTTAGGGTTTTTGATGTTTTGGATAGAATTTTTAGTCGTTTTCTTGTACCGAAATTCCAGCCGCCTCATAAAAAGATGAGAGGTGACGGCCGATTAAACAACACACAATCGATCAAATCATCTACCACTTTTTAAGTTTTATCTTTTATCTTTTCCCCTTAACCCTGGTTCTTCTTCTTCCTCGTTCTTCGTCGGTTCTTCTTCTTCCAGGGCGGCGAACCTTGAGGCCCTAGGGGCGATCAGGTCGACCTAGGGCAGCCCATTGCCGCCGCGCGCCCTGACGGGGTCCCTCCCGGGCGTGCGGGGTTTCGGGTCCTCAAAAGCACCCGTCGGATTGCCTGCGTACCGCGCTTCCGGCTGGGTCTCCTTCGACGTGAGCTGCGGTGCATCACCCCCGGCGTCGAGGGTACATGGTGACGTGTTTGTGTGCGAACAATACGTGGCTAGTCCCTCTCCCGATTCCCTTTGAAAACCCACGCCCCAAACCCACCATACCGCACACCATCTCCGTTCCGATCTCGGCTACTGAAGTTTTTTTTGTTGGACGAGTGCATCTCCGGTGAGCTTCCTCCAGATCCCTCTTTGTGTATATTGGACCCCCTCGCCTAGGTGCAACTCTTTGACATGATTTCGGCACCCAGGTTCAACCAGAGCCACCGCCTCAATGTCACAACGCCGCCGGAGTTCATGTAGGGTGCGAGAATTTACGCTGACGCCCGCTCAACCCCAACGTCTCCTCACCTCACCATGAACAAAAAATCGAATGATAGACAATTTTATTTTGTTTTAAAATTTTATTTACTTTAGTTTTGTATGAAAACTTGTATAGGCTATAGTTAGAGTTTTATAAAAAAATATCTGTTTCTTTTTGCTACAAATTTTATGAAAAATACTTTCTGTTAACTTAGTTGTTTTACGTTTTCTTTTCTGTTAATTTATTAGTTTAGTGTTTTAATTGTTGTTAAGTTTTTACTTAGGACAAAACTATTTGGTGTTATGTCTTGGAGTTTTCTTTATTAGTTTTGTGGTGTAGTTTTTCTTTGGTGTCCCTTGATGATTTGCATTTTTATTTGTTGATTTTATTATGAGTGTTAGAATTGCTTGATAGTATGTTTTCTTATATGAATGCTATGTTTGATTATTTATTTTCTCAGAGTGACAAATAGTTTATCAAATTTTCCGAGAGTGTTATTATCTTCATCAACATACCAGGCAAGTTCACTTTGGTCATGTTTTCATACCTACGTTTTTATTGCATTTAGTGGCATCTTTGCAACAATCCCTCCAGTAGTGATATTGAATTCTTACGCATGAGGTAGGAAACCCATCTCCCTATTAGCAAGCTCGGGACGTTATTTATTTTAATGCTACACTGTAGTAGACGGGGTTGGTATGAGTGCTTGGGAGTGGTGTGAGAATGGAGGACTCTACGTCAATGACGACAACTTCTTGATGGCATCTGCAAGGACTGCATCGTCAGGACCTCAAGAGACTCGAGACAAGAATTCAATACACACTACTGTGTGAAGGACGGATTTGATGGGCACCCTAGAGCAACCAGTGGATGGCTGGGATGCATGGAGAAGTGCCATGACATCTTGCGGAAAGCTTCACCCAGACTCAAAGAGATGGAAGAATACTTCATGCTCGGAAGCTTACATGTGCAACCGCAAGTCACTATGGGCTCTGGCTTGGTTGACCCTAGTGGTGACTCTAGCTGGGACGGTGCTAGCAGATGTAGAACTACGGTAGGATTGGATGAGCACCGAACAGTGGTCACATGAACTCTTCGGAAGACCATGTTTCGATTGTCCTGTTCTCAAACAATCTGAAGTGCGAGGACGAAAAGGGAGGGATAAAATCTTGCGGGTAAAGTGTACAAACCTATGCAGAGGGTTCAAACCTAATCGATTAGACGTGTCCCCGGTTACGGGCAATTTGAGCCTCTGGACTTGGATCTATCTCGGAACTCTCAACACCGGACTGATAACTTAATTATGGGCAACTTATCATGATTTGGGCTATGAGACATCGGTTGGCGGAACCATGTCATGATAGAAAACTCTATAGTACAGACTCCTGATATTCCTTTGTTGTATGGAAGATAAAATCAGCTTTTATGCAAACAAAACTCGGACCTAGAGCCACAAAGCCATATTGCATGTAGTATAGTTTATCATCTGTTTTTCTTACAGTGATCTTGCCGGTAGATTCAATGTACTGACCTACACGGCTGCAACGTATCATGTTGCAGGATATTATACGACGAGTGAGTTCCGTCGATTGGGTTATGGTCTACACTCAACCTGCCGATGCCGTTGATGGGACTCCACACCCGATTGTTTGTTTCCGCTGAGAATTATGAGGTATATATCGGTTTTGCGTTATTTATACATGTGATTGCACTTTGATATATACATTGATGTACTGTGTGTGCCAGCATACTGATCCTGGGATGGCACAGATACACAGAGACTTTACCATCTGAGGTCGGGTCGCTAAAATATATCACATCACGTCTTGACCATATCACATCACAACATGCCCTGCAAAAATGAGTTAGACGTCCTCTACTTTGTTGTTGTAAGTTTTACGTGGCTGCTATGGGCTTCTAGCAAGAATGATTCTTACCTACGCAAAAACCACAACATTGATTCATCAAGTTTGATGTTTTATCCTTCTTCAAGGACCGGCCGTAGTCAATTTCGATTCAACTAAAGTAGGAGAAACAGACACCCGCCAACCACCTTTATGGAAAACAAGTTGCATGCTAGTCGGTGGAGCCGGTCTCATGTGCGTGGACATGTAAGGTTGGTCCGGGTCGCTTCATCCCGAAATACAACTGAATCAAAATAAGACATTGGTGGTAGGTAGTATGACTATCACCGCCCACAACTCTTTGTGTTCTACTTGTGCATATCATCTATGCATAGACCTAGCTCGGATGCCACTGTTGCGAAATGTTGCATGGAAAACAAAAAAATGTACGCACATGCAAGATCTATCCATGGATATGCATAGCAACATGGGGGAGAGTGTGGCTACATACCCTTATAGACCGTAAGCGGAAGCGTTTATTAATGTGGTTGATGTAGTCGAACTTCTTCGCGCTCCAACCGATTGAGTATGGAACGTACGTCACCTCCGCGCTCAGCACACGTTCAGCTCAGTGACGTCCTTACCTTCTTGATCCAACAAGATGGAGAAGTAGTGAATGACTTCTAACTACATGATGGTGTGGTGACAGTGATGGTGAAGTTATCTCCGCAGGGCTTCGCCTAAGCACTACGAAAATATAACCGAGGGTGTAAACGGTGGAGGGGGCGCCGCACGGCTAAGCAATTGTTGTGGTTATGTGTGGCGCCCCCTTCCCACATATATATAGGTGGGAAGAGGGGAGAGGCCAGGGGGTGCCCCAAGTAGGTCCCAATCCTACTTGGGCTCCTACCCTTGGCCGCACCCCCTTTCCATATTTGTCGGAGGGTGGAAGGAAAGGTAGGAGAGGGAAGGAAGGGGGAGGCCGAATCCCCCCTTCCTTTCTCCCACTTCGCTAGTTGCCATAGGGGGGTGCGCCAGCCCCTTGTGAGCTGGTGTGCTCCCCTCTAATGGCCCAATAGGCCCATTACCCTCCCGGGGGTGTCCGGTACCCCCTCCGGTATTCCGATGACTACCCGGTACACTCTGAAACACTTCTGGTGTCCGAATACAATCATCCTATATATAAATCTTTACCTTCGAACCATTCTGGAGCTCCTCGTTACGTCCGTGATCTAATCCGGGACTCCGAAAAACATTCGGTCACCAAATCATATAACTCATATAACACTATATCGTCAATGAAGGTTAAGCGTGCGGACCCTACGGGTTTGAGAACTATGTAGACATGACCGAGACACCTCTCCGGTCAATAACCAATAGCAGAACCTGGAGGCCCATATTGGCTCCTACATATTCTACAAAGATCTTTATTGGTCGAACCTTATGACAACATACGTAATTCCCTTTGTACATCGGTATGTTACTTGCCCGAGATTCGATCGTCGGTATCTTCATACCTAGTTCAATTTACTGGCAATTCTCTTTACTCGTTCTGTAATACACCATCTTGCAACTAACTCCTTAGTCATTTTTCTTGCAAGGCTTTTGATGTTGTGTATTACCGAGAGGGCCCAGGGATACCTCTCTGATACTCGGAGTGACAAATCCTAATCTCGATCTATGCCAACTCAACAAACACCTTCGGAAATACCTGTAGAACATCTTTATGATGAACCAGTTATTTTGTGATGTTTGATAGCACACAAGGTATTCCTCTGGTATCCGAGAGTTGCATAATCTCATAGTCGAAGGAATATGTATATGACATTAAGAAAGCAATAGCAATAAACTGAACGATCAATATGCTAAGCTAACGGATGGCTCTTGTCCATCACATCATTCTCCTAATGATGTTATCCCATTATCAAATGACAACACATGTCTATGGTTAGGAAACCTTAACCATCTTTGATCAACGAGCTAGTCTAGTAGACACTTACTAGGGACACGGTATTTGTTTATGTATTCACACATGTATTTAAGTTTCCAATCAATAGAATTCTAGCATGAATAATAAACCTTTATCATGAATAAGGAAATATAAAATAACAAATTTATTATTTCCTCTAGGGCATATTTCCGTCAATTTGTTCCCTCTTAGTAGATGTGGTTCCGACGTTGTAATCGGTGACACCGTTGAAGAAAAGTGCTATCTTCTGAAGTGTCGGGCAAGCAACCCCCCCCCCCCTTGATCGCTCCGATACAATCCCACTCTTTCGCTCCTGCTCTCATTTACTGCATTTGGACAACAACGATTCAACTGTTACATGTGTGGTAGTTGAACCCCTTTCCTCTCCATGACCTGTCTTTGCCACGATAAATAGTTGAAACCCACTAGCATGAGTAGGAGTGGTTTGAGCCATGATGTGCCTACTCATTCATGCTTGCTTGTTATGTGTGATATGCTTAGAGTTGTGTCAGGTGTGATTCATCTAGTATGGATTGGGATGTAGATGAACATGTCCTACTGATGAGAGCTAAGTGTGTGAACACGATTTGGTAAAGGTAGCGATGAGAGGCCATGTAGGAGTACATGGTGGGTTGTCTCATTGAAACCGTCCTCAAGAACTAAGTTTCGTGTATGTGATCCAAGAACAGCTACTACCACACATTGGGCCCTGAAATATGACCCTGCTCGACTTATTAACCCCATGTCCTCTATCCAGGAGTGGCAAGTACTTTCTGGTGTTTGTAGTATGTTGGAGGTCGTGTGTAGTGCTGACCCAAGGGGTGGGCTATGAGGCGGTGGGCAAGTGGCGCGGTGTACCGAGGCACCCATTTGGTGGGTTCGGGAACCCTGCACACATCATTTGCGGTCGTAGTGGAATCCTCGGCCGGACTTCCTTACGGATGGAACCCGAATAGGCAATAAACCTGGACTAGAGACTTGTGAGGTTAGTCAGGTTGTGGTCTATACCCACGTCGGCTTTCGCTTGAAGTCTGCCGAGCACATGTCATGTGTAGACGCTAAGTGGTGGAAACTGAAGGAAATATGCCCTAGAGGCAATAATAAAGTTGTTATCTTATATTTCCTTATCCATGATAAATGTTTATTATTCATGCTATAGCTGTATTGATCGGAAACCTAAATACATGTGTGAATACATAAACAAATATCGTGTCCCTAGTAAGCCTCTACTAGACTAGCTCGTTGATCAAACATGGTTAAGGTTTCCTAACCATAGACATGTGTTGTCATTTGATAACGGGATGACATCATTAGGAGAATAATGTGATGGCATCTGTTAGCTTAGCATAATGATCGTTCAGTCTTATTGCTATTGCTTTCGTCATGTCAAATACATATTCCTTCGACTAGGAGATTATGCAACTCCTGGATACCGAAGGAATACCTTGTGTGCTATGAAACATCACAACATAACTGGGTGATCATAAAGATTCTCTACGGGTATCACCAAAGGTATTTATTGAGTTGGCATAGATTGAGATTAGGATTTCTCACTCCAAGTATCGGAGAGGTATCTCTGGGCCCTCTCAGTAATACACATCATAAGCTTGCAAGCAAATGACTGAGGAGTTAGTCACGAGGTGATGTATTAAGGAATGAGTAAAGAGACTTGCCAGGAACGTGATTTAACTTGGTATGAAGATACCGACGATCGAATCTCGGGCAAGTAACAAACGATGGACAAAGGGAATTACGTATGTTTTCATAACAGTTCAGCCGATAAAGATCTTCATAGAATATGTAGGAGCCAATATGGGCATCCAGGTTCCGCTATTGGTTATCGACCAAAGAGGTATCTCGGTCATGTCTACATAGTTCTCGAACCGTAGGATCCGCACACTTATAGTTTGATGACAATATAGTAATATATGAGTTATGTGATTTGGTGACCGAATGTTGTTCAGAGTCCCGGATGAGATCACGGACATGACGAGGAGTTTCTAAATGGTCAAGATGTAAAGAATGATATATAGGATGATAATATTCGAACGCTGGAAGTGTTTCGGGGGGTACTGGGTACTTATCGGATCACCGGAAGGGGTTCCGGGGACCCCCGGCAAATGATATGGGCCTTATGGGTCAAGAGGGGAAATGCACCGGACATAAGGGGCTGGTGCGCTCCCCATATGGGCTGGCCTAAAGAAGATAAGGAAAGGGGGGAAGGGAAAGGGAAGTGTGGATTACGATTCCCACTTCCTTCCCCCTCGGTTATATATTTGGCAGGTCTAGGCGCTTCTTGGGAGGGACTCCAAGTAGGATTCGTCCTACTTGAGCGCCTCCTATGGCTGCTCCTCCCTTCCTCCCACCTATATATATGGGGGGCACCCTAGCACACACCAGATTAATTGTTAGCCGTGTGTGGCGCCCCCCTCCACCGTTTACACCCCCGGTCATATTGATAACCCACAAGTATAGGGTATTACAACAGTTTTTGAGGGTAGGGTATTCAACCCAAATTTATACATTCGACACAAGGGGAGCCAAAGAATATTTTGCAAGTATTAGTAACTAAGTTTTCAATTCAGTCACACATGGACATTAATTATCTGCAGCAAAGTAATTAGTAGCACAGTAATCGTTTTGATAGTAGTAGCAATAGAAATAGCAACGCACTACAAAAAAAGACACATCCGTGACATTTTGGGACAAACGAAAAAAATTCTATCATACTTATGAAACTTCTATGATGATAATTGTGACAAAACCCGGCATCATCATAGATGTGGTGGGCTCCTACTTCTATGACAAAAAAATCATGACAGAAAATGGGCTTTTCGTCCTGGGCGGGCCGGAGACGCAGCTGCATGACATTCTTTGGGCCGTCCATGACGGAAAAAACCATGGTAGAGGCGAGGGCGAGGAAAATATCAGGTTGTTCCCGGTTACAGTGGTGGTCGGGGCCGAGCGATGCACAGAGGTTTGCGCGTTTCTCTCGTACGCGCACGCGCGTGGGTGCGAGGCATTGGTCTCTAACTAAACCCGAGCGAGGCATTCGCCTACTGAACCCGAGAGATTGCACTGCAGGGTACGCGTTACTGAGCGATCGATCGATGGCTGTTAACTGAACCCGATCGAGCGATTCCTTTGCTACTGCTGCTAAATGAAGCCGATCGATTTGCCTCTGGATGAACAATGAGCGTTGCTGGGGGGGTCGATGAACAGTTCCAGGTGGGGGTGGATGAACAGGACCCCGTGGTGTTGCCTCTAGATGAACAGGACCCCGATCAATCGAGCAATTGGGGCTGGATGAACAGGACCCCGTGGAGGGCTGGATGAACAGGACGACCCCGTGGAGGGTTGGATGAACAGTAAACGGTGGAGGGATGGATGAATAGTAGCCCGTGGAGGGGTGGTTGAACAGGAGCCCGTGGAGATGGCTGGTTGAACAGTAGCCGGTGGAGTAGCGCGCGGTGGAGGCTGGATGAACATGAGCCCGTGGATGAACAGTCGCAGGTGGAGGCTGGAGGAGGTCGACGATGGATGAACAATAGCCGATGGAGGCTGGAGGGGGTGAACGGTGGAGATGAACAATATCCCGTGGAGTCCCATTTTGCGGTACGCGACACCCCTCCCGATGAACAGGACCCCCGTTTTGATCATAGCGCTCCAACACTAGTCTGTTTCCTCTGTATTACGGTACGCCACACCCCTCCCGATCAACAGGACCCCGTTTCGACTGTAGGAGGTCCGTTTACTCTGTTTTGCGATACGCCAAACCCCTCTCGATGAACAGGATCCCGTTTCAAACATGGTCGGTCAAACACAAGGCCGTTTCCTCCGTTCTACGGTACGCCGGGCCTCGTTTCCATCAGTTGTTCCGTCCAAGCCGGTTGGCTCCCACGCGTTCCGTTGCCTCCCGATGAACACGACGCATTCCGTTGCCTCCTCATGAACACGACGACGATGCTGTTTTTTTTTCGGGCGACGACGACGCTGTTTCTTGGTTCTGACCTAGCCATGTACACGAGCCCTGGCCGTACATATGCACGAGTAGGTGTTCGAGACCCCGCCCGTATGTACGTACGTGGCTATATTTTCTTTCTTGCACACTGGCCGCTGTACGTACGTGTACATACTACGTGCTTGCCTCTACTACGACACGTGCGCGCCTCTACATCGACCAGAATGTACGTACACGTTCGTGACCAGAATGACAAAGCTACGTACGCTTCGACCAGGCGGGTCCCGATTGTCAGGCACTTCCTTGCGTGCGAAGATGTAGCTAGTGGGTCCTAGGAGTCAGGGGGGCGAATTGTTTTTTTTGCCCGGACGCACTTCCTTGCGTGCGAAGATGTTGCTGGTAGGTCCCAGCAGTCAGGGGGGAAACGTTTTTTTTTGCGAAATACGGTTGCTCGTCCGGTGGGTCCCTGCTGTCGGGGGGAGGAATCATTATTTTCCACGTAATAAGGAGGCATTTCCTTGCTACGGCAGTGGACCCAGCTGTCAGCCTCTCCACTTACAGTCCACATCCGATGGAAGCCTTTCCTTGACCACGTTGACCACGCCGCGCCGAGAGCACCAGGGCGGTGGACGACTGCAAGGCCTAGGAAGGGGATGACGTGGTGCCGGGGAAGACGCGGCAGTGGATGCCCACGCGTAGAGGAGTATGAGGGTTCACTGGTTCGCTGTGGTGTGAGGTTGCCATCGCCGCAGAATAACAGGGGTTGTGGTTAAGTAGAGGGATTGCCTAGCCAGCGGTGGGAGTAGTAGGGGCGGTGAGGCCTCCGCGGCATCGCAGCCGGCCATGGGAGGCAGGAGCATGAGGCACGACCGGCGCTGGTTTGGGCAGCGGGAGCAAGAAGACCAGAGGTTGAAGAAGCACTACGGCCATTGGATGGACATCATACGGTCACTTGAGCTGGAATCGTTCCTATTGACTAAGTTGACAGATCCCTCCGTCCCCGTCAACTTAGTTGGCCCACAAGTCAGCCTCTCACTATTGTGGGTCCCAGCTAGCAAGGGGGTATTCATTTTTTGTGCGTAATAAGGAGGCACTTCCTTGCGTGCGAAGATATAGCTGGTGGGTCTGACTTGTCAGCGGTGGGAACATTTTTTTCGTGAAATACAGAGGCCCTTCCGGTGGGTCCCAACTGTATAAGGAGGCATTTCCTTGCATGCGGTCGTGGACCCAGCTATCAGCCTCTCCACGCATAGTCTACTTCCGATGGTGTCGTTTGTTGACCATGTTGACCACTCCGCGCCGAGTGCATCCAAGGTGGTGGACGATGGCGAGGCCCCGGATAGTGACGAGCCAGAGATGGGAAGACGCGGGAGTAGAGTCGCAGACGGAGAGGTGTACGAGGGTTAACTCATTCTGGTGCGGTGTGGTTTGGCAGTCGGTGGAGAAGAACAGGAGGTGTGGAGGGTTGGAGGGATGGCCTGGCCAACGGTGGAGTAGCGCTTAACACCGAAGCGTGCTAAGTAGAGCTGCTAGCAACAGGAGGCGGGAGCAGGTGGTCCCGGCGGCGCTGGAGGAAGAAGACGAGAGATTGAAGATGGATGTCGGTCGTTGGATGTAAATCCAACGGCTAATGATGTTAGAATTATTTGTTGACTAAGTTGACAACGACTTGCATTGGCTTCGACCTATTGGCCCACATTTCATCCTCCCAAAATGTGGCACATATTCAACCCATTTTTCAGAATTTACTGTCAATTTAATCTCTTTTTTTTGAATTACAGTCCATTAGCTGGGCTGGGTGAACAAATAATGTAGCGTCCATGCGGCCCATTTATGTTTTTCCTAAAAATTACAGGCCATTTGCACTTTCTCAAAATACACGATTTTGCTCGGCTGATTCTAATTATAATATTGGGGTGGGCGCAGCAATGTTATCAAAAAATAAATAGGGGCTGAGTATATATATATATATATATATATATATATATATATATATATATAATAAGTGATTTATTATTACATTGGTCCTTAAATCTTACCAAGCTTTTATACACAATCACCAGGATTTTCGTTGCCAAAAAAATCCAAGATTTTATTGTTAAGAAATTATTTTTATAAGTTAATAAGATGTGGAATAGATCTCCCTCTCCGGCGCTCGATGAACCCGCACGAAGTTCTCGCCCGGCAGGCGCCGCGTCCGGCGGAGGAACTCGACGTGGTCCTCGTGGACGTTGGAGCCATCCCACGAGCTCGACAGCGCCATGGGAGTCATGCGGCGGGGAGCAAGATGAAGCGACGGCGGATACGCGCACGACCCCACTACGGCGGGACCAAAGGAACCGAGAGGCCCGACGGCGGAACGGCGCGGCAATGGGTTGCTGCGGCGGCGAAGGGAAGAATAAGGAAGGCAAGAAGGGGCGGAGCGAGGGAGAGCGTGCGAGCCTCTGCCACCCCCCTCCTCCTCCTACATATAGACCCGCGCGGCGGAGCCGAGGAGGCATGGCGTGGGGTAATATGGGGATCAACTGCGCCCACTCCCCCACATCCCGCGATTATTGTGCCCTGATGGCGTAATAAAACCGCTGCAGGAAGGCGAGCGGTCCGTGTGGGCCGCAAAAGATCCGCGCTCGGGCCGAGTCCTACGAGTGGCGGGCCCGGGCTTGCGGCGGTGTCCCATCGCGCATGTGCGTTGGCAGGATTTCCTTGCCACGTGGCCCGCGGTATGGCACGCGGTCAGCTCACAGGGCGACCCGCGTTCCCGCCTACGAGAAACGGAGCTTTCCGAAGACGGCACGCACAAGCAAAGCCAGCCCCTCAGGGTAGGAAGCTGACCAAGCTTCTCGTCCCTTTGTCAGCCTCGAAGCTCGACCAACTTCGGGGACTACTGTCGGAGTAAATGACCACGGGTAGCCTAGCCGGATCCCCTGGCCCTTCTGAAAAAATTACGAGCCGATCCGGCCCTCAAGAATCCAAGATGCGGGGCCGCCTTCCCCTTGCCAGCTGTCTTCCCGGCCGACTATCGGAAGGCGGCCCGACTACAGCCCTCATGACGAAAGCCGCGGGAGGGCCGGCTCCAAGAAGCCGGCCGCGAGAAGGCCGACTCCAAGAGGCCGGCTCCCACAAAGTGGTCAAGATCCTACCCTCGAAGTCTGCATCCACATAACGGCGATGTGACAGGGCGTGGCTACAGTAAAGCCTGCCACCCCCGAATCCCGGAGCACGCCCGGCACCGTGCGCCGTACGGGTGGCCATGGCCCGTCCGGCGCGGCACTGTTGCCACGTTGACCCTGATGTCATCCACAACGGGCCGCCAGTGCAGAGAGACACCTGAAGGCGGCCAGGCCTCCCCCAGTCAGCCCAAGACAAAGCCGGCTTGCCACCTCCCTCGAGGGAGACGCCCCATTAAGGAAACGAGATGCGGTGAGGCTACAACGATCACTCGCCAGACGGCGGCACTGTAGCCACGCCCACCTCGGCGAAGCCCTCGTCACTAGGATTGGGCAACAGTAACCAGCCCCCGACCGGGCCCTGGACAGTGGGTACTGCCTGTCGACCAAGGAGCCGGCAACCGGCGGGACCCACAAGCCGGTGGGCCCCAGCAGCCAGCGCAGAAGCCGGCGAGTGTAGACACAGACGGCTGGGCCCCACGCCCATCCGGATTACCATTGGACCCCCGGGGGGTAGGCCTATATAAACCCCCCGGGACACCCATGCAAAGGGTGGATCCCTGCTAGTTTTAGACACCACATAGGGAGGTTAAGAGAGCGAGCCGAGCCCTTCTTCCTCCTCTCGCCGAACAGCTCAAGGAGCATCGTGTAGCTACTTGTTTCATCTAGTGATCATGCGGAGACCCCGCAGAGCAGCAGTAGGGGTGTTATCTCCACGGAGAGCCCCGAAGCTGGGTAAGATTCGCCGGTGTGCATGTCTTCGCCTCATCCCGTTTCCAGGCACCGGCGACGTCTTACTGGCTCCCACAATGATAAGACACCCGTTGGCATATGTCGCACCTACCATCCGACAGACGGCGTGGGACCGAAGGTGCGAAACATCTCTAGCAGGGCCTCCACCTGACCCTTCATGGCCACGGCCGCGGCCGTGCAATGCTTGTTATCCATAGGCTCCAGCAGCTCGTCAAGGCGGGAGACAGGATCGCGAAGATGGAGGTGACCAAAGACGCGCGTCAGCACGACTAAGGAAAGAACGCGGGCTTCTTCCTCCGCCATGGGTTCGATACCGCTCATGACGTCCTCAAGCACATCAACCAGATAAAGAAGCAGCTGGGTGGGGCCCTTGTCGCTGGCGGCCAGCGGCTCATCGAAGCCCTTCTTGTAGAGCGACCGCAGTGCCATCCGAGAGCTCTCCTCGAGGAGCTTGAAGGCCTTGCGGTCCTCAGCTAGGACCTTCGCCTTGATGTCAAGGTCGGCTTTCCCTGCCTTTAGCTTCTGCTCCAGCTCCTCAGTCGGCTGTGCTCCGTGTCCTGCGCCTTCGCCAACTGCTCCAGCTCGGTGTCGCGACCCCTGACGGCATCCTCTTGAGCCTTCATCTTCTCCTCCTCCGCCTTGCATCCTCGGGCTTCTTTCGCGCGCTCCCTCCGCACGGTCTCCAGCTCGGCCTCCCGCGACCGACAACAGTCTTGGGCGGCCCCGACATCCTTTAGCGCCACCTCACGGGCGGCGACCTCCCTGTCCTTCTCGGAGTCCACAGCAGCCCTGCTTAGCATCGCCCGGATGGACACATCGGAGTGAAGCCAACCAGAGATCAGCTCCAGGCGCCCGGCCACCAGACGACGGTCGGTGCCTTCAAGATCTTGTCGCAGCAGGGTCATCGCAGAAAGAGCGCTCTCCAGGATGTCAGGAGAGGCGGAAGAACCCGGAGGCATCAATGCGACAGAAGGAGGAGGCGGCGACGTCGTCACCATGCTTGGGAGGCCGGAAGCTCCTGAGCTTCGGGGACCCCGACGCCCAAGCCGGACGTTGGCGCCTCCGGAACCAGTGGGGCCACGGGGGCTGACTCCTCCCGAGGATGCTCCACCAAGCCTCGCGAGGATGATCGGGCCGGAGAAGCACGAGCGCCGTCGCTGCCCTTATCCATGAAGAGGGGTGCGGCCGTAGGAGGCGACCTGGGCTCGAGCAGTACCACCTCGTCCTCCTTCCTCTTCTTTGCCGCAGGCGTCGACCTAATTGCACCACGGAGAAGCGCCAAGGGCGAGTAGCGGAAGCAAGAACAAGGCAAGGCAACAACACCTACTGGTCCACCGCGGCGTAGTCCCTCCGGTTCTTAAGCTTGAAGCCTGAGAGCCTCGCGGCCTGAGGTGCAAGCACGCGGGCTCCAGGGGCAGAAGCAGGGGCAGCAGGCGGACCGGAAGCAGCTCCAGGCAGTGTCAGGGCAGGAGCATCATCCCGGGAGATCAGTGTCGACCTGCCTCTAGTCAGAACCACGGACAACTCCTCTCTCTCTCTCCAGGAGGACGCTAGCCTCGTCATCGTCATCAGGCAGGGTGCGGAGGATGTCGGCCTTGCACAAGGGGGAGGTCTCCCCCATCCCCTCGGGGGTCGCCTCCAAGTCGCGTTCCTCTCCCCCCTCCTCCTCCTCCTCCCCATCCCTGCGAGAATTGCCAGAAGACACGTCCACGGCGCCGTCGCCACCGGAACTCCAGGGGGTGCCAGCGGCACCAGGCTGCGCCCGTCAAAGATCGGCATGGCAGCCACAACCTGTGCCCTGTCCTTCCGAAGGAACAAGGGAACGTGGGCACTCGGCGGATACTCTTGGTCATCCCCTACCAAGAGGTGGAGAGGCACGGCCAGCTCCTCTTCACACAAGGCCTCCGGACTCAAGCGAAGCTTGTCTTCTTTGTCCCCAAGCGTCCAAAAGGGGCGCGAGCGCGCTTGGAGAGGAGCCACCCACAGCATCAGGAATTCTCTCAGGAGCATGGCCTTCGTCAGCTTCGTCACCTTCACGTTGCCCGGCCTCAGGTCAGCGGTCATCTTCTCCAACACCGACTTCGCCCGATCGTGAGTAAGCTTCGCGCGGGACCACCCCTCGATAGACTGGGGCATCTCCGTCGGCAGCCTCGACCGCGGATGGACACTCTTGGCATCCATCATGACCCACTTGCTCCTAAAGCCATCGGCCTTCTTTCCAGCCGTCGAGATCGCGTTGGCCTTGCCGGCTACGACAAAGTTGCCGCACCCAGAGGTGTGACCGTCGTTGATTCGGAGGAAGAAGAAGTGGCGCAGCAATGCCACGGACGGCATCACCCCGACATACGCCTCGCAGTAGAAGGCAAAGATCGACAAGAGAAGAATGGAGTTGGGATGGAGATGGAGGGCCTGCAACCTGTAATGGCGGAGGACATCGTAGAAGAAGTCGGAGAATGGGGAAACAGGCCCGCGATGATGCTGCTCATAAAGAAGGGGTAGAAGGAGCTCTTCTAAGCCCCCAGCTCGGCGGAGCCATCCCAAAGCTCGGTCTTCCCCTTCTCGTTGTTCTCCCCCGCCGTTAGCAGGCGCATGGCAGCGAGGTTCTTCTCCGAGATGCCGGGCGTGTCCAGAGCTAGCTCGTACCAGGCAGGCGGTGAGATGGCCTTGGCCTTTTGGGGCGCCATTGGTCGAAAGCTCGGAAGGGGTTGAAGCATATCTAAAGATTTCGGAAGCAAGGAGCGAGAGAGGGGATCTGGAGCAAGACGAACAAAAAGCAATGAAGGCAAGCGTTGCCCACACAGGCCTTTTTGTCAGACAGGCAGTTGCCGAGGATGCGTGGGGAAGCGGAGACGCCCACGTCCAATTAGTCGCCACGCGCCAACCGTGGCCGTAGGCTGTTGGGGCCCGCAGCGCCCCGCACTTGCCCTTCGGCTTCGCCTTGAAGCCATGTCCGAGCGCATCATGGGCCTGGGGGCTACTGTCGGCGTCCTGGGAACGGGGGTCCCTAGACTTGCCTGCCTGCGGCCCGTGGCGTGGCTCCTCCATCGGCCCTGTACGGCCCATGTTCACCAGCAAACACTCAAGACCCTCGCGAGGGGCCAAGCCTCGAGAAGCAGACGACGCAAGACCCCTTGGGACGGCCTCACCAGGCTGGCTCGCGAGGGGTGGAGAGATCAAGGCAAGGGACACCTCGCGAGGTTCCCGTGATGCAAGCCATGACGACTGGAGCCAGGCGGGCACCAGGCGGGTGCCAGCGCGCAGTGTCCTTGTTTCCTCTTTTGTTCTAAAGAGGCAAGCGCAGGCGAGGAGTCCCGAGGCATCAAGCAAAGGTTCCATATCGGTGCAACAAGACCAAGACTAGTAGGACGGCAGGGCAGAGGTCACCGTGGAGCCCAAGACGGCGTCACCACCAGAGCCTTTGGCAAGCGAAGACTACTTTTGTCGGGATAGCTTGTACTAGTTGTCTCCCTTCAAATTGGCCGTTGTGGGATCCCTTCCCGCTCAATATTTGGGAAGAGGACTAGGGCCTCTATAAATAGGACTATCCACCACAGTAGGAGGCAACTGATCACGGATCATTCAGATCATCCCCAACCACACAAGTTCGCCAAGCACAAGAATACCTCTCCTCAGGAGGCTGTTCTTCCCTTGTAACTGTTCATCCTCAGCCCAAGAGGCAATCCACCACACCACACTGGAGTAGGGTATTACACCACAACGGTGGCCCGAACCAGTATAAATCTTGTGTCTCTTGTTCCTTCGCTCCGTCGAGCTAGGCCGTGAGATCATGATGTGCGTGAGCTAGAGAGGGGGAGAGATCTTCGTGCGCACCCCAGTGTTCGAACCTCGAGGGTTTTGCCGAAACCTGAAATCCGACAATTATCCAATGATGTGTTGCCATCCTATGATGTCTGAGTAGATTTTCGTTGTCCTATCGGTAATTGATGAATTCCTATGATTGGTTTAATTTGCTTGTGGTTATGTTGCTGTCCTTTGGTGCCCATCATATGAGCGCGCGTGTGGATCACACCATAGGGTTAGTTTTATGTTGATAGGACTATGTATTGGAGGGCAAGAGTGACAGAAGCTTCAACCTAGCATAAAAATTGATGCATACGGGATTGAAGGGGGACCAAGACTACAAAAAAAGACACATCCGTGACATTTTGGGACGGACAGATTTTTTTGGTCATACTTGTGACACTTTTATGACGATAATTGTGACAAAACCCGGAATCATCATACATGTGGTGGGCTCCTACTTCTCTGACAAAAAATCATGACAGAAAATGGGCTTTTCGTCCTGGGCGGGCCGGAGACACAGCTGCATGACATTCTTTGGGCCGTCCATGACGGAAAAAACCATAGTAGAAGCAAGGGCGAGGAAAATATCGGGGTGTTCCCGGTTACGGTTGGTGGTCGGGGCCGAGCGATGCATGGAGGTTGCGTGTATCTCTCATACACGCACGCACGTGGATGCGAGGTGTTGGGCTCTAACTGAACCCGAGTGAGGCGTTCGCCTACTGAACCCGAGCGATTGCACTGCATGCTACACATTACGGAACCCAAGCGATCGATCAATGGATGTTAACTGAACCCGATCGAGCGATTCCTTCGCTGCTGCTGCTAACTGAAGTCGATCGATGCTGCCTCTGGATGAACAGCGAGCATTGCTGGGGGGGGTGGATGAACAGTTCCTGGTAGGGGTGGATGAATAGGGCCCCGTGGTGTTGCCTCTAGATGAACAGGACCCCGATTGATAGAGCCGGTTGGGGCTGGATGAACAGGACCCCGTCGAGGGCTGGATGAGCAGGACCACCCCGTGGAGGGTTGGATGAATAGTAGATGGTGGAGGGCTGGATGAACAGTAGCCCGTGGAGGGGTGGTTGTACAAGAGCCCGCGGAGAGGGCTGGTTGAACAGTAGCCGGTGGAGTAGCGCGCGGTGGAGGCTAGATGAACAGGAGCCCGTGGATGAACAGTCGCAGGTGGAAGCTAGAGGAGGTCGACGGTGGATGAATAGTAGCCCGTGGAGGCTGGAGGGGGTCAACGGTGGAGATGAATAGTATCCCATGGAGTCCTGTTTTACGGTACGCCACACCCCTCCCGATGAGCAGGACCCCCGTTTTGACCGTAGCGCTCAAACACGAGTCTATTTCCTCCGTTTTGCGATACGCCACACCCCTCCCGATCAACATGACCCCGTTTCGACCGTAGGAGGTCCGTTTCCTCCGTTTTGCGGTACGCCAGACCCCTCCCGATGAACAGGATCCCGTTTCAAACGTGGCCGGTCGAACACAAGGCCATTTCCTCCGTTCTATGGTATGCCAGGCCTTGTTTCCATTGACTGTTTCGTCCAAGCCCTCCCGATGAACACAACGATGCATTCCGTTCCGACCCAGCCGGTTGGCTCCCCATGAACACGACGATGATGCAGTTTCGCCGTTCTCACCCAGCCATGTACACGAGCCCTGGCCATACGTATGCGCGAGTAGGCATTCGAGACCCCGCCCGTATGTACGTACGTGGCCATATTTTCTTTCTTGCACACTGGCAGTTGTACGTACGTGTACATGCTACATGCGCACCTCTACTATGACACATGCGCACCTCTACATTGACCAGTATGTACGTACACGTTCACGACCAGAATGACAACGCTACGTACACTTCGACCAGGTGGGTCCCGACTGTCAGGCAATTCTTTGCGTGCGAAGATGTAGCTGGTGGGTCCCAGCGGTCAGGGGGGAATCGTTTTTCCCGGATGCATTTCCTTGTGTGCGAAATATGTAGCTGGTGGGTCCCAGCAGTTAGGGGGAAACATTTTTTTCATGAAATACGGTGGCCCGTCCGGTGGGTCCCCGCTGTCAGGTGGAGGAATAATTATTTTGCGCGTAATAAGGAGGCACTTCCTTGTTGCAGCCATGGACCCAGCTGTCAACCTCTCCACATACAGTCCATGTCCGATGGAAGCCGTTCCTTGACCACGTTGACCACGACGCGCCGAGAGCACCAGGGCGGTGGATGACGGTGAGGCCTAGGAAGGGGATGACATGGAGCCTGGGAAGGCACGGCAGTGGATGCCCACGCGTAGAGGAGTATGAGGGTTCACTAGTTTGTTGCGGTGTGAGGCTGCCGTCGCCACTGAATAACATGGGGTGTGGGTGAGTAGAGGGATGGCTTGGCTAGCGGTTGGAGTAGTAGGGGCGGTGAGGCCTCCGCTGCATCGCAGCCGGCCACGGGAGGTAGGAGCACGAGGCACGACCGGCGCTGGTTTGGGCGGCTGGAGCAAGAAGACCAGAGGTTCAAGAAGCACTGCGGCCGTTGGATGGACATCGAATGGTCACTGGAGCTGGAATCGTGCATATTGACTAAGCTGACAAAGGCCTACCTCCCTGTCAACTTAGTAGGCCCACAAGTTAGCCTGCCACTAAACTGGGTTCCAGCTAGCAGGGGGAGTATTTATTTTTTCTGTGCGTAATAAGGAGGCACTTCCTTGCGTGCGAAGATATAGCTGGTGGGTCCGAGCTGTCAGTAGCGGTAACATTTTTTCACGAAATACAGAGGCCCTTTCGGTGGGTTCCAGATGTCAGGTGGAGGAATCATTATTTTGCGCGTAATAAGGAGGCATTTCCTTGCGTGCGGACGTGGACCCAGCTGTCAACCTCTCCACGTACAGTCCACTTCAGATGCATGTTGGTCGTTGACCACGTTAACCAGGCCGCGCCGAGAGCACCAGGGCGGTGGACGGCGGCGAGGCCTAGGAAGGGAACGACACAGAGCCAGCGAAGACTCAACAGCTGTTTCCCACACGGAGGGGAGTACGACTGTACGAGGGTTTACTGGTTCATCTGCCATCACCGGAGAATAAGAACAGGTGTGGGTAAGTAGAGGGATGGGTAGGCCACCGATGGGAGTACGGTGGGGCGGTGTCGGGTCACGAGATCCAGCAAAACCCTCGAGGTTCGGACACTGGGGAGCGTGTGAAGATCTCCCCCTACCGATCCACGTCCTAGCTTCGCTAAGATCTCAAGGACTAACTCGAAGAACTCGCAACACAAGGGACAAAAGATTTATACTGGTTCGGGCCACCGTTCTGGTGTAATACCCTACTCTAGTGTGGTGGTGGTGGAATGCCTCTTCAGCTGAGGATGAAGAGTACAAGGGGAAGAACAACCTCCTGAGGAGAGGTGTTCTTGTGCTTGGTGGGTGTATGGGTGGGTTGAATCTCTGCCCCCTTAACTATGGTGGTCGCTAGTCCTATTTATAGAGGCCCTGGTCCTCTCCCCAAATATTGAGCGGGAAGGGAGCCAACAACGGCCAATTCGAAAGGGGACAGCTTGTATAGCTTATACTAGTAAAAGTAGTCTTCGCCTGCCAAAGGCTCTGGTGGTGACGCCATCTTGGGCTCCACGGTGACCTTCATCTTGCCGTCCTGCTGGTCTTGGTCTCGTTGCACCGAATAAAAACCATTGCTTGACGCCTCGGTACTCTACGTCTGCGCTTGCCTCCTTAGCACTAAAGAGGAAACAAGGACACTGTGTTAGCTGGCGCCCGCCTGGTCTCGATCGTCATGGCTCACTTCATTGGAACCTCACGAGGTTTGCCTGGCCTTGATCTCTCCGCCCCTTGCGAGCCAGCCTGGTGAGACCGCTCCTAAGGAGGTCTTGTGTCGTCCGCCTCGTGAGGCTTGGCCCCTATTGAGTCCTTGCTGGTGAAGATGTGTCATACGGGCCCGCTCGCAGAGCCATGCCGTGGGCTGCAGCAAGGCAAGTCTGGGGACCCCCGTTCCTAGAACGCCGACTGGCAGGTAGCTCAGGCTTGGCTTTGAGGCGAAGCCAAGGGGCAAGTGCGGAGCACCACGGGCCCCAATAGCCTGCGGCCTTGGTCAACGCATGGCAGTTGATCGGACATGGGCGTCTTCGCTTCCCCACGATGCCTTGGCAACTACCTAACTTGACAAGTCCCTGTGACATGCAAGGAAAAACCATCATTACCTGTGATCGTGGGGGGAGCTGGTTGGCCTTCTCCTGCTATAAATGGGGAGGGGTGTAGAGCCCCCGTCGCCCATCCCTTCCCATTCCGCTCGCTTCTCCCCCTTTGCTCCATCGCCAGTTGCGACACCAATGGCGCCGCCGAAGAGGTTCTCCGCCGCAAAGAAGGGGAAGGCCCCTCGCGAGGGGCTCGACTCTCCGGTGCCCAAGCGTGGACGCGGCTGTCCCTGCAAGGACACCGCGACCCCCCTGCGGCCCGCGCAGCCGTGGTGGTGCCATTCCGCGTGGCAGGGGCCGCTCCGGTCATGGCAGTCCTGTTGATGAAGGGAGACGTGTCGTGGTCGCGCGGCCTCCCCTGTCGCGTTCCACTCGGTGGAGGTGCTGCCGGAGTTCGTCGTCTGGTCGAAGAACCCGGCCAGCAACTAGCTTCAGCTCCCGCGCTTCTTTGCCGACAAGCTGCCGGCCTCAGGTCCAGGCGGGCTTTGGCTGCAGGCGGACGGCTGTTGCAGCAGGGCTTCCTGGGTCGCGGTCAAGGTCTCCGCCGCGAGCAACATAGCCCTGGCCTATGGCTGGCAGACGTTTTCCCGCGTGCGCGGCCTGGTCAGGAGGTGCACCCTCCATTTCAGGTATGACGGTGACGCGACCCTCTACGTGAGGGTGTTTGGGGAAGATGGTCGCCGCGCCGGGTGCTGCCCCGAGGTCAACGACAGCGAGGAGGTGCTCGGCCTTGGCGATGGTCATGATGAGGATGAGGGCGAACCCACCCTTGGGGCCAACCACGTATCGTCTAGCTACGGTGGCTCTTCCTCCGGCAACAGCTCCAGCAACAGCGGTTACGACCAACTGCCACGTCATCGCGCCCGCTTCGAAGGTGGTAGCGGGTCGTCTCGTCGTCGCGCCTCCGTGAAGCACGAGGAGGGGTCCGGCTGAGCTCAGGACGACGCCGGGAGCCTGCCCCCATGGACCGCTGTAGGGGTAGGCACCGCTTTTATTTTGTTCTTCCTTTCCTTCCTTCATCAAAAAGAAACCAGAATGGGCCCTGGAGGGGCGTGTATCGAACTATGGTCTCAATCATTATGCTATGTTTGTTGTTCCTGTGCTATGTCACAACATCGTCATTTTATGTAGGGATAACTTAGCTTGACTTGCTCGGAGTAGCCTCCTCCTCACGAGGAGCTTGCTTCCTGGTGCCTGCCAAGGCCTCCTTGGCCTGGTAGGCGCTTAGAACTGCAAAAACTTCATTTAGAGGCTCATCGTTCACCCGAGCCTTGGTCACAGGCACTGCCGGCCTTGACCCAGCATTTCGTATCGCGGTACCCATGGGACACGGATTAGGAGAGCTGCGCCAGTTTGTGGGCTCGAACGAGGGTGCCTCGTGAAAAGCAGAAGAAAGGCAGAAAAGGAAAAACGCTCACAAGGGCACCCGTCCAGCCACCTCGCGAGGAATGCGAGAGAGAGAGAGTACAGGCTAAACTGAAGACGGAAACGGAGGCAGAAGGTGACGGAACCAAATCAGTGAAGAACACCAGAAGCAAACTTCAATTAAAAGAGGCGAGCCAAATACGGAAAGCAAATGAAAATGCGCATCCGACACCTAGTCTAGTCTTCAAGTCTTCTCACCAGGGGGGAGCTAAGTGCTGCCACTTGGACGTGGGAGGGAGCCCCCGAGGCCGAGGGAGGCACTCCAGAGACTCCGGGGCATGTACAACCCCACTCATTATTACGTGAGAGTGTCATGGGCGGCGATTCTTCATAGGCATGGGGCCTTGCTTCACAGGCACTGGGCCTTGCTTCATGGGTAGAACTTCCGGAGGTGCTGGATGTTCTAGGCGTTCTGGATGGGTACCTTGCCTTGTGTCTCCAGGCACGCGGTGCCAGGCCTGGAGACATGGACGACCTTGAACGGGCCCTCCCACATGGGTGAGAGCTTATGCATCCCTTCCCTGGAGAGCACCCGCCTCAGGATGAGGTCACCCACCTTGAGCGTGCTGGAGCGGATGCTACAACAGTGGTACCTCCACAGCACCTGCTGGTACCTTGCCGCCCGCAGTGCAGCTTCACGGCGGCGTTCCTCCCCCAGCATGAGGTCCATCCTCCGTGTGGCGTCCTGCTACATCTCATCAAACGCCAGGACTCGTGCGGAGCGATGCATGACCTCGTGAGGGAGAACCGCTTCTGCTCCGTAGACGAGGAAGAATGGGGTCTCACCCGTTGGCTTGAAAGAGGTGGTGCGGATGGACCACAACATGGACTGGAGCTCGTCGTGCCAGCCCCTGCCGCAGGCTTTGAGCTTCTTCTTGAAGGTCCTGGTCATGAGGCCTCTCAAGACCTCTGCGTTGGCGCGTTCGGCTTGACCATTGCTCCGGGGGTGCGCTACCGAAGCGTAGCAGATCTACGTTCCAAGGTTAGCACAGCACGTTTTGAAGAGATTACTGGTGAACTGCAAACCATTATCGGTGATGATGCGGTTCGGGACCCCGAAACGGCTCACGAGACCCTTGATGAACTTGACCGCAGAGCCAGCTGGGATGGTGTGGATGGCTTCCACCTCCGCCCACTTAGTGAACTTGTCGATGGTGACGTAGATGTATCGATAGCCCCCAGGCGCCCGAGGGAACGGGCCCAGGATATCTAGTCCCCAGACTACGAACGGCCACGAGAGTGGAATGGTCTGGAGGCCCAGAGCTGGCTGATCGATCTGCTTGGCATGGAATTGGCAGGCCTCGCAGGACTTCACCAACTCAGCTGCGTCGTTGAGCACCGTAGGCCAGTAGAATCCGCCATGGAATGCCTTGCTGATGAGAGTTCGCGATGACGAATAGTGCCCACAGTCCCCGTAGTGTATGTCGGCTAGCAGCTCCTTCCCCTGTTCCCTGGAGATGCAACACAATGAAACTTTATTTGGCCGCTTCCTGTACAACTCACCGTCCTAGATGCTGTATGTTGTGGCTTGCCGGGACACACGCTCCGCATCCTCCTCCTTCTCTGGAAGCGTCCCTTGCATCAGGTATTCCCTGAGTTCCTTGGTCCAGCTCCCCTCCTGGGGTTCGAGCGCCAAGACTAGACACGCTCCCGAAGTTGGGCCACAGGCTGGGGCTCCTGTGGCAGCTGGCTGTGGGAGCTCCTCCCGAGGCTGTGCTATCCTTGAAAGCGGTGGTGTTGCCGATGGCTTGAAGAGCCGCTCCTCAAAGATGCTAGGCTCTTGGGGCTGTCGCTTGGATGCCCTTCTAGCGATGTCGTCAGCTTCCTTGTTGGTGCCACAGGGCATGTGCTGCAACTCCAGGCCCAGGAATTGCTTCTCCATCTTGCGCACCTCCATGAGGTATGCTTCCATGTGCTTGTCCTTCGCCTCGTATACCTTGTTGGAGAAGTTGGCAAGGAGCTGCGAGTCGCCCCTAACGGTGAGGTGCTTCACCCCCAGTGCTGTCGTAGCCTTCAGGCCAACTATGAGGCCTTCATATTCTGCAATGTTGTTGGAGACCTTCTCGCCTTGCTGGAAGCAGAGATGCACAGCATAGTAGAGCTTGTCCTGAGTAGGTGAGATGAGCACTGCTCCAGCCCCTGCACCTTGGCGCGCGAAGGCACCATCGAAATGCATGACCCAGCCATCGTGCGCCTTGGTTCTCGGCAAGAGGGACCGGTCCTTGCCTATTTCAAGCGCCGGGGTGTCCGTCCATTCTGCCACAAAATCGGCGAGCGCGCCCCCCTTGATGACCCTGGTGGTGCTGAACTCCAACTGAAATGCCTGCAGCTCAATGTTCCACTCGGCGGCCCTCCCGGCGGAGTTGGGGCTCCTGAGCACCCCCTCCAGTGGGTAGGCCGAGATGACCTTGATGGGGTGGCCTTGGAAGTAGTGCCACAGCTTGCGCGAGGCCACCAGGAATGCAAGTAGGAGCTTCTAAGGCATGGGGTACCGTGCTCTTGCATCCCGCAACACCGTGCTGACGAAGTATACCGGGTGCTCGACGAGGGTAGGCGCACTGAAAAGGCTTGCACCTTCCGGGAGTTGGGGTTCCTCCTGAAGTGGTGGAGCCCCCAACGCTTTATCGCTTGTCGGGGCCTTTGCGGGTTCAGGGGAGTCGTCCTGCTGAGCTTGATCCTCTGCTGTCGCTGCTGCGGCCCTTGTGGCGCCCTCCTGGTCTTGCGTCATCCCTGCTGGGTGCGTAGCTCGGTGCGATACGCCCTTGGCTTGGCGTTCTTCCCGAACCGCCACTAGAGCCGTGCTGGCGGAGTAGGGAGTGGCGGCAAGATAAAGCACTAGGGACTTGAGAGGTCGCGGCGCCACCATCACTTGAGGGCTGGTCAGGTATATCTTGAGGTCTTGAAATGCTCGGTCGGCCTACAGGGTCCACTCGAATGGTCCCTCCCTCTTCATCAGCTTGAAGAAGGGTAGGGCATGCTCCCCCAGCTTGGAAATAAAGCGTCCCAACGTAGTCACCCGTCCAGCAAGCTTCTGCATTTCCTTAAGGGTTTGCGGTGGACTCATGTCTTCAATGGCCTTGACCTTCTCTGGGTTGGCCTCGATCCCCCTATGGGACACAAGGAAGCCCAGCAGCTTGCCGGAGGGGATGCCAAACACACACTTCTCCTGGTTGAGCCGCAAGTCCACCTGGCGGAGGCTTTCAAAGGTCTCCTCCAAGTCTTGGATCAAGGTCCTCACCTCCCGAGACTTCACCAAGATGTCGTCGACATAGGCTTCAGCGTTCCTCCGGAGCTACCGACCCAAGGCGATGTGCATGAGCTGCTGGAAGGTTGCGCCTGTGTTGCGCAGTCTGAAAGGCATGCAAGTGTAGCAGTACACCCCACATGGGGTCAGGAAGGCTGTCTTCTCCACATCTTCTACCGCCATCTTGATCTGGTGATATCCTGAGAATGCATCCAGGAAGCACAGCAAGTCATACTCGGCAGTGGAGTCAACGATCTGGTCGATGCGCGGAAGCTGGAACGGATCTTGAGGGCAGGCCTTGTTGAGGTTGGTGAAGTCGACGCACATCCGCTCCTTCCCGCCTTTCTTGGGGACGACGACGGGGTTTGCCAGCCACTTGGGGTACCGGACCTCGCGAATGACACCCGCAGCCTCCAACTTGCAGGTTTCTTGGACGATGAAAGCTTGCTTCTCCGTGGACTACTGCCTCGCCTTCTGCTTCACGGGGTGTACGTTGGGGCACACCTTCAGGTGGTGCTCTATCACCCCTCTTGGGACCCCCACCAGCTGATCGGGCTCCCAAGTGAACACTTCCTTGTTTGCATGCAAGAACTTCACCAATGCCTCCTCCTGACCAGGCTCGAGGTTGGCTCCTATGGTAAAGGCTGCCCCTGAGGACCCATCCTCCTCGACTGGCACTCGCTTGGTTTCTCCCTTGTCCTGACTTAAAATCTGCTTCTTCTTGGTTGGTGCGGCTCCCTTGGCCTTGGAAGTATCCGCGTCGGCGCGCTGTGCTGTTGCGGCGGTCTTGAGGGTGAGCTTGGGCGTCATCAAGGCTTCCTTGGTGTCCCCCTTGATGGTGAGGACACCCTTTCTCCCCGGCATCTTCATGAGGTTGTAGGCTGGATGGGTCGCCGCCATGAACTGATCCAGGGCCGGGTACCCGAGGATGGTGTTGTACGGGAGGCCAATGTGGGCGATGTCGAAGTCGATGAGCTCGGTGCGGTAGTTGTCGCACGTGCCGAAGGTCATGGGAGGCGGATATGCCCAGGGAGCGGGCGAAGCCTCCACCAACCCCTGAGAAAGGCTTGCTAGGGCGGAGCCGCTCGAGAGGTACGTGAAGAAGGCTGAAGGCCTTGACGGAGAGCATGTTGAGGCTGGCGCCACCGTCGATGAGTATCTTGGTGATGGACATGTGGCAGACGGTGGAAATGCAAAGCATTGGGAGCGCACCCAAGCCAACGGTGGAGGCGGGATGATCCCCTGAGTCGAAGGTGAGGTCGGCCTCGGGCGCGGCGGAGCCCCCGAGTGCTTGGAAGTGGTGCCGCTCTGGCGAAAGAACGACTTGACGTGACGATCCGAGGGTGGTGCTTGTGAGCCGCCGAGGAGGGCCGCAACTGCGTGGTGCGCCGGCGCCGCGTAGCGTGCGGTGAAAAGGCCGCGTGACTCCTCCCAAGATGCCACCATGGATCCGGGGAGGTTGAGCAGCCAGGCGCGCGGTGCACCAGTGAGGGTCATAGGCAGCCAGTTGGCCATGACCTTGTCGTCGCCCCTGCCTTAAGGACTGCCTCCTCATACGCCAGCAGGAAAGTCGTCAGGTCCACCGCGCCGTCGTAGCGTGGCGGCATCTCCAGCTTGAACTTGGGTGGCCATTGCACCTACCGCAAGGCTGGTGCAAGGGCTCAGAGCCCCCGAGCACCACTGTGGGCATCCGTAGATCCAGCCGGATGGGCGGCGCCAGCCATGGGGAATGGGCGCAAAGATGGTGGAGCGCGAACCTATGGAAGGAAAACTCCGATGACCCAATACCTGGCACGCCAAATGTCGGATCACGGGTTCCGGCAAAACCCCGAAGGTTCAAACACTTGGGTGCGTGCGGGGATCTCCCCCTACCGATCCACGTCCTAGCTTCGCTAAGGTCTCAAGAACTAACTCGACGAACTCGCAACACAAGGGACACAAGGTTTATACTGGTTCGGGCCACCGTTGTGGTGTAATACCCTACTCCAGTGTGGTGGCGGCGGATTGCCTCTTGGGCTGAGGATGAATAGTACAAGGGGAAGAATAGCCTCCTGAGGAGACGTGTTCTTGTGCTTGGTGGGTGTATGGATGGGTTGAATCTCTGTCCCCTTAACAATGGTGGTGGCTAGTCCTATTTATAGAGGCCCTGGTCCTCTCCCCAAATATTGAGCGGGAAGGGAGCCAACAACGGCCAATTTGAACGGCGACAACTAATATAGCTTATCCTGACAAAAGTAGTCTTCTCCTGCCAAAGGCTCGGGTGGTGATGCTGTCTTGGGCTCCACGGTGACCTCCGTCTTGTCGTCCTGCTGGTCTTGGTCTCATTGCACCGATATGGAAACATTTGCTTGACGCCTCGGTACTCTGCGTCTGCGCTTGTCTCCTTAGCACCAAAGAGGAAACAAGGACACTATGCTTGCTGGCGCCCGCCTGGCACCCGCCTGGTCTCGATCGTCATGGCTCACGTCATTGGAACCTCACGAGGTTTGCCTGGCCTTGATCTCTCTACCCATCATGAGCCAGCCCGGTGAGGCCGCTCCTGAGGAGGTCTTGTGCATCTGCCTCGCGAGGGTCTTGAGTCCTTGCTGGTGAAGGTGGGCCATACGGGCCCACTCGCAGAGCCATGCCATGGGCCGCAGGCAGGCAAGTCTGGGGACCCCCGTTCCCAGAACGCCCACCGGCGGTGAGGCCTGCGCGGCAGCACAGCCGGCCGCGGGGAGGAGGAAGCAGGCAGTCTCGTCGGCGCTTGTTGAGCGGCTGGAGCAGGAAGAGCAGAGATTGAAGAAGCACGGCGGTCGTTGGATGGACATCCAACAGTCACTGCTTGTGCGTCAACCTTTTTTCAGGAAAGCCATCTATGGAAAACAACATACAACCCATCTGCCATTATTTCTAATAATATACAGCCCATTTGCTAATTCTTAAGGTTTTTTTGGGGCCCATATTCTTTTTGTTAGCATTACATCCCATATTGTGGCCACGGTTAAAAAATTATACGAAATTTTGCATATTTCGGTGTGGTCTGAACTATTTTTAATCCCGAAATTTCGAGTCACATTCAAACTGATTTTCAAAATAAATGTATATCAATATAAAATCCAACAAATTGTCCATGCATAAAAATCAATGCAATTTAAAATCTCGAAATGAAAAAAAAGAAATTTGAAACTAATTGCCGATTTGATGTGTTTTAAAAATGTACAACCCATTTCTCATTACTGATAGGCCATTTTATCGGCTAGCCGAATGAAGCTCTCCTCGTCTTGAAAGATTTGCAGCCCAACAGGCCTGACAAAGCGACTTACGTGGCAAATCACAAAAAAACTGGGCTGTGGACGTGGACCCAGCTGCGGCCGTGGACCCAGCTGTCAGCCTCTCCACGTACAGTACTCTTCCAATGGAAGTCGGTCGTTGACCACATTGACCATGCCGCGCCGAGAGCACCAAGGTGGTAGACGACGGCGAGACCTAGGAAGGGGACGACGCAGAGCCGGGGAAGACGCGACAGTGGATGGCCACACGGAGAGGAGTACGAGGGTTCACTAGTACGGCTGTGGTGTGAGGCTGTCGGAGCCGCAGAATAACAGGGGTTGTGGGTGAGTGGAGGGATGGCCTGGCCAGCAGTGGGAGTAGTATGGGGGCGGTAAGGCCTCCGCGGCAGGACAGCCGGCCACGGGAGGCAGGAGCAGGTGGCACGACCGGCGCTGCTTTGGGCGGCTGGAGCAAGAAGACTAGAGGTTGAAGAAGCACTATGGCCGTTTTGGATGGACATCGTACGGTAACTGGAGCTAGAATCGTTCATATTTACTAAATTGACAAAGGCCTCCATCCCCGTCAACTTAGTAGGCCCACAAGTCAGCCACCCACTATGGTGGTTCCTAGCTAGCATGGGGGTATTCATTTTTTTGTGCATAATAAGGAGGCACTTCCTTGCGTGCGAAGATATAGCTGGTGGGTCCGACCTATCAGCCACCCACTATGGTGGTCCTAGCTAGTAGGGGGTATTCATTTTTTTGTGCGTAATAAGGAGGCACTTCCTTGCGTTTGAAGATATACCTGGTGGGTCCGACCTGTTAGCGGGGGGACGTTTTTTTCGCGAAATACAGGAGCCCTTCCCATGGGTCCTAGGTGTCAGGTGGAGGATTCATTACTTTGCACGTAATAAGGAGGCATTTCCTTGCGTGTGGCCGTGGACCCAGCTGTCAGCCTCTCCATGTACAGTCCATTTCCCATGGATGTCGTTCATTGACCACGTTGACCAGGCCGTGCTGAGAGCACCAGGGCGGTGGACGTCGGCGAGGCCTAGGAAGGGAAGGACACGGAGCCAGGGAAGACTCAGCAGTTGTTTCCCACGCGGAGGAGCACGAGGGTTTACTGGTTTGTGTGTCGTCTCCGGAGAATAACAGCAGGTGTGGGTGAGTAGAGGGATGGCTAGGCCAGCGATGGGAGTATGGTGGGGTGATACGTCTCCAACGTATCTATAATTTTTATTGTTCCATGATATTATATTATCTGTTTTGGATGTTAATGGTCTTTATTTTACACTTTTATATTATTTTTGGGACTAACCTATTAACCGGAGGCCCAGCCCAAATTGTTGTTTTTTTGCCTATTTCAGTGTTTCATAGAAAAGGAATATCAAACGGAGTCCAAACGGAATGAAACCTTCGGGAATGTGATTTTTGGAACAAACGTGATCCATAGGACTTGGAGTGGACGTCAAGCAATGAACGAGGCGGCCACGAGGCAGGGGGCGCGCCTACCCCCCTAGGCGTGCCCTCCCCCTCGTGGGCCCCTCGTAGCTCCACCGACCTACTTCTTCCTCCTATATATGTTCACATACCCCGCAAACATCCAGGAGCAGCACGAAACCCTATTTCCACAACCGCAACCTTCTGTACCCAAGAGATCCCATCTTGGGGCCTTTTTCGGAGCTCCGCCGGAGGGGGCATTGATCGTGGAGGGCCTCTACATCAACTCCATGGCCCCTCCAATGATGTGTGAGTAGTTTACCTCAGACCTTCGGGTCCATAGCTAGTAGCTAGATGGCTTCTTCTCTCTCTTTGGATCTCAATACAAAGTTCTCCTCGATTCTCTTGGAGATCTATTCGATGTAACTCTTCTTTCTGCGGTGTGTTTGTCGAGATCCGATGAATTGTGGGTTTATGATCCAGATTATCTATGAACATTATTTGAATCTTCTCTGAATTCTTTTATGTATGATTGGTTTATCTTTGCAAGTCTCTTTGAATTATCAGTTTGGTTTGGCCTACTAGATTGATCTTTCTTGCAATGGGAGAAGTGCTTAGCTTTGGGTTCAATCTTGCAGTGCTCGATCCCAGTGACAGAAAGGGAAACGACACGTATTGTATTGTTCCCATTGAGGATAAAAATATGGGGTTTATATCATATTGCATGAGGTTATCCCTCTACATCATGTCATCTTGCTTAAGGCGTTACTCTGTTCTTATGAACTTAATACTCTAGATGCATGCTGGATAGCGGTCGATGTGTGGAGTAATAGTAGTAGATGCAGGCAGGAGTCGGTCTACTTGTCACGGATGTGATGCCTATATACATGATCATGCCTAGATATTCTCATAATTATTCGCTTTTCTATCAATTGCTCGACGGTAATTCTTTCACCCACCGTAATACTTATGCTATCTTGAGAGAAGCCACTAGTGAAACCTATGTTCCCCGGGTCTATTTTCCATCATACGAGTTTCCAATCTATTTTATTTTGCAATCTTTACTTTCAATCTATATCATAAAAATACCAAAAATACTTATCTTATTATTATCATCTCTATCAGATCTCACGCTTGCAAGTGGCCGTGAAGGGATTGACAACCCCTTTATCGCGTTGGTTGCGAGGTTCTTATTTGTTTGTTTAGGTACGAGGTAAGTCGCGCAAGGTCTCCTACTAGATTGATACCTTGGTTCTCAAAAACTGAGGGAAATACTTCCGCTGCTTTACTGCACCACCCTTTCCTCCTCAAGGGAAAACCAACGCAGTGCTCAAGAGGTAGCATGGGGTGGTGAGGCCTACGCGGCAGCATAGCCAGCCGCGGGAGAAGGGAGCAGGCAGTCCTGCTGGCGCTTGTTTGAGCGGCTGGAGCAGGAAGAGCAGAGATTGAAGAAGCACGACAGCCGTTGGATGGACATCCAACAGTCACTGCTCTCGTGTGCATTATTTCTAATAATGTACATCCCATTTGCTAATTCTTAAGAATTTTTTTGGAGCCCATCTTCTTTTTGTTAGCATTACACCCCATATTATGGCCACGGTTAAACATTATATGAAATTTTGCATATTTCCATGCGGTCAACTGTTTTTAATCCCGAAATATCGATTCACATTCATACTATTTTGAAAAATAATTTATATAAATATAAAATCCAAATAATTGTCCACGCATAAAAATCAATGGAATTTAAAATCTTGTAATGAAAAAAAATTGAAACTAATTCCCAGTTTGATGTGTTTTAAAAATGTACAGCCCATTTTTGGGCAAACCAAATGAAACTCTCCTCGTCTTGAAAGATTTGCAGCCCAGCAGGGCTGATAAAGCAAGTAGGCCTCGTTTGGGTATTTCTTAAAAAAATAGAACTGGGCTAGCCATTTTCAGCAAGAAAAAAACACAACTGGGCTCATGATGTGGTAAACATAAATAAAACCCTGGCTAGATGGGCCACAGCCCCGCACAGCCCCGTTGTTACCCTGATCCGTCACTAAAACTAGTATAAATAACAACTGCTTGTTTCTAAAAAAACTGTGTGACATGCTGTGTCCCTGGTGTCAGCTGCTTGTAGTGTAATTCTCTCGTTTATTGACTACGTTGACAATGGCGTGAGCCCCAGATGTCCAACCATTAGGAGGAACCATATTTTTGGGCTTGTAATATAGAGGCACTTGCTTGCATACTGCCATGACGCTGATGGGACCCTACTGTCATCCTCTCCACCTACAGTCATCTCCTTGTTCCTCTCGGTTGTTGACGACGTTGACAACGCAAGAGGGCGGCGCACCGCGCACGACGAGCGAACCAAGGCCGCAAGGCGGAGGACGACGGCAAGGCCTCGGACGAAACGAACAGGAGACATGGAAGATGCACCGGTCCAATCGCAGGCGGAGGGGAGTACGACGGTTGACTGGGTCGGGTGCGGGTGCGTGTTGGGGCTGACATCGCCAGAGAATAACAAGATGTGTGGGGAAATAGAGGGATGGACTGGCCAACATTGGAGGGTACGTACGGTAGGGTGGCGGAGGCGCAGCTAGCCATGGGAGGCGGGAGCAGGCAGAGCCGACGGGGTGGTTTGGTTTCGGTGGCTGGAGGAAGAAGAAGACAAGAGATAGAAGATACACGACAGATGTTGGATGTCAATCCAACGGCTGGTAGGCAGAATCGTTTGTTGACTGGCTAGTAAGTCGACACCACCTTGGATAGGCTATTTCCTCGCGGGTCCAAAATGTCAGAATCCAAATCTGTCACGGTCATGCAGCCTTTCCTATGAAATTTATAGCCCATTTGATGTGCTAGTTCGAAATAAGTTTGTGGGTGCTGGTGGGGCTAATCACTTGGCTTCTGTAATGCACAGTGAGCTCAAGCAGCCAGCGAGAGTGATGATATTTCCCTTGGTTGGGATTTGTTACTTGTTACAATAGTTCACTCTAAATTAAACGACTGGCATGCCATTTGCCTTGCTTCAAAGAAAATATGATAGTCACAGCCGACTTGAAAAGGGGAAGAACATCTAACTCCAGCTTACAAACTATACAAAAGCACAAGGGTTAATTGTTCATCAGGTTTACAAAAAAACCAAGGTTGAAAAGGGCAACAACATCTAATTCCATCACTGTTTTCAGAAGTCACAATCAAATGGATCGGTCAGGTCCATAGAATGAACATCCTGGGTCGTAAAATTTACTGGATTATGAGCACAATATGTTGTAAATAGAAGCCCAACATGTTTAGAAGCTCTTTTGCCCACCTGAAACTCCTTTTTTGGTGTTCCACATACCCATCCGTCAAAAGCATGCTGCTGATAAACTTAAGCCTGATGGACAATAGTAACCTCACATTCAGCAGGAAGAATGTGACAAATCTAGTGTTTGCACGCTTGGCTACATATCATTCTAGCATTATTGTCTTTAATGGAATCTCATGAGAAGTGAGAAAATCCCGATGCTAACTTTTGTACTAAGTATGAGACAATAGGCCCCCCGAGGAGAGCTCGGGGACCGCCATCTTTATCTCTAAATGAAGAATATTATGCTTATGACCTTGTCATTACATTTACTTTTTTCGTCCGGCACCGGGTTCGACTAGTCGGCCCGGGGACTGGCCGCCTGGAGTTATATTAGAAGTCCTACCCGCGGTCAGACAAGTAGTGTGCCGGCACCCAAGCCTTCTCTTGCCAAAAGTCGCAGTTCGAAGAACCGGCTGTCCGGCTGCCAAGAGTCAAAGGTAGGAAAGGACGCCCACATGAAAAACGGCTAGGGACTAACGGACTAATATAACAAAAGCCGGTTTTTCTCCCACCGCCGACCGACTACCAGAGTAGCCGGCCGGCCGGATTCCATTCACCTCACTTCAATCTAAGAAAGCTCGAGTACTTGCCTCCCCAAAAGGGGAAGGCGGCAAAGGAAACAGCCTAAGGACAAAAAGCATACGTGAATGGAAACCAAACACGCACACAATCATATTTACACAAAAGACCTTCAAAAAGGCCAGCATTCAACATAGTTCGAATACACCCCTAGTGGGTGGAACTGCGCAAGTTTAATAAAAATTGTTCAAAGGGTAACAAACAGGAAAAGCAAGGACGGCAGATTAAGCCAGGGGAGCGACTGGTGAGTTGGGCAGGTCGGTGGAGACGGCAGTGCCGGCTGGAGGAGTGGCCGGCTGGTGAACCTCGGCATCATCACCGCCTCCCGCGGAAGGAGCGCTTGCACGCGCCTCGTTGCTGGAAGCACGGTCAGGCTGAGGCTGGTTGTCCGCTTCACCGGCCGGCTCAACATCTTCGCCTTCCTCTCCTTCGTCGTCTTTGCCTTCATCACTGGAGGCGATCTCCTCTGCTGAGTCCTCACCCGCCGCCGGGTCCAGCCCGAACCACTCCTCCGGCTAGGCAACCCCGTCGTCATTTATTTCAGGAGCAAAGACACTGATGTCAGTGCACTCGGCGATCGTCGAAGCACGCTGAGCGATAGCCGGCCGCACCTCCTCCAGCTCCTCGTCGGCCTCCAGCCGCCAGGTGCGCAGCTAGTCCAGGTTCAGCCCCGGATACTAGGCTCGGAAGAACTCCAGCGCCCGCCCAGCCCTAAGCCGGGCCGCCGATGCCTTCCAGGCCTCGAAGCGGCCAACCGCAACCTCCAGCCAGTCGGCAGTCCGACTCGGGGTGCGGGGAATCGTCTCGCCTGGCCAGAGGGCGGCCAGCACCTGCGCCCCGGCGCGCTGGAGGCGGCGGAGCATACGGTGAGCCGGCTGCAGCCGGGCTTGGACCGCCAAGAGTTGCTCCTCAAGCGTCCGGCTCGCATCCGGCGCGATTTCAGCCCCCGCCTGCCGGTGCGCCTCGCGATGGGCCTCGATGGTTTGGGTGGCGAAGACGGAGTAGCCGGGAAAGTAGTCTACACAGAGAAGAAAAAGCAGCACAAGTTAGAACACAAATCAGGGGCCAAGGGGCAAGCAAGGAGTGAGGAAGGCGGCTTACCATCGATCAAATCCTCAATACGACCGAAGCCTTTGTTCAGTGCTTGCTTTGTCTCAGCCCAGCCCGCCTCTTCAGTCTCGAACTCGGCCTTCAGGGCGTCCTCGCTGTCCTGCGCCTTCTTCAAGGCCGCCTTGTGGCTCTCGTCTTGGTCGGCCAATTTCTTGGCCAGGCGGTCACGCTCCAGGACCAAGGTGTTGTATTCGGTTTCCTTGGCGCGAAGGGCGGCCTGCGCCCCGCTGAGCTGCCCCCTCAAGTCGGCACTGGCTCCGACAAGCACGAAGACAAAGGAAAATCAATAAGGAAGAAGTCGTCAAGGAAGATCCGACCCGACTGCTCAGCAGTCGGCCCGAATCTCGGGGACTACACCCAGTGGGTGCGATGACGCGCCCCCACAGGAGATGAACGAAACAAAGCACGCACTCCGGCTGCTGGTCAGGTCTTCGGTTCTCCGGCCCAGCTCCTGAGCCTGGGAGTTGAAGGCAGCAGCACGGAGGTTATGATAATCCTGGAAGATCAGACAGGAGGTGAGAATAAGATAGTTGTCAGGACCTAGTAAGTTCCATGCCGCCTGTGCAGCAGCCGAGTCAGAACTCGGGGACTACACCCAGTGGGTGCGCTAACGCGCCCCCATAGAAGAGATCAAAAGAGCAAAACAACCAAGGTCAGAAGACTCACCTGGATGACGACCCGCGTCGCGAGGAACTCTTGGGTGTATTGCTGCAGCGAGGCGGCTTGGGCTTGAAGCCGGTTCCGGACCACCTGGGCCGCCGCGTTCAGCTCGCCCGTTCCCCCGCTGGGAGTCCACTCGGACGTGCTGACGCTGGCCGCCTCCAGGGCCTCCGCCGTCTGGCTGGCACCCGCAGCTTGATGCGGCTCCGGCGCGGAGGTGCCTCCCCCTGCGCGCCAGCGCAATGTGGGCAACACCTCGAGGCCGGCTCCTGCCTCCGGCTCGCCCCCGGCCGGCTGCTCTGGCGTCGCGGCTGATTGGCCGCTTTCGCCCGCTCCAGTCAGTGCCGTCTGCGGCGCCCCCTCCACGGAGACCACGTGGTCCTCCCTCCTCTCCATCACCGGCGGGTCTTGGTCGACCTCCTCTG